>NC_064282.1:27667125-27781996 GCF_019186545.1 Solanum stenotomum
ATAAAAAAAAAATTACCAACCCACCACCACTACCAGCCCCCCACCCCCTATCCCAAAAAAATGTAAAAAAAAGTTTCATAGATTTTTTTTTTTAAAAAAAAAGACTTTCTTACTACCCAACCCTTAATCACTTTTTTGTTTGTTTGTGTGAATGCATATCTTTTACCTATTTTATCCATTTAACCATCCACTTTTAAATGGGAATTATTCGTTTTTACCCATTTTTAAATGAGTTGAATACCCAACCCATTTAAAATGGATAAATATGAGCGGATACCCATATTAATTACCCATTCTACCACCCCTATAATGGAACTACATGTCATTATAAATTGAATAGCAAGCAAACAAACAAAGTTGTTAAATAGGGCACACTAGGCTAAACACTCGACATCAACATTAGGTATGAACCAAATAGGAGCTGGTAGAATCCTCCGTAGCTTGTCGAGATCAACAGGATAGTAACAGGATGAAATGCTTCTCACTTTGTAGTCATAGATGCCCAAATCATGACCTTCATAATTGAGATTCTTCCTATGCC
Source organism: Solanum stenotomum (assembly GCF_019186545.1). NCBI lineage: Eukaryota > Viridiplantae > Streptophyta > Magnoliopsida > Solanales > Solanaceae > Solanum > Solanum stenotomum. The sequence continues at coordinate 27,667,667 of NC_064282.1, forward strand.
TGTAAGCCCAGGTTTGATTATTTGTAAAGTAAATAGAATTGGGCCTCAATTCAGGAAATTGGGTGGTTGAAAGAGCAAAACCGGTATTGGAGCCATTGAAGAATGCACAATCAGCAAGGGTATCGTGCAAGTATTGAAGCTCAACATGATCATCGTTTATGAAATCAAGTTTGAAAACATCAAAAGCTAGAGTCTGGTAAGGATATTGATCATCCAAATTGTCCTCAGGCGGTATAAGAGTCTCATCTTCTTGATCAATGCCAGCAGTAGTGTAGCGTGTAACAATAAAAAGCTTGTGAGTTTGATCGTCGTATACCAAGTAATCAGTATGCCAACAATAGAATGACTTGCACTCAAGGTCATCCTCATCCACTAAAGAAATAAGCCAATCATTACCTGGCCCCAAATTTCAGTCTGTATGAGAAACCTCTTAATGGATTGTTATGAAGATCCCAAGCTTCAAGCTCTCTAAGGTGGGTGAGAGCGAAAAAAAGTTTCTTTTGACGGTGGAAAACAATTTGAGTATATTGTCGTAGCGGTCCATCTATGGCAATCCAACAATTGGCATCTCTAGGCCTCCTGTAGAAGGCAAGTATATCATAGTGACCAAAAATCACCATTGCTACATAGTCATCATTGTCAGGAGAGGACGACACAACAATATTTTTGATTATGTATTTAAAAAACTGTTGTGGGGTACGAGGGCGGGATTGGTAGTCAAGAAAGCTTTCGATTAAACCAGATTGGTTGTTTCGAATGACGTTGTTAACATCAGGAAAAGTTTCAACAGATGGAAGGTTGATGTTTTTGCCAGATATTGGATTATATAGAAACATTTTACAGTATTTTTGCTGTATATAGAAAAGTCAGCCCTGAAATAACGGGAGTCTCCGTCAGGCTCTGGTTGGCTCTATTCAACCTGTATGACATCGCCTTCCTTAAGTCTGTAGAATTTGAAAACAGGGCTCTCCGGCGGCAACATCAATCAGGGAATCACTGATCTTTTTGACAAAGAATCGGCTCCAATTATTGCCATTGGAAGGGAAGAGCTCGCCATGAATGAATGAATTCATTAAGAGGGGCAAACAGAAGGATAATTTATAGCTGGAATCTAAACACGTAGTCTACTAGGATTAGGATTACTCCTCTGTTTTGACGAATTAGCGGTGGATTTTTGTTAGCTATTAGCGATCAAGTTTGTAACTAAATTCAATTTTTTTATTGAACATTCTTCTTCTCATGTTCTCTATGAGTTATTGTTTCTACTAAATAGAGAGGAATATGATTGAACATACCATGCATTAAATAGTGGACAAAACAAACATTAAAAAAATAATCCTAGTAGACTAGAGATGTCATTTTGGAGCTGATTTGAAGTTTTGATGATTTAACAAACTTCGTGTCACGCCTCAAGGTTGTCCCTAGACATAACATACGACCTAGGATCACAAGTGACTCCAAGCTAACCCTGAGTCTGGCATATCACAAGCATACTAAAATATAACTAAGAAAGCGGAAGCACAACTGTAAAGTGAGTCACAACTAAAAGAAACTCAAGTGAGAATATAACTGAATGTCAAAGGGAAACAACCCAAAACAACTTAATATTGAATTTATGTCTGAAAGCCTCTACTACTGATGAGTTGCTGGGACAAGTCCCCAGCTACCTCTAAAAATACTAAAAATAAACTAACTAAACCAAGCATAAAGAAACGTCCTCGAACTATAAGGACTCACCATCGAAGTTGTTGAGTATAGGCTGGAAATCAAACTACACGTGAGCTGGATGCTGAGTGCCTAAACCTACATCATAAAACGATGTAGCGTAAAGTATGCGTCAACACTTGGAATGTATTGAGCATGCATGATATAGATACCAAGCTGAACAATGATATAACAGAGCAATAAAATAATGAGCATGGAAATAGACTGTACTGAAATGTAACTGCAAAGCTAAGTTAAATGCAATGACCAAGTACTAATCAAGTAGCTAATATGATGAATTCAATATTGAAATTGTGGTCAATGCAATGAAAGTGAGACTGTGGGAGCTATTATTAACCGACATAAAATACCTGAGCTAAATGTGGAGTCCGATGTATATGCCCCACCGAGAAGACCCAATATACCCTGCCAAAGGTATAGAGGCACGACTGTAGCGTGATCACTAAAACTGGTGCCCAACAGAGGGGACTTCTGAACCTACGTTGACACGTAGTTTTAGGACTTGAGGGTATGCTAAACCCTAGTCCAACTCGGTGCTAAGTCTACTCCCAATTAAATGAAACACTAAAATGCACCGAAGTACTGAGTAGCTCAAAATACTGACCTGCAATCTAGAAATGCATATAAATATACTGAAACGTATAACATTCAAATTCTAAAGCATGATCTTATGATTGATCTGTCTAGCAAGTATAATTAATGAGTACTGATGATTAATGTAAGCTAGAGTTTTGAATTCTAGACATGGAACTATGCAAGATTTCCAAAAAAACATGTTAATTAGATTATGGAAACTATAGCAGCTAAAACACAACGAATCTCCAAGGTTTTAGAAACCCTAGGTCTAAACAATCTATGAAAAATTAAAGAATTGATTGAACTCTAGGGACCTAATGGGTGAAAGGAACCACTAGTGAAATTTCACATGCCTGGTGACGAAATCTACGGAGAAATCCTTTAGATTTTGGGGATGAACTTGAAGAAGACCTTTGTTTGTTCTTGTGAGTAATTGTCGACTCTTACTCTTTTCTTCGTTCTAATCTGGGTGATTTTTGGAGAATGAGAGTTCTAGGTAGTTTATGATTAGTTTACTAAGCTTAGACTGAGTAAAACGATATAGTTTAAGCATTAAACGGCGTAGTTTAAGTACTAAACGCATAGGGAAAAAGACCAATGTGACCCTGACTTAAATGTTGTCGAAGTGACTTCAAGAGGGGATTCACGGGCCGTCATGATGACCAAGGCCCATCTAGCAGCTCGTGAAGATGCCCTGCCTGATAGGGCTTCACTAAAACGGGGATAAATTTTTACTCCGAGTTGGAATTAGGCAAACTTGGTGGCGTTGGAAAGTGGACTCTGAGATCTTTAATTTAATAGGTCATGGGCCACCTAATTCATTTTGTGCTGAAAGATATGATCTTTTGAAGTTGACCCAAACCTCAAAGTCAGTCATGCCTCTTTCACGAGCCATTTCACGGCTTGTGTGAAGCTCCACGGAGCGTTTAGTGATCTGTAGTCCTTCACAGTAGCCATGGTGGTTTTGTGTCCCCCTTACGGGCCACTTCACGGCCCGTGTGGAGCTCCACGGACCATTTAGTGGTCTGTGGTCTTTCACCATTTGTTGGGTGCACAACCACGAGCAGAGTGATGGGTCGTGGTCCTCTTCATGGCCCGTGGACCCCCTCTATGGTTTGCCCTTCTCTCTTGTTCAATCCTAGTTCTGATTTTTGAGGTGTTACACTTCGGGATCTAACAAGGAAAGTTGAATGAGTTTGCCATCACCAAAAAGGAGAAAATGTTATTTTGGAGTTGATTGAAGTTTTTGATGATTTAACAAACTTTCGAATCTACCAAGAGATCTGGTTAAGGAGAGATTGTGTACGTGAAAAAGACAAAAAAGACAGTTGTCTAAAAGTTGCCACAACTGCCAACTCTGCTGTGGCTAGTAAATGTCTTTTCATAGAAGCAAGCTCAACCAATAACTTTGCCCCAAGGGTTTGTATCCATTTTATACAAGTCTTTTCTCCTAAGACACAACCCAAGTTTTTAGCAAATATACTTTTGAATTCTGAAAAATCATTAGCTCACAAAGAAAAGGTCATCTTCAAAGAAGAACACCGCTCATACTCAACAAGAGATCTGATGGAGTGCTGCAGTGTCGTTTGTTGTATTTTGAGTTTTGTGTCTTGTGTTCTTATATTGTAAATCTACTCCTAAGTTATAAAGGATAGTTATCGATTACTTGTCTAAGTTTTTAGTTTGAGTCGGATTAACTATAGCTAGTTAGTCGAATTATCTATGTTTTAGTCAAACCTCTTTACATTATTGTTTTGATGTTCTCTTGGGTAGATTTGCCTACGAGTTTCAACTAGAGTTAGTTGATGTGTGAGTGCAGCAGGGTTGCTGCTTGTTTCTTCTCTTATCTTTGAGATCTGTAGTTGGTGGCTAGAGTTAGCGTTGTTGGGTTCTTGAAGTCTAGATCAACTAGAGTTAAATGGTTTGGTGGGCAATGGAGTTATTGCTTAGTTTTCTTTGTAGTAGTAAGGGGGAAGGAATTAAGAGTTTAATTCCTATGTTACAACAAGTTGTTATATGAAGTTGTGTTGTGTTTTGAGTGAAATGGAGTTTTGGTTAAAATCCAGTGAGTACAGGTCGTGGTTTTCACCTCCTTTGAGCAAGGGGGTTTTCATGTAAAATCATTGTGCTTGATTTACTTTGAGTTATTTATTTTCCGCACTATTATTCTGTCGAAGTACCTGGTCCAGTGATCACTAGTGGACGCATACATTCTAACTATAGGCTTTCGTTAAAAAAAAAAAAAACCAAAACTTTAAGAATAAGTATACAAGTTCTAACTAGAGTTTTTTTGTCTTCAATACATACTAATAGATTTCTATCAAAACCTAACAAAATATAAAAAGTAAAAAAATGGTAGATTTCCTTCCATAAAATCAATTTGAAACAAAACACGAAATATCAATCACCCGAATTTCTCCAATTTCGTTGTTATGATTCTCTCCCACAAATTCGTTTGCTCACCCTATTTGGGTTTTAAGTCAACGATTCTCTCTGTTATGAATCAGCTCCAGCCCAATAAGAATACCAACAAGGATATCACACAAATAAATATTGGGCCAAGTAAAAGCAATAGGGCCAGACCATCACAAAGGATAATTTGGGATCCAGACTGATGGTATTGTTGGTTGTCGTTAAATAGAACAGGGCATCACTATAAGAGGTTATCGTGAATTATGTGCACCGATGATGGAAAAAAAATCTCTTCTGGCTTGTTGACCATTGTCAAAATCAACTGTTCTTTTGATGCTTTCGATGGCAATCCGAGCAGCTTTTCTATCTCTTTCCCGCTGCAAGTTGATGTTGTCTTCTTGCAACTGCTTCTCCCAGAGCTTAGCTTTCTTCTTCCTCTCTTCTCCATTTTCGCCAAGAACTTCTTGTTCTTTTCCATGGAAAGCTGCACCAAGAAAATGTTGGAGAGATTTATAAAACGACTCAACAATAAATAACAGATCTTAATGTAATGATATATATGTAAACCAAGATTAAACACATACTCATTATTAAGTTTGTAGACATACAAAGGGTGTGGAGAACACGTATTAAGCTAGAAGGTTAGGAGGAAGTAGGGCATTGTTTTGCTATTCATTAATATAGTTAGTAGTAGTCGTAGTATTGTCCTATAGTTTTTTGTCCTTCAATTTTAATTAAAATATGTTGTCCCCTGTACCTTGATTATCATATTGTTTTGTTATAGTTTTTATTCTGTTACTATGTGAATTGCCTTGCTTGGATGAACTCAAATAAGAACAAGGTCCTTAAAGGCAAAAAGAAACAAGAATATCAAAAAGAAGGCCTAACACTGATGATTAGTTGGTTACTGTAAACAATTGTACGAGACCACATAATACACTGTGTGTCCTTAAGAAATTTATTCTCCTCATTGTGGTAGGACGGAATAATCAAGTGTCATGCAGAATCTAGCAACACAAACCTCGAAAGACCATGAGTAAGAAAACAAATGGGAAATATACCAAAAGAAACACAAATGTTTAACGTGGTTCGGTCAACCGACCTACATCCACAAAAGGAGATGAGCAATCCATTGTATATAAAAGAGAGTACAATATATCGAGAGAAATAATCTCACACAATTCACTCGAAATAAAAAGAGGTGTACAAGTGTTAACGTAATACTTGTGTCTCACAAATCCCCCCCCCCCCCAACACACACACACAAAATTCTAGGACTACATTGTGAATTCTATCAAGTTAGAAGGAATAAATATTATTTCCTTATTTTCAGGCATGTCGCATGTAAATACAATCACAATATATTGCAAGATCAATCTTACATCTAATTTAAGCATGTCTAATACACATACATACCATCATAAGCACCATTTATATTATGTGAAGGTGTTGGACGATGCTTCTTCACATAGTCTTCCTCTAGTGGTCTTGGGGTCTGAAATGAAAACTTTTTCAGCTTTACACTTTGTGTTGCATCCTCTGGATATTGCTCCAAGTATGTAATGACCCTCCAGGTCATTTCTGTCTCTTGCCTTCTGTGTGTCGTTTAGAGCATTCCTGTAGCGACCTCAAGTCATTTATGACTTGTTGGGACTGACAGTTCGGTCACCTGGTCGTTCGTTTGGTCTTGGTGCGAGTTTTTGTGTTTTGGAGCTTATGAACCTTGAACGATCATTTTCGATCAAAAGTTCAAGAAGATGACATCGGAATCTAATTCTGACGATTTCATCAGCCCCGAAAGGGTCATTTTAGGCTAGTAGCATGGTCGACATGACTCCCAAGGTTTTCAGTGTGAGTTGGTGGAATTAGGCATTTTAACTTTAAGTTTAAGCCTAAGTTTGACTTTGGTCAACATTCTGAGTAAACGCGCTCGGATGAGAATTTCGTCAGCGCGGTTAGCTCTGGAATGTCGAGTTTGGTCTAGATTGACCCTTCTTTTGTGTTCCGAGGTTTTCGATATCTTTCCGAGCCCTTTTGTGGGTTTTGGCTTAAAATGGCCTTTGGAAGTGGGACCCATTTTTTATCGAGATGACCTTTGATGGAAATTTGGACTGCGCCATTGAGTCCGAAATTTCAAATTTGGTATGGTTGCATATCTCATTTGCGTGCACGGGGTTCCGAACAAGTTCGGAGCACCCCGTCGGAGTTTTTAGTTTTGGAAAAAAATTGCAGCCAATCTGCTATTTAATGCAGAAAAACAGCAACCTTTTCCAAACCTTTAAACTCTCATAACTCTCTCATCTTTAATCCGAATTAGGTGATTCAAAGTGCGGGAGCTTCGTGTTTTCGGTGGATTTGCTGTAGAGTGTTCGGAAGTTGTTGGATGCACGTAATTCGAGGTAATTTCGCGATTTACCTGACTGTTGTACCCCTTTTTCGAGACTTTGTTTTTAACATTCTTGTTTTGGTCATATCTCTCTCATTTTAGCTCGGTTTTGGGTGATTCGAAGTCCCACATGTTGAGAATTGTCGAGACTTCATCGTAGAGTGTTCAAAGAATGCTGGGCACCTTTCGATTTTCGTTTATTCCGAGTTTGGACTGCTGCTGCTTTCTTTTTTTTTAGTGATTAAAGTGTAGTTTCTTGCTTGTTGGTTTTTGCTATGTTTTTGAGCCTCAAATTGTGTTCCATTTTGGAACATAAGTTTTGGGTGCTGTATAGGGTCTCTTGACGGAGTCAAATTCAGACAGTTCGGTACGGGTCCCACGATTCCCGTTTTGACTCCAAAATTGACCCGTCTCCATTTGTTGTTATTTTGGTGTCTAAACGACCGTACTAACATTGTGACCCTATATTTGATAGAGTGACAGCGTTCAAAGGTCGTTCGGGAAGTAAAAGCTCTGGTAAAGTGATTTGGAGAGTGCGCGATCGCCCTTAAAGTAGGCTACGGCTTCCTTTCTTTTAGATTTAGCTTAATTGTGTAAAAACATGTCGATTGGAGTGAATTGGGGGTGGGTACCAGTTTACTACCTTACTTTGATTAGATACCTTATGTTAGGATCGATTAGCCACATTTCGGGTATGGTATCATGTTAACCGGCTTAGTAGAGTTGCATGCTTATGTTCTAAATGTTATTGTATGCTTGTATGCTATGTATTGTATGCCTTGTTCATCCTTAACCGTAAGCATGATGTCCTTAGTCTAGGTTAGGATAACATTGCCTTAAACTTATGACTGTGTGGGCTGGATAGCCTTGACTTGCTGTCGACGTCGTTCGGATGACTTAGCTCCTTGTAGACTGGAATAGCAGACTTGATTCTGATAGTTTGAGCCTTAGATTAGGCGTTATCGTTACTTGCTGCACTTCTGTATCTTCTCCCTCTCAATCTGCGATTTCGATGCATTCTCGAAGGTTTGGTACATCACTCGAGGCGTGGGATTGAGATAGTATAGGCTTGGAGCCTTTTCTGTGATGTCTTAGAGTGGACGGCATTCCACGCTGCTTGTTATTGGATTGAATCCTATTGGAGATACCATCACCCCGGGATCGTTCTTTCTAGCTGGGCTGGGAACGTATCGCTGGCTGGGTAGACTCGGTGATATCGACGATCGCCCCCGGACCTCTCTTTCTAGTTGGGCTGGGAGTGTGCTACTGGCTGGGTGTCCCCGGGTCGCTCTTTCTAGCTGGGCTGGGAGCTGACTGCATGGTAGGACGACTAGCGATATCTACCTCACTCACGGGTCCCTCTTTCTAGCTGGGTTGGGAGTGAACTGTTTGGTTGGGTGCCCCCTAGGGTCACTCTTTCTAGCTGGGCTGGGAGTGCACTGCTGGCTGGGTGAAGTCTGATGGATTATCTTAGTTACTTTGGGCTAGGAGCCCGATTTTCTTCTTCTCAATAGACTTAGCTTTTCTATGTACCTGTCGGGCTTATGGGGTTCGTTCAGGTTTTATTTGAGCTTATGCACGAGTGTACCTTCTGGGCATATGGGGTCCAGTTAGGTTTAGTTTAGTTGTACTTAGTTTGTTTGTGGTATGCTCGTATGCTTTCTTTTCTTATCCGTTTTGACCTCTCTGTGTCTAGATTTTATCCTTTCTTATTTTTTTTACCCTTTTTGCTCAGTCGGCCTATGATGCCTACTGAGTACCTGTTGTGTTGGTACTCATGCTACGCTCTGCATCTATTTTGTGATGCAGGTCCCAGTACCAGTTACCAGCGGTGATTAGTTCCAGCCTTCTTTTACAGCTGTGATTCGGAGACGAGGGCGAGCACTTGGCATTTTGGTTTGTTCTATCTCCTTCTTTTGTTTTAGCTAGTCTTGTTGCCTTTAAGACACGCTCTGTTGTGGTCCACTTTTGGGACTTGTACTTTTTATTAGATAGCTCTGTACTAGTGACTTCGAGGTTCTGGGAGGGATTTCTGTATATATTTATTTTGGGTTGCTTCCGCCTTGTTATTCTTGTTTAGATTATTGTTATCGTTAGTTTCTGCCCTTTCGCTCATTGCTTAATGTTCTGGGTTACAGGTTGGCTTACCGATTAGTAGGGTATAGTAGGTGTCATCATGACTCGAGATATCGGGTCGTGACAAAGTACCTGGGAAGAAAGACTATTAAGCAACGCCACGACATAAATGCAAATGAAGTACATATTCTCTATTATCAAATGCACACAATTTAGACAAATCAAAAAAAAACATTAGGAAAAGAAACACATTCCGAAAAGCAAGTTTAACTTGATAATATGAACATACTTTTCAACTTCATTTTGGGAATGAAGTTGTAACATCCGGTAAGTTGAAATAACTATGAAGAGGCTTAAAAATCAGAAATAGTCTTTTTTGGGAAAAAATTCAAAATCTGGAAATTTGGTCTAGGGTGGGAAATCAGTGAGTTTTGGCCAACTTTGAGCAGTCATAACTCCTAGTTCAGGATGAGTTAGGAGTAGTTCCAGTTATGATTGTGAAGCTTGTGGAATGATGTTTCCAACGCCACCAAGTTTTCTCGATTCCGAGTTCGTATGAGGGAGTTATGCTCTTTGAAAGTTGGGCAGTTGGCAGGGAATCCGTCCGGAAATTCTAAGGGCATTTTGGTCTTTTCCCTAGCTATTTCTTTTGGGGTTATATTGTGTGTTAGGCTGATTTTTGGATCATTTTTGTCCCATTTTAAAGAGTGAGAGCTAGGGCTTGAGAGTGAAGAGAAGAAAAAGAGAAGAAGAGGAGAAAGAGGAGATCAAGCAAGTTTCCGTCGTGGATATCGTCGGGGGTGATCCCTACTAGGTATGTTAGTTCTTAGTGTTGGGTTGATCCTTTCCCCCACACACCAAACTCATTTTATTTTCGAGAAAAGATTGGTCATGTTGTTGAAGTTGTTGGTTTGTGTTGTTGAAGTTGTTGGTTGTGTTGTTGGAAGTTCTTGTTGGTTTAGTACATGATTTGATTGTGTTTTTTAGTTGAATCTCTTGTATGTTGAGGGATTTTATGATCCTTAGTGTTTGGATTTGAAACCTTTGAGGTTAGGGTGGGTTAGAGTTGGAGAAACAAGAGAGGAAAGTCGAATTTCGGGGAAAAAAGGGTTGGGGTGTCGCGCCAGCCAGCGCGCCCCAGCAGGGGCTCTGAAGATTCCCCTATGGGGCGCCGCGCCTAGCAGTGCGCCCCAGCAGATCCTCTGAGCTCCAAGGGCTGGCGCTCCGTGCCTTGCAAAGCGCCAAGGATGCCAAGTTCCCCCATTCCTCCCCCACTTTCTCATGCATGTTCCTAGGTATTGTACCTATGTTTCCTAGTTGTTTCCAACACTCCAAGGTACTTCTAAACATCAAGAACTCATCCGAAAACGTGTGATCATACACCTTGAATCCATAATCTAATTCAAGGCGAGTTAGTATCAAGTTAAAGGGAAGTTAGAGCCAAGTCAAGCAAAGTTAAGAAGTAAGTCCAAGCAAGTCTCTAAAGCTTTTCAAGAGTCGTTATTAAACGTTTTACTTTCATTTAAGGTTCAAGTTCAAGTCGAATAAATAGTATAGAGTTCAAGCTAAGTAAAGAGTCTCAAGTTTCAAGTTAAGTTAAGAGCATAAAGTCGAGTCCTTTTCTCAAAGGTTATTAGGGAACTATGTATTTCCCAAAGAAGTTTCTAAATGTTTTTTTACATTTGAGTAAGAAAAGAACATCGATTCCAAGAGAGCCTTTGGGCTAGATTTTGAGCAATTATCTCAACTAAAGAAAGATGTGTTTAAAACACTTATGAGCTAAAGTATATTTTTGGGAGTAGTCTTGAGCACCGAGTTGGGGACACGAGTTCATCGTAACTCAACTCTCCATAAGAACCATGCGGCCAACGTGGGATTTTCTCGGGTCATACTTTTTAGATGATCACGAAAGTTAAGCTAGTGGATCCACTTAGTAAAGATAGCTTCTTATACCACGGCCAGGTATAGGATGGTCCTTGGGCAACGTGAGGTAAAACGTTGTATCACCACTAGGGCTCATGGTGGTGATTGTCGGTTAAAGAATCTCCCACTAAAGTTATATTACTTCTATATAAGTAAAGTTGAGTTTGTTATTGTTTTATCATTAACGAGCTAAGTTGTTCACACTATTTTACAAGCTTTGTATATTGCATGTCTTATTGCCTTATATATTGAGTTCAGTTATTCATGAGTCGAACAGAGCCAAGGTAAGTGTTCTCTTGTACTCTTTTCAAGCTTAAGTTATGGCTTAGCTTTCCATCTCGCATACCCGTACATTCAATGTAATGATGCTAGTTGGCCTGCATCTTATGACGATGCAGATACAGGTACCCCGGATCAGCATCCAGCACGTTGTTGATCCAGTTGAGCACTCTAGAGTCAGTGGTGAGCCTCCTTGCTTTCCGGAGGTTAGTTTTGCTTCATTAGGATGTTGCGGGGTCTGTCCCAACATCCATCTCAGTATAATAAAGGCTTCATAGACAGTCAGTCAGTTAGTTTTGAGTCTCTCATCTATGTATATATGTAAATATTCTATTTTGAGATTTGAGTTGCCTTTGTGGCCAGATGTTATAAGTTAAGTTGTTTTGTAACCTTGCTTTTGCATTGATTTATTCTATTGAGTTAGGTTTCTGCTGAGTTAAGAAAGTCAGGCCAAGGGTTCGGTTGGGGCCAGAAATGGTCTACGGGTGCCGGTCCCGCCCAGGGTGTAGGCTCGGGGCGTGACAGAAGTCTCTTCCCAGATGGCGAATCATAATACCTGTAAATTATGACAAGAAAATAATTGCACACTAGTGCCAAGGGTCCTAGTATAGCTTACAAGTAAAGCATCAACAATTGTACTAGGTATTAACAGTAAAATAAGTAGTGAAAATGAAGCAAGACATACACATCATCAGCAAGCCTGGTGCCTCCTTTTGGTCTGAATTTTATAAGACATTCACACCCTGGAGGAGGCTAAGGAATATTAGGCGTATCAATTGCCCACTTGAGTCCGCTTTCATCTTCAGTGAGGTCAGGTGGATCGCCACATTTTTTTATTAGAATGCCATTCCCAAGTTGTTTTACAATAGAATGTCCGTTCCAATAAGTGTTCTCTTATTTCTTCGTACTTTTCCTTTGTAGGTATGTAACGCCATTTGAAACATCTAGCGCACTGCACTGCAAATGCCCCTGAAGCAGTCGGAGGCTTCATGATGTTTACTGGTTCAAAATCATGGACAACATTTTGATCCATACTGCCAACTCTTAATGGAATGGGACAATCTGAGGAAACCAAATATCGATCTGTACTCATTATAAAAGCAACGCCTATTGTTTGGATGTAATATTTTGTTGTTAATCTGTATTACTAAAATATTTAGAACAACAACTTTGGAGAACTCAATAAGAAACAACAAAATTTAAAGTAAATATTCAAAACCAAAAACTTAAAACCAGTAGATAGAAAAGAACCTGACAAAATATTTCTCTCAAGGAAGAAAATCAAGCCCATTGAGTTGAGCCCATAGTGTTTTCTTAAGGAAATTATTCCCCACAAGTACCCAAGGTTAATGGGATATTCCTCCTAGAATAGAATAATCTTACTCATCAGTGCTTTGGTACCTCTGACCACGATGTCAATGAACCACTCAACGACAGTAAAATATACTAGAATTTATTTATGAAGAAGAAGAACAAGAAGTTATGAAGTTCAGAAAATTCGTTGTTGAAAAATAAGAGAAAATCCTTTATTTATAGACAACAATGGGTAGTGTGAACATATGCTTATTGTACCTTATCAAAAAGATCACAATCCTTTGGAGAAGTCAAAAGTCATAACCCTTCGTAAAAGTCACAACTCTTCATAAAATTCGCAACGTTTCATAAAAGTCACAACTCTTCATAAAAGTCATAACTTTTCATTTTTCATTCACACCTTTTAAAAACCAACATATTTAAGACTTGGTTTGCTGAAAGATAATATGTTATACTAGTTAGGGAAAATCTTGCATTTAATGCCAAGTGAAAATTACAAGAATTCATTACCAATTAACATGATAGTCGGCAAGAGAAGATGAAACAATCTCTACATCTAGATTATTTTCGGTTGGTATAAGGAAGGAGAAGTAAATCTACTTAAATGCTCTCAAAACTTAATGACACACTCATTTTAACAACAACACCAAACTCGGTTTCCATGTCACAAGTGGGGTTTGAGGGAGGGTAAGATGTACACAAACATTATCCCTGCCTTTATGGGCATAGAGATCGTTTCCGATAGACCCTCGGCTCAAAAGAAGTGTAGTCAACTTTCATGACGTACCCAAGGTTGTTTGCATTTAAAACTAGAAGATAAAGGTAAGGAGTGATCATCCAAACTTCACTAACTATAAATTTTACTAGTATACATATGACCAGAGTATAGTAAAAGAATCAATTTTTTTGAAACCCCAAATTGCCAATCTGAGTAATCTTTAATCAGATCATCACCTACATGGGAGGGTATATATATAATATTTTTAGTTTTTGGTTTTTCTTCTGTTTATGTTGTTCCTTGTTATTAGTGTTATTTGTTGTGTAGTTCTATCCTTGTAGCCGCTACTTGCTGTTACGGGTTGGCCTACCTACTGGTGTGTTATAGTAGGTATCATCATGATTCGAGGAATTGGGTCATGAGAGTGGAGTTTTGTGAAAGCTATTCAATAGCATCTATTCTTGCCAAATTTCATAAGTTACATGAACTCGAGGGATAAATTTGACGTCACACTGTAAAATAAAGATATTAATGTATTATTAATATGAATTAGGCTTATATAAATTTTATATAATATATAGTACAGTTCAAATGTGCAACACACATTTCCAAAACTAGTTACTCTATATCCCTATACTGATATACAAATCTTTGCACAAACTAGAAATACTTTTGAAAACAACGGGCCTAATGTAAGTGTACTAAAGCAACCAATCTAACAAAGACTCTTTTTTTTATTTCACATTTGATATGATATCTGTATTAGAATCCGACTGGTTCGACAAAAAAAATATTGGTTCGAAATTTTGTTTTGTTCTATAATTTGATTTAAACCAATTCACCAAAATAATATGCTTGACTCACAGTAACGTTTTATAAAACATTACTCAGAGTAACGTATTAGCTTTTAAACATTACTCACAGTAACGTATTAGCTTTAAAACATTACTCACAGTAACTTTTTTTCATTTAACGTCGCCAACCCCGTCAGTTTTTGTCCGTTGAATTTTTAAAATAAAAATACCCTAAAACGTTACTAAGAAGTACGTTTTTACTAGTTTTGTAAAAAAAATTAAGTTTAATGTAAAACGTTACTCACAATAACAAGATTGGTGTACTTGACTTTTTTTTATCGAACTATTGAACGGATTTAGCAATGTATCTACTTAATGTGTTGACCTTAACTATAATCACCTCTGTCTAAGGAGAAGCAAAATATGAAAGTAAAAAAAATATAGAGAAAGAATGAGACCTCCCAATGGTTATTATCTATATTACCTTAAAAGCATGAACTCCTAACTGGAATGTTAAATTACTATAATATCCCTAACTTAGGTTGTGACTTTTTCGATGAGTTGTGACTTTTCTGATAAGTTGTGACTTTTTTCAAAGGGTTGTGATTTTTCGATGAGTTATGACTTTTCCAAAGAGTTGTGACTTTTTCAAATAGTTGTGACTTTTTTAATAAGTTGTGACATTTCCAAAGGGTTGTGACTTCTTGGAAAGGTCATGAATTTTCAATAAGACACAAAAAAATATTTGTTCATACTACCCTTTGTTAACTATAAATAGAGGGGTTTCCTCTCATTTTTCAGCCACAATTTTTTTTAATCTTCTACTTGCATTTTAAAAAAATTTGTGTGATTTTATTGTCGCTGAGTGAGTTCAAAGTTTAGCGGAATATGAGGTACCACTATTCTGATGAAGTAAATTGTTCTATCGTAAGAGGGTACATTCCATAACCTCGGGTACTTGAGGAAAATAATTCTGATGATATAATATTTATTTTTTTCTTAGTATATACAGTAGTATGTAATGTTCCAATATATGAAGTTAACATGATGTAGTCTAAATTCATTTGTTTTTGTTAACAATTTCTCTTGTGATGTAGATATATGCTTTTGAATATCTTTATTAAAATTTATTAAGCTTCGCAAGATTTAGAGAATTGTCATTTTTTGATGCTCAAGACAAAAGAATGACTTTATTTATTAATGCTACTTATGTGATTTAGATTGTTAGGTTGTTTGCTTCAAAATAATTATTACTATATAAACATTTCCCTTTTTATATTATTGAATTACTATTTCTTAATATTTAAGTATTTTCGACGAAAAAAACTTTATATGACTTGTAATAATGCCAGTTGAAGTTGTATTGGTTTAATTTTTATTGTAGTCTAAATTCATTTGCTTTTGTTAACAATTTCTCTTTTGAAGTAGATATATGCTTCTGAATATCTTTTTTCAAAATTATTCAACCTCTCAAGAATTAGAGAAGTGTCACGATTTGTTTTTCTGGTGCCCAAGACAAGAGAATGACTTTATTTATCAATGCTACTTATGTGATTTAGATTGTCACGAAGCTTACTTCAAAATAGTTATTACTATATAAACATTGCTTTTTTGTTTTATCGATTTACTATTTCTTAATATTTCAGTATTTTTAACGAAATAAAAGTCCATCTGACTTATAATAACGTCAATTGGTGTTTATATTAGTTCAATTTTTATTGTAGTATAAATTCATATATCCCTAACTTAGGTTGTGACTTTTTCGATGAGTTGTGACTTTTTAGATAAGTTGTGTCTTTTCCAAATGGTTGTGACTTTTTTAATAAGTTGTGACTTTTCCAAAGGATTGTGACTTCTTGTAAAGGTCATGACTTTTTGGATAAGACACAAAAAATGTTTGTTCATGCTACACTTTGTTGTGATTTTATTGTCGTTGAGTGAGTTTGAAGTTTAGCGGAATATGAGGTACCACTATTCTGATGAAGTAAATTGTTCTATCATAAGAACAAATATTCATTAACTTCAAGTACTAGAGGAAAATAAGGGAAAAGGGTCAAAAATACCCCTCAACTTTGTTTTATTGGTTGACTAAACCCTTACCGTTAAAACGAATTTATTTTTACCCCTGCCGTCTACAAACTTATCATATGTACCCTCCAAATTAACGATTTGCCCCAAATCAATCTCAAATTCTCAATTTCGACCCGAATTACCCATTTAAAACTCATTTAGAATGAAATTCTTTTCTAATCTGATCCGACCCATATAAAACCCACCACCATTATAAACAAAATTTAATTTAATTTTCAATTTTCTCAATCTTGTTGAGTCCACCAAAACTAAAAAGAATGGATTTCTCCCTTGTCATTGAATTTGTTATAGTGTTACTCATTCTGTAAATATTTTCAAAGCCATTGTTAAAAGCTTCTAAGGGTACTAGTTTTTGAATTGGAGCCTGAAACTTGAAGAACCAACCATGGAAACTTCATAGCCATTAATGGAGCTTGGAGCTTGAGTTTGATTTTCGGATTTTACAAGCGAGTTCCAACTTCGAAAAATAAATAATTTCAACTTCTTCCCCAAAATACCCAAATCGAAAACATCACACCCATTTCTTCACACTGAAATCACAGATCTGAATTTGTGTAATTAGATAATTCCCACCCAAAATTGCAGCAGCATGAACTTTTTAGTTTCTTTCTTGTTGTTGTTTTCTGGTGGAATTCGACCGCCTAGTACTGCCTTTTCGCCGTCGTGTGCGGCGGATTTGAAGAACTAGTGAATATATCTATACAAGTGACTTTTGGGGAAGAAGGTTATTGGATTATTTCAATAGCAATATTGTTCTTATTTTTGTGTATGAACATAAGGCTGGCATGTCTTCTTCCTCTGCTTTTGCTCCTAACATTGCTTCTTAAAAGCTCATTAATGGCTGGAAATTTATTTGTTCATTAGGAATTGAAATGGGTTTTGGTGAATTCATTACTTTTTTTTTATACATTTGGTATGTAAGATCAGATTAAATGGTTATGGGTCGGATTTAATTGATAATTTATTTTTAAAGGGATAATTCGGGTCGAAGTTGAGAATTTGGAATTGATTTGGGGAAACCGTTAGTTTGGAGGGTACAAATGATGAGTTTGTAGACGACAGGGGTAAAACTAAATTCGTTTTAACGGTAAGGGTTTAGTCAACCAATAAAACAAAGTTGAGGGGTATTTTGACCCTTCTCCCGGAAAATAATTCTGATGATATAATAATTATTTTTTTTCTTAGTATATACAATAGTATGTAATGTTCCAATATATGAAGTTAACATGATGTAGTCTAAATTCATTTGTTTTTGTTAACAATTTCTCTTGTGATGTAGTTATATGCTTCTTAATATCTTTTTTAAAAATTATTGAACTTCTCAAGAGTTAGAGAATGATTTGTTTTTTGCTGCTCAAGACAAAAGAATGACTTTATTTATCAATGTTACTTATGTGATTTAGATTGTCAGGTTGTTTGCTTCAAAATAATTATTAGTATATAAACATTACCCTTTTGTTTTATTGATTTACTATTTCTTAATATTTAATTATTTTCGATGAAGAATGGTTTATATAATTTGTAATAAAGCCAGTTGAAGTTTGTATTAGTTTAATTTTTATTGTAGTCTAAATTTATTTGTTTTTATTAACAATTTCTCTTGTGATGTAGAAATATATTTCTAAATATCTTTTGTGCAAAGCTTATAATTCAAATCTTTGCTTAAATTTTCTAAATTGATAATCACGTGCAACGCATGTGTCGAAAAACTAGTACTATAAAATTTGCAAACTATATGAATTCTCACTAACCAAATAGGCCATCATATAACATAATTTGTATCAACTTTATATCATTAGGTGATTAGAGGTGGAACTATAAACCCCATCTTAGCAAAATTGCTTTCCATAACCATTGGAAAAACACAAACCATGCCTCAAACAAAATAGATAATTGGATGCTCAGATTGCTAATACTTCAAACAACTCGAAATGTTTGAGACTATACAATTAGTAATAATATTAAATACCACTTTCACAAACTTGAAGAATATAAATTTAACTTCATAATTCAAATTTAAATACCATTATTAATAGAGTACTAAAAACCACTATTCACAAACTTTGAAGGAATCACAACGTAATTACAAAAGGACGAGATAGTATTTTGAGAATATACGCCCAGCGACCACTTTGTAGCTCTCAAACAAGTGTGGCATGTGCTCGTATTCAAACAAAGTCATGTTAGCTTTTTGCGCTGCCTCAACAGCTCATTTCTGAATAAATTAGGAGTTAATAGAGAATTCTTGTGAAATAATACATACCAAAAAATTATACATAATGATATGACAATGTTTTTTTCTAAGCCAACTGAACTCAATGTTGATTTTTAACTAGTTCTAAAACTACTTGCACAAAAGGGCCATAAAATATGCTCTGTTCATTGTAGCTCAGATGAAGGGCTACCAATGCAGGTACTTTGTCAAAATCATAAATTTCATCCTACAGAAAACATCCTCCATAGATTAAATAAGACCCCAATTCCAAATCCTTGGGCCTTAAATAGTCACCTAGCACAAGCTATATGAATCCTCACTGATCATGTTTCTTCCAACCATCAAAAAATCTACCACAGCCGATTATAGTAATTAATACACATGTCCCTAGGCCATCATACAAAGTAATTTGTATCAGCTATGAATCCTCACTGACCAACGTTTCAGGCCATCATATAAAGTAAATGAAAAATAAAGACACTAAAAGTTCTCTCTATTTTCTATTAGCATCAGAATCATTGTACAATGTAATGTGAAACTTCAGGTTCAGCCTGTCAACAAGTCTTAGCACATTTAGTTCACAACTCTAAAGTTTCAAGTTTTAGTTAAGCTTAGATACCTGAAACCTCTCAATTACAATTCTTTGTTTCTCTTTGCTCGTTTCTTTTTGTCATGCTGGTAAAGATAGTGACTCCCTGACAAGCAAGGGTAATTTTCAATTATTCAACTAAAAAGAGGAGCATTTATGTCAAAAATAATATAAAGATGTTAAAAGTACCAGTCCCACAACACTTAGAAAAAATCGTATGTTTCTCCTTCACTGATGGTTCACCACATTCGCTTGCATTCTCCACTTCATCATTGGAATCATCCAACTCATTACTTTCTATATTAATGTTAGAGTCCTCTATATTATTAACAACATCAGGGGTCTTAATGGACATTGGCAGCCCAGGTGATGAACTAAAGCTAGGGGTATTCTCAAAATGTTGAGGCCGAGAAACACCAAATAGATTCTCAAGTGACGAAAGACTTGGATTCCTTAATATTTGTGACGTCGTGTATGGAACAATATCAGTATTTGTTGGTTGATATGTCATACCTGATGCCCCGGGAGTGAATTCCTGAGTTTGGCCCCTTGAAATGGAACCAATATCACAAGTTGTGTGATCATCTTCCGAGGCTGATTCATCCATTTCAATAAGCGCTCGTTCTTTCTCAACAGCACGAGCCCTTCTACCAGCAACACCACCTTTTCCTCGCCTACGAACAGGGGGATGTAAATGATCAACATGTACCTCATTTCTCCTCGAAAGATAAATCACAAACACACAGAATCTAATACATACCATTGCTTCATATGCCGCTGAGTTAAGATAGTTTACCTGTGAGCTCTTTAAGGCAATTAACCTTTTGGAAGAAAATGTTATAGTATATACTTGTTTTAGATTGAGATAATGTTAGTAATAAACGATGGCATTACAGACTAGCCTAGCGAAGCATCTGATAAATAATCTAAGTTGAGTTTTGATTTTTAAAATATTGAGTTTGTTCTTGGGTCACCGTTGATTGAGTCGAGTTGATTCTTTCCAATTTGGCATTTTTCAATGTTCACTTTACAACATACATGAATTTTCTAAATAAGAACACGACATACAAGAATCAAAGATATTAGATTGAATCTATTCAGAAGTATTCTACAAAACAAAAACAATATAAATATGAGAAGATAGAGATTCTTAAATCCAAACATTTCTTCTACTAATTTATAAGAAAAAAACATACCTCAAACAAAGAAAAAATACTCTATTCCAAGCTATATGATATTGCTCGTCCTCTGAAAAATATAAAATCACAAAAGAATGATTGATCCACATTCCACCACTATACTAAAAATATAAAATCACAAAATTAGGAAACCATTGCATTGCTTAGTACCAAAAAATCACTTGCAAACAAAAAAATGATTGATCCATCACTATACTAAGCCCTCTAGTAACAAGAAGAATTGAAAATGGAGTTGTAAGGGATGGAAATTTCTTGAATCGCTGGTAGCATAAGAGTTTTATTGTTTTAGGTAAATGGATTTGAAATTGGGGTGACAAATAATTGAGGAAATAAAAACGGCACCATTTATTTGAGTGGGTTGAAAATATTTGACGTGGGCCTAGGTTATGTATTGGGCTTAAAAAGTTACTCAGGGTAATGTTTATTCATTTAACGTTTCCACCTCCGTCAATTTTTATCCATTAAATTTTTAAAATAAAAATACCCTAAAACGTTACTAAGAAATACATTTATACTAGTTTTATAAAAAAAAAATTAAATGTATTATTTTGGTGAATTGATTTAAATAATGGCTTAGTTTGGTCAAAATTTCATTTTTCTTCTGTTTATGTTGTTCCTTATTATTAGTGTTATTTGTTGTGTAGTTCTATCCTTGTAGCCGCTACTTGTTGTTACCAGTTGGCTTACCTACTGGCAGTGGCGGAGCCAGAAATTTTAATAAGGGAGTTCAAAATCTGAGAAGTAAACACACGAACTAGTAGAAAGGGGTTCAACATCTATTATACATACCTAAAAAATAATTTTAATTATATGTTGCCTCCGCCCCTGCCTACTGGTGTGTTATAGTAGGTGTCATCATGACTCGAGGAATCGGGTCGTGAGAGTGGAGTTTTGCAAAAGCTATTCAATATCATCTATTCTTGCCAAATTTCATAAGTTACATGAACTCGAGGGATAAATTTGACGTCACACAGTAAAATAAAGATATTAATGTGCTATTAATATGAATTAGGCTTATATAAATTTTATATAATATATAGTAGAGGTCAAATGTACTACACACATTTCCAAAACTAGTTACTCTATATCCCTATACTGATATACAAATATTTGCACAAACTAGAAATACTTTTGAAAACAACGGACCTAATGTAAGTGTACTAAAGTAACCAATCTGACAAAGACTTTTTTTATTTATTTCACATTCGATATCTGATATCTGTATTAGAATCTGACTAGTTCGACAAAAAAATATTGGTTCGAAATTTTGTTTTGTTCTGTAATTTGCTAAGTCCATATGAATTCTGTTTGTAGAACTTGCAAAATACTTGTGTTTCCTATGCATATTTTTGTCATTTTGTCGTTATATGCAATTATATATTGTTGCAAACTTGAGAATTCATCTCATTTAGCTTATATTCATAAAATCAGCTAGTAGAGTTGACAATTTCAACTCGTATTAATAAATTCATCTCATTTAACTTATATTTTAATGAGTTAGATCATTTATTTTAATTAGGTAAATATTCATTTTAATCTATTATTAATGTATAAGATATGGATAAATATGAGCAAAATATGGGTATCATGGCAAGCCAAATCAAATTCTATAAAGTCTAAAATAGCATATTAAAAATGATAGTGAATATATTTTCGTTAGTTTGTATGATATTGTTATGCATTTATAGAGTTTTATGAAAATAATGTTCATTTCTTTACTTTTTAGTGGGCATAATTTAACCAATTTGAGTGTGTAAAGTATAGTTATACATTTATCATATCATAATTTATAAACATACTTTTAAAATATATTTTGAAGACCCAGAAAAAATAAGTAAGAAGAAGTAAAGTACAAAGAAAATGTAAAGATATGACACTTGAACCTAACTCAACCCCGAAAGCTAGCTCACGAGGGGAGATTTGTCCAAGTCCATATAAGGAGACCGAATTCTCATCCCCCTACCAATGTGAGAATTTTTAACACTCCCCGTACGCCCGGACCTCAACTGGAGCGTGAACACTTCTAAAGCCCAACATTGCTGAACAACAAATTGGGACCTGACTCTGATACCATGTAAAGATATGACACCCGAGTCTAACTCAATCCCAAGAGCTAACTTTTGAGGTTGAGTTAGGCCCTGATGTCATATCTTTAAAGAAGAAAGAAAAAGAATGGACTAAAAGAATAAAGAAGTGTAAAAAGGGGTTATGTCACGCCCCGAGCCTACACCCTAGGCGGGACCGGCACCCGGAGACCATTTCTGGCACCAAGCGAACCCTTGTCCTGGCTTTCTTAACTCAGCGGAAACCTCAACAGAATAACTCGATGCAATGCAATATTACAAAACAACTTAACTTATAAAATATGGCCATAAAGGCAACTCGAATCTCAAAATAGAATATTTACATATATATATAGATGAGAGACTCAAAACTAACTGACTGACTGTCTGTCTATGAAGCCTCTAAAATACTGAGATGGATGTTGGGACAGACCCCGCAACATCCTAATAAAACAAAAACTAAGAACACAAAATAATTGAGTCCTCCGGAATGCAAGGAGGCTCACCACTGACTCTGGAGTGCTCAGCTGGATCAACGACGTGCAGGATGCTGATCCGGGGTACCTGAATCTGCATCATCAAACGATGCAGGCCAACTGGCATCAGTACATGGAATGTACGAGTATGCAAGCTGGAAAACTAAGCAACAAAGGCTAGAAGGAAATCTGGAAGAAACTGAATAGCTTACCTGGCTCAACTCAACTCAACCTGACTGACTTCTTTCAATATAAGGCAATTTAAAACAAGTGCGATATAAAGAAAGACTGTTTAAAACATGCTATAAACTCTGTGTGTATACAAAGATACAATAAGCCTGAAATGTATATAGAAATACAATGAACTGATGTATATAAAAATACAATAATCTCTGTGTATGAAAAATACAATAACTGCTGTGGGAGCTTCTCTAACCGACAACCATCACATAAGAGCTATAGTGATGATACAGCGATCGACCTCACGCTGCCAGAGCATCTTATACCCGGCCAAAGGTATAAGACCTGAACTGCCTAATGGATCCACTAGTCTAATCTGAAAAGGATTCATCTAAAAAGTATGATCCTTTTCTACCCATGGTGGCTAACATGGTTCTATGGGGGCTGTGGGTTCTTTGAACGCTCCCCCAATTCGGTGCTCGATACTACTCCCAAAAATGTACTGGCTCTTATGTTTTTAAAACATATTTCTTCCTGCTGATATGAGATAATTACTCAAAAACTAGCCCGAAGGCTCTTTTGGAAATCTCAGTTTCCAACCTTGTTTAAATGTAAAAACATTTCTTTAAAACTTCTTTGGGAATACATAGTTCCCTAATAACTTTGAGAAAAGAACTCAACTTTAAACTCTTTACTTTACTTGAACTCTTGGCTTGATGTGAAACTCTTAACTTAACATGAAACTCTTAACTTTTGACTTGACTTGAAACTCAATACTTAACTTGGAACTTGAGCCTTAGAATGAAGTTAAAACGTTCAATGAAGACTCTTGGAAAACCTTAAAGACTTGCTTTGACTTACTTACTTCTAAGCTTGACTTCACTTGACTTGGAAACTAACTTCACTTGAATTGGAAACTAACTTCACTTGACTTGGAAACTAACTTCACTTGACTTGTAGTTTTACTTGACTTTTGGAAGTACCTTGGAGTGTTGGAAACAACTAGGAAACATAGGTATAATACCTAGGAACATGTATGAAAAAAGAAATGGTGAATGAAAGGGAAGGATTGGTGTCCTTGGCACTAGGAGAGGTGCAACAGCCCAGCCCCTTTTTCCCCAAAAATCCGACTTTTTCCCCTTGTTTCTTTCCAATTCTAAACCCTCTCAACCTCAAGGTTTCAGCAGCAACACTTAGAACCATAAAGACCCTTATTATACAATAGATTCAACTCAAAAATCACAGCCAGAAATCTGTACTAAATCAGCAAGAACTTCAACACAACACCACTACAACTTCAACAACCAATAAATCTTCTCTTGGAATTAAAAACAAGTTGGTGTGTGGGGGTATGAACCAACCAACACTAAGGATCATCAATCTCTCAACATACAATAGATCACAACTCAAATACACAGCCTAATCCTGTCCCACAACCAACAATAACTTCAACAACACAACTAACAACATCAACAACAACTAACAACTTCAACAACAAATCCAATCTTTTCTCAAACCATAAACATGAGCTTGATGAGTGGGGGAAAGGATCAACCCACACAAAGAACTCACATACCTTGATAGGGATCACCCCCGACGAAAATCCACAATGATCTTGACGAATCTTGTTGATCTCCTCTTTCTTCTCTTCTTCTTCTCCTTCTTCTCTTCTTCTTCTCTTCTTCAGTCTCAAGAACCCTAACTCTTTCTCTTTCAAAATGAGACAAAATGATCAAAGATCAGCCTAATACAATAATATAACCTCAAAAGAAATGATTTGTGAAAAGACTAAAATGCCCTTAAATTTTCGGACAGACTCCTTGCCAACTGCCCCAACTTTCAAAGGGCATAACTTGCTCATACGAACTCGGAATTGAGCAAACTCGGTGGTGTTGGAAAGATCATTTCACAAGCTTCGAAACCATAACTGGAACTTCTCCTAAATCATCCTGAGCTAGCAGTTACGACTGCTCAAAGTTGGCCAAAAATCACTGATTTCCACACTTAGCCAAATTTCCAGATTTTTGAACTTAGCCAAATTTCCAGATTCTGGACTGCCAAATTTCCAGATTTTAAATTTTTTTAAAAAATGACTATTTCCAAATTCAAGCTTCTTCATATTCATTTTAAATTGTCGGATGTTACAGGTTAGGACCACTTTATCCAATTCATATCTAACCAAATTCATTTTTATATGACATAATTACAACCCAATCCATTTTAACTCAATCCATTCAAATCTAATTCAATCCGCCCATTTACCACTTCTTTAGCTAGTAAATGATAGATATAATCAAACAACTACCTAAATTATCTTTGGATCGTCACAACATCGAAACCCATAACAAAAATAAGTATTCTATTACTATATTAAATCATCTTTTGACATTGCATCTCTAGAAAGTATAGCAAAACTGCATCACGAAATAAATGTTTGCATATATAGATAATTCTTGCTGTGCTAATTGATCATAACTTGATTTTACCAATTTAAACATGATTTATTAGCTTAGACTTTACAACATATCAACTTATTGATTTTGCCTCAATTACATCTTTATTTTATGATACAAGAGTACTAGACAAGTTTATTTACTACATAAATTATGTATACTCTTTTACCAACTACTCGTAGCACCGATGATGGCTAGGAATTCTCTTTCGGCTTGAAGAGCATCGTCAAAATGAACCGTCCTTTTGATGCTTTCGATGGCGATCCAAGCCGCTTTTCTATCTCGTTCTAGCTGCGATTTGGGTTTCTCTTCTTGCAACTGCTTCTCACACAACTTAGCTTTCTTCTTCTTCATCTTCTCCCCATCGAACGCCTTGCCAAGAATTTGTTGTTGGGATATTAAGATCATATTAGCATAGCGTTTCTTCAACATGGCAGCCCGAGAGGTTCTTGTTATCTTTTTCCATGTCCTTAACATCAATGATATGGCGATCATACGTACCTAAAACCTATCTAGAGACAGAACGTAACAGCAATGAACCCTAAGTAATGAAATTAAGCACAACAGTGCTATTATATATATACACATGTATAGGACTTATCCTATTTGTATTATTAACAAAATTTCCTTGTTTGAGAGTCAAATGATTTCAAATTTGGTATTATTATTTTTTTTGGATATTACTGATATAACATATACAAAAGAATATTGATATGATAATTCTAATTAAGTTATTTCCTATTATATACATCTAATCTCTTTCTACAGTTTAACCAGCTTGGAGAGGAAAACGTAGGAGAGATTAATTATAAAATGACCCAACAATAATAACAGATCTTTAATGTGGACTGGTGATATATTTGTAAACCAATAGGATTAATTAATTTATCTTTGAAGTGTATAAATTCTATGATAAACTAAGTCAATAGATTAAACATATTCTCATTATTAAGTTCATAGACATACAAAAGGTATGGATGACACGTATTAATGTAAAGGATTAGTAGGTAGTGTAGTATTGTTTTTCTTAGAGGGGTTGGTATTTGTTATTGTCGTTATACTTGTATAATTGTAGCACTTGTTTCGATATTTCGATTATTGCACTATTTTGTTGTTACCTTCCCACACCCCACATGACTCATATGCTTCATACTTTAGATTATGAATGATTTGAACATCAATATTGCTTACAGAGTTCACTATAATACGTCAAGATCATACGTCAAACTTGTCAATGATTTGAAATGGAGAGAGTATTAAGAGATTAGAACGCAGTACAATCAACAAAAATGGCAGATTGAGAATAGCAGATAAACCTTCTTTCGATTAGAAGTTTCTTTTATAGTTTCTTTGTTTAATAATTCAACATTTGAGGTCACTTGTCTCCATTTTATAGATGTAACGATAAGTACCATATTCAAGCCCTAACCTAGAGTTATATCAAACCTGATGAGAGAGTATTTTAAAAGAATGTTGTTACGACCCCGACTCTTGGTCGAGCTGTGATAGGCACCCAATACATTAACTTAACCAAGCAAACCAAATTGAATATTCTACTCTTGACAGACTTCAATGGCTGCGGTGTGGATTTTGTTGCCTCGATTATCACCAGATTTATTTGCCAAGAGATCCTTGTTGTCGATGGCATCTGCAGTTGGAAGGCCAATAACTATCCACAAGGCAACACAAGACAAGACAATGCCTAGCATTGCTAGGAGGAAGGTGATGGAATGTATGCGTCCACTAATTATTACAGGACCAGGTCCTTTAATACAGTTAAGATGTACAAAAGTAAATACTGGAAGTAAAGAGAACACACGAGACTTTACGTGGAAACCTCCTTGCTCAAGGGAGTAAAACCACAACCTGTCACACAGGATTTTCAAACCGTTTTCACTAATCACCAAGCAAAAGTGAAACACAGATTACAACCAACAATGAGATTAAACTCGTAATCTCAACACTAAGTAATACGCCTATTACTTACTGAGCCTAAGCAATGCATCCATTGCACACTATATTCATCCTCTTGTTTGTATGATTTCGATACTTTCCTTAGTGAGGTGGAAACCATAGATGGATTGGAGGATCTCTTTACTCCTCCGGGAGTAACTTCCTAATAATCTTCAGTTTCATCTTCTCCCTTGCCAAGTGAATTCTTACGGGAAGCTCAACTGTTTACATAAGGATATGACAAGTACTTGCTCTTCTTCCGTTCTCGTGATTCAAAACTTCTTTTAGATTTTCATTCGCAATCTGTGAACGGGAAATCATGCTCCTCATTCCTCTAGGAGATTTCAGTGAACCAGAATGCCCCATCTCGGTCATTTAACAATCATTAGGATAGTGAATATATTTTCTTTAGTTTGTATGATATTGATATTTGTTAACGAAGTTTCATGAAAATAATGTTTTTTTTTGTGTGTTTTTAATAGATGTATTTTGACCAATTTGAGTGTATAAGTCTAAATATGCATTTATTATATCTTAATTTATAAACATACTTTAAAAATATATTTTAAAGACCCAGAAAAAGAAATAGGTAACAAGAAGTAAAGTAGAAAAAAGAATTGAATAAAAGAATAAAGAAGCAGAAAAATGAGTTAGAACCACTTTATCCAATCCACATCTGATCAATCCATTTTTACTCATATTTATATGAGTGGATTACACTCCAACCCATTTTAACTCAATCCATTCAAATTTGATTCAATCCGTCCATTTATCACTTCTTTTAGCTAGGAAATGATAGATATAATTAAACAACTACCTAAATTATCTTTGGATCATCTCAACATAGAAATCCATAACAAAAATAAGTATTCTATTACTATATTAAATCATCTTTTCCCATTGCATCTCTAGAAAGTATAGCAAAACTGCATAACGAAATAAATGTTTGCATATATAGATAATTCTCACAGAGCTAATTGATCATAATTCGATTTTACGGTACAATAAACAAGATTTATTAACTTACACTTTCCAGGCTTACTGATTTTGCCTCAATTACATCTTTATCTTATGATGCAAGAGTACTAGACAAGTTTAGTTACCACATTTACCAACAACTGGTAGCACCGATGATGGCCAGAAAATCTCTTTCGGCTTGAAGAGCATCGTCAAAATGAACCGTCCTTTTGATGCTTTCAATGGCGATCCGAGCCGCTTTTCTATCTCCTTCCAGCTGCGAGCTGGATTTGTCTTCTTCCAACTGATTCTCACACAACTTAGCTTTCTTCTTCATTTTTTCCTCATCGGACGCCTTGCCAAGAACTTCTTGTTGTGATTTCAAGATCAGATTAGCGTAGCGTTTCTTCAACATGGCGGCCCGGAGATCCTTGTTATCTTTTTCCATGTCCTTAACATTAATGATATGATGATCTTATCTAGAGACCAGAACGTAACAGCAATGAACAAGAAGTAAGAACCCTAAGTATGATATTAAGTAAGCACAACAGTACTATTATATATATACACATAACACATATATATAGAACTTATCCAATTTTTTGTTATCAACAAAATTTCCTTTTCGAAAGTTAAATGATATCAATTTTGCTATGTTTTTTAGGTAAACTAAGTTTAACTGATATAACATATACAAAAGAATATTGGTATGATCCCATAGTTTAACTGATAATTCTAATTAGGTTATTTCTTGTTATATGCATCAAATTTCTTTCTACAGTCTAACCAGCTTGGAGGGGAAAACGTTGGAAAGGTTATGATAATGTCCCAACAAAATATCAGATCTTAATGTAGTGATATATATGCAAACCAATATGATTATTTAATTTATCTTTGAAGTGTATAAATTATATGATAAACTAAGTCAATAGATTAAACACATTCTATTTATTAAGTTCATAGAGATACAAAAGGTATGGAGGATTAGTAGGTAGTGTAGTATTGTGTTTCTTAGGGGGATTGGTATTTGTTACTGTTGTTATACTAGTATTATTGTAGTGCTTGTTTTCATATTTTGATCATCAAACTATTTTGTTGTTACTTGATATGTTGTCGGCACAGTCTCGGTCATCTTTGTACCTAAATTTGTTGCACTTGAGCTGAGGATCTTTCAGATATAGTTTCTCTACCTCCACGAGGTTCTGATAAGGTCTACGTACATTATGTTAACCTCATAGAATCAGTTGATTTTGAGAAATTACTCTTAACAATTATTCGTACCCTTCGCAGGAAAAGAAATCAAAAAGAAAAGGAGCCAAGCATATAGCACCAAGAAGGAAAGAGATACGATTTGATCTCTAAAAGTAACTGAAGAAAGGAAAGCCATGATTAGAGGAATTCAAAATCAATTCAAGTTTGCTACAATCCTAGCGACAGTTAAATCAAACAAAGACAAATTCAAAGATCAGCAAACCAGCCTAGAATCAAGTGGGCCACCAAGAGAAGGAATAAAAAACAATCAAGCCGAGATTCGAGAAGATCATCTCATGAAGGAAGTAAAACGATTTGATCATGCACATAACTAATATGGACATGAATCATCAAATTGCCTCAATCAAAGAATCCCTCAATATCCTTGATTGAAAGAAACACCCTTGGGTTTTCCTTACAAGAGCAAGCAGCCTATCTATATAAACCTTTTTTAGCCTTAGTTGTGAAGCGCACTTCACTTGAACTTGTATTGTTGTCTTCTGTTGTCTTTCATAAGTCATTTTATTCTCGTGAGTATACAAGTGAAAAGAAAAGATAAAAGAAAGATCTAAGTGTATGTTATACAAGTAGAGGTTGTGTCAAAGTAGAAGATCTGATTTGCATATATATCAGACAGGGCTCTGAATCATACATTGTAAACACCTAANAGTCATTTTATTCTCGTGAGTATACAAGTGAAAAGAAAAGATAAAAGAAAGATCTAAGTGTATGTTATACAAGTAGAGGTTGTGTCAAAGTAGAAGATCTGATTTGCATATCAGACAGGGCTCTGAATCATACATTGCAAACACCCAAGTTCTCAACAATCTCTTAAGGAAACACTTGGAACCCATGGGGACTGGAAGTAGGAAACACTGGTGTTTAGAATTATTATTACCTCAAACGACCTCCGGGCATGGATAGTCATAAAGAAGGGTCCAAAGCAAATTCCTAGACTAACTGCAAAGGGCCCTACTAACAAACCCTTTGATCCAAAATTCGTTGACGTTACAGAGGAACAACAAGAGGTAATCAAAACAAATGCTAGGGCAATAAGTTTGTTGTACTGTGCAGTTAGCGGAGCAGAATTTGACAAGATTTCAACCTGTGAAACTTCAAAAGAAATGTGGGACAAACTTCAAGTTACCTATGAAGGAACCAGCAAAGTCAAGGAAGCTTGAATCAGTTCACTAGTGAATGAATATGAATTGTTCAAAATGGCAGAAGATGAAAATGTTGAGAACGTGTTCTCGAGGTTCAGTAAAATCATTTGTGAGCTCAAGTTTATGGGTATGATATATTCAAACGAACTACAAGTCAGGAAACTCATTAGAAGTCTCTCAAAAGCTTCGGAAACCAAAGCATCCGCTTTAGAAGATGAAGATCTGTAAAAGACGACTTATGACAAACTTAGAGGAAATTTCATGGCCTATGAACAAAATCATATTAACATATTCCACAAAGATGATAAGATAAAAAATGTCGCATTCAAAGATGGAACTACTAAATTGAAAAGGAGATAGATGAAGCTCAAAGTGAAGGAATGACCCTCATCAACCAAGGAGTCAGACAAAGGCCTCAACAAGGTTTCAAGAACAATGAATACCAAAGAAATGATGATCAATGCTACTACTGTGGAAAACCATGCTACATTAAACAAAACTGTCTAGAGCGAAAATGAAGATCCAACAAGTCTTGGAGCCAAGAGTCAAGGAGAAACATCCAAAGATGATCATGATGAAACTATGTTTCATGGCACTAGGGGAATCAAGTGAGGTAAGACCATTTAACTGTTCAAATTGCAATGACTTACATAACTCTCTGGATATAATTACTGATGAATTGCAGAAAGTCATCGATGAATATAACAAAATTGCTCAAGAAAAAAAGGACTGGAAAATTCTTCTAGAAGCAAGTGAGATTGGAGTCGACTTACTGGAAAAAGAACTAGAGGAAGTAAAAATGTAGTTGAATAGCATCAGAAAGTCTCCTAGTCATAGTTCCATTAGATCCAACAGATCTATCTTAAATGTCTCTCATAACTCCTCTTTTCATTCTACTGAAACCTATGTTAAAGTCACTTGTTTTAATTGCGGTGATATTGGTCACATATCTTTTAACTACAGAAAATTTTCCTCTGGAAAATGGATTTGGAGATCAAAAGTTGTTAATCCTAACCCTCAAGGATCCAAAATTACTTGGGCACCTAAAAGA
This sequence comes from Solanum stenotomum, assembly GCF_019186545.1. NCBI lineage: Eukaryota > Viridiplantae > Streptophyta > Magnoliopsida > Solanales > Solanaceae > Solanum > Solanum stenotomum. The sequence goes on from NC_064282.1 coordinate 27,699,511, forward strand.
AATTAATATGTGTGTCTTGCAAGAGCAAACCAAGAAAACCTACAAAAAGGGAATATAGGTAATAAACCGTGGATTCTCCAAACATATGTGCGAAAAGAAAACTTAAGAACTCTTAAAAAATGATGGAGGATATGTATTGTTCGAAGACAATGCAAAAGGAGAAGTAGTAAGAGTCGGATCAATCACTCTCAGCCCATCATGTGATCTACCAGAAGTATATCTTGTAGACGGGCTCAAACACAACTTGCTTAGCATCATTCAACTATGTGATGTTGGATTCAAAGTCTCATTCAACACTACAAATTGCACCATCAGACATGCGATCGAAGATATCACTATTGTTGGAGATCGTGTTGATAATATCTATATTCTAAACAATATTGATATGCCTACACTCACATGTCTCATTGCAGTGTCAAACGAATCTTGGTTATGGCAGAAAAAACTTGGTCACGCAAGCATGCATGCCCTTGAAATATTATCCAGACTTGAACTAGTCATTGGACTTCCAAAGTTAAAATTTGAAAAGGACCATATATGTGACGCTTGTCAGCTTGGTAAGTAAACTCATTCTCATTCAAAGTCAAAGATATTGTAAGTACCACTAAACCTCTGCAATTACTGCATATGGATCTTTTTGGTCCCACTCGGAGTATTGGTGGTAAGAAATATGTTTTCTTCATTGTCGATGACTTCTCAAGATTCACCTGGGTCATATTTCTATCTCATAAAATGAAGCTTCCACTAACTTTGAAGTGTTCTGTAGAAAAGTTCAAAGAGAAGCAGGATATTTTATTTCTACAATTCATAGCGGTCATGGTGGAGAATTTGAGAATAAAGAGTTTGAGGAATTTTGTAATAAAAATGGTTTCACTCAAAACTTTTTATCCCCTAGATCACCACAGCAAAATAATGTGGTAGAAAAGAAAAATCGTTCATTACAGAAAACAGCCAGAACCATGCTTCTTGATCAAAATCTCCATGATCATTTCTGGGATGAAGCAGTAAGTACTTCTATCCATATTCTGAACAGGTGCCTTATCATGCCTATTTTAAAGAAAATTCCATAACACTATGAGAGGTAAGAAGCCTAACATTAGCTATTTTCATCCTTTCGAATGCAAATGTTTTGTGTACAACAACAGCAAGACAAATCTTAGTAAGTTTGATCCAAGAAGCGACAAAGGTACATTCTTAGGTTATGCACCTGTCAGTCGTGCATTCCAAGTTTTTAATAAAAGAAATTTGAGTGCTGAAGATCTGTCTATGCTGTTTTTGATGATACTAACCAAAGAATACACTAAGTAGATATTACTGATGATGAAACTACTCCTACTTTGAATACTGAAAGTCTCACAAATATGTTTGTTCAAGCTACACCAGAAGAATCGGCTACTCTAGAACCAAAGCTAACCATCCCAACTGAAAAGACTGGCATTTCCATAAAATAGAGACATAGCACTAGCTATCCAACCGACTTCATCATGGGTAAGCCAACTGACTCAATACAGACCAGAGCTTCATTGCAAAACAAGTTGTAGCACTCATCTCTCAAATTGAGCCTAAACGTATAAATGAGTCAATGAAAGATGAATCTTAGAGACAAGCAATGAAAGAAGAACTTGATCAATTTGAAAGAAATCAAGTATGGACTTTTACTGAAAGACCGAAAAATTGTTCAATAATTGGAACCAAGTAGGTATTTCGAAATAATCTAAATGGAGATGGAAAAGTTATTCGTAACAAAGAAAGATTGGTAGCTTATGAAGGATATTCCCAACAGGAAGGTATTGATTACGATGAAACTTTTGTTCTGGTATCAAGGTTAGAATCCATTCATATTCTTCTCGCATATGCATTCTTTAAACATTTTAAAATTTTCAAATGGATGTAAAAAGTGTTTTCTTAAACATTTTCATAAAAGAAGAAGTTTTTTGTCAAACAACCCCCTGGGTTTGAAAATACTTCTTGTCCTGACTATGTTTACAAACTTTCCAAAGCACTTTATGGTTTCAAACAAGCTCCCAAAGCTTGGTATGAGAGATTAAGTACCTTTTTACTTCAAAATAATTTTCAACGGGGGAAAATTGACACAAAGCTTTTCATTCAAAGATCTGGTGCATATATTCTTATAGTTCAAATCTATGTTGATGATATTAATTATGGAAGTTCTAATCCCTCTCAGTGTGAGAGTTTTGCTAATCTTATGAATGGGGGATTTGAGATGAGTTTAATGGGAGAACTCACATTATTCCTTGGATTACAAATCAAGCAGCCAACTGATGGAACGTTTATCAGTCAAACAAATATACAAAGGAACTTATAAAGAAGTTTGTTCTAGAAAAGGGAAAAGTATTCAGAACTCTCATGAGTCCATCCACTTGCCTTGAAACAGATGCACTAGGAAAAGATGTAGATGAGAAAATGTATCATGGAATGGTTGGATCACCACTCTATCTCACTGCAAATCAACCAGATATCATGTACTGTGAATGCAACTATGCATGCTTTCAATCTGCTCCAAAAGAATCACATCTCACTGCAGTAAAGTGAATCATTCGCTATTTGATTGGAATTACAAGATATAGGACTATGGTATCCTCACTCCTCTAATTTTGATTTAATTGGATACTCGTATGTTGATTTTGCAGGTGACAAAAATGATCGCAAGAGTACTAGTGGAACTTGTCAAATTTTAGACAATCTTTGATCTCCTAGCACAACAAAAAACAAACTTCTGTCGCACTATCTACTTTAGAATATGAATATCTGATGAGTTCGAGATTTTGACTCATTTAGAGATTTGTTTTGATAGTATAAGTATCCTCAAATGCCTAATTTATTCTCTAAAGTGATGTTAAAGTGTTGATTTGCAGCATTACAGGCTAAGGAGCAAGGCAAGGACACTACCGGACAAAAAGGAACTACCAAGCTGAAGAAGTGGAGAAAAGCGATCTTGGTGATCTCCAAGACCACTCGGTGAGCCGCCAAGTGGCTCTTTAGTTCGCCCAAAGTTCTAGCAAGCCAGCCCTAGGAAGAACCAATTTGGCGAACAAAATGGGCAGTCGGCGAATCGCCAATCGGTTCTGTGATAACAAGGTGGATCGCCCAAAGTCACAGAACCTGGGAAGCTAAGGACCAATGCAAAGTGACGATGGAAGGGAGAAAACTTTGGATCGCCAAACCACTCGATGAGGCGCGACTTATTCCTCGATTAGACTTTTAGGCCAAAAAGTGGGCAATTATAAATTGGAATTCAAAAGGGAAATTGAGGAGATCTCATCCCCAAGTTTTAGAGTTAGACTTTTCTTTGAAGTTTTTCAGTTCTTATTGTAACTTTGAGGATTTTCTAAGCTTAATTGTGAGGATTCGGAATTGGGTTTTTGAATTTAACAATTTTTGAACATTGTAAAGGCTTGGAGACTCTTACCCAGATGATGGCCAATAGAGTTGGTAATTGTTTTTATTTTTTATGATGTTTAGCTAAAACCCCAAATTCTTGGGGTGTGATCATGTGATAATGGGTTGAATTAGCTTATGGGTATTGTTGTTTACTGATTTAAAAACTTAATTGAAGTGGGTTTAATTGATAGTTGTGTTTTAATCTAAGAATTGTAGTTGCAAATGGGTATTTCCATACCTACCTTCTTTATGTTGTTTTATGAATATTGGGCTGTTTTTTATTGTATTTCTGTGAATATTGGTGTCTTGTGGTTTTTATATATATATCATGGTTATTGAGAACTTATGTCCCATTGTGTTAATATGAAGCGGTTTTGAACCAAATTTAATTAAAAAATTTGTCACCTCTTATGTGTGTGATTGTAGTTGTTCTTGTACAAATTTGAGTGTCGATTGTGCTCAATACCGATGACTTGAATAGTGCTCTTAATTGAACAAAATGAATGTACGGCTACAATGAGGCAAACAAAGTTACATAGGCAATATCTGAACTTTGAGCATCTTGTTGTGACTGGCCGATTGTCGGTGAAGTCTCTTGTGATGAACATTGCACTCTAGCTAGAAAGTGTGGAGTTTTGTTTGATAATTGTATCAATGCATGGTGAGGTTGTCTTGAACATTGTGCTTGATGATGCCTAGAATTTGTCTCGTTGGTTCGATTGATTGAGTGAAGCAAACAATTGAAATGATCTTAGGCAATAATTCTGAAGAGTGAGCCAACTTGACAATATACCTCTTTGTGGTCAACCTTGTGAGATGTGTGAACCTTGCTTGGCACCTTTTGAGCCTATCCTTTTCTTGGAAGAAACTTGAACAACTTTGACCTATTTATCCCATCACCTATAACCTTCATGAAGTTTGGTTTGTTTGAATAGCCAATTTAGGTCAAAAGCCTAAGTTGGGGGTGTGGTGAAAAAGAAGGAAAGTCAAGAAGTGTGAAAATTTACCCCTTGTTGATGAATTGTTTTGAAAAAGATAGAACCCCTCCATGTAAAAAAGAAGAGAGAGAAAAAAAACAAAGAAAAGAAGAAGACTGAAAAAGAGAAAAAGTTGTGAAATAAAGATGTGCAAATAACAAAAGAAATGGGGTATCCGGTGAATCATGTCTAGTTGAATAATGGGGTAGATTATGATCATGATTGAATGAGTAAGATAAGGAGAAAAAGATTTTCAGGCCACACTTCATGAAGGTAAAAGTCACTAAAGCCTAAATGACCATACCTTGACACTCAGCCCCGTTGCAAGCCTTAAAAAGACCTTTGTGATCTTGAGTGAGCTTAAACGAATGTTGATTGAAAAATAAGGGCTAACCTATAGGTGGAGTCATACATGTGTTCATATTTGTGAGTGTGAGAGTTATATGTGATGCTGAAACTCGAAATTGTTGAGAAATTTTGTGTGAATATGGAATCATCTTTGTTGTGAGGGCATTTGAATACCTTTGTTGAGCTTGAACTTCCATATGAAGCAAGCATTGTGAGCTTGAGTAAACATGATGATGGTGAGTCACAATTTGAAACTTTGAGTGCACAGTTGATCATTGTATGAGTAGTCTGAGCCTTGTTGTGTGCATTTATATTGAGTCTTATGCAGGACTGTTTGTAGACATCCTTGTTGAACTGATTGATCTTGAGTTTTACTTGAGGACAAGCAAAAGTTTAAGTTGGGATGTTGATGAGTCTGAGATTTTAACTAATTTAGGGATTTCTTTTTAATATTATAAGTGTCCTTAAATGCCCAATTTATGCTATAAACTAGTGTTAAAGTGTTGATTTGCAGCATAACAGGCAAAAGAGCAAGGCAAGTCACTACCAGACAAAAAGGAACTACAAAGCTGAAGGAGTGAAGAAAACTGATCATGGTGATCGCCAAGACCACTTGGCGAGCCACCGAGTGGCTCTTTAGTTCACCTAAAGTTGCAGCATGTCGGCCTTGGGGAAGAACCAATTTGGCAACAAAAATGGGTAATCGGTGAATCGGCGATCAATTCCGCGATAACAAGGTGGATCGCCCAAAGTCACAGAACCTGGGAAGCTAAGGACCAATGCAAAGTGACGATGGAAGGGAGAAAACTTTGGATCACCGAACCACTTGATGAGGAGTGACTTATTCCTCCGATTAGACTTTTGGGCCAAAAAGTGGGCAATTATAAATTGGAATTCAAAAGGGAAATTGAGAAGATCTCATCCCCAAGTTTTAGAGTTAGACTTTTCTTTGACGTTTTTCAGTTCTTATTGTAACTTTGAGGATTTCTAAGCTTAATTGTGAGGATTCAGAATGGGGTTTTTGAATTTCACAATTTTTGAACAATGTAAAGGCTTAGAGACTCTTACCCAACTGATGGACAATCGAGTTGGTAATTGTTTTTACCTTTTTATGATGTTTTGCTAAAACCCCAAATTCTTGGGGTGTGATCATAGATTATGGGTTGAATTAGCTTATGGGTATTGTTATTTACTGATTCAAATATTTAATTGAAGTGGGTTTAATTGATAGATGTGTTTTAATCTAGGAATTGTCGTTGCAAATGCAATTCAAACTTAGAGTTATGGGCTTGCTTGAGAAAAAGGTTTTAGAATCAAAGCTTTCGATTGATGATTGAAGTTATTTGGTTGATATGGGTTTAGCTCAAAAGAGTAAATCCTAAACTCGATTCTACCTATCTAGCTCGAGAGAGTAGATGCATTAAGGTTTTAGGTTTTTACTATTGTTAAGCTTGTTAATGTTCGAAAGAAATCACTTGATCGTGGTAGTTGTTTGAGAGAAAACTATTACACTCATAGCCTAGCCTACCCACTCATATTTAGTAATTCGTTAGTAATTACAATTACCCGTATAGTGAATTTGGCCTATAATCGATCACATCCCGAGAATCCCTTTCTATATTGTTATTTCCTCTATTTTTCTTGTGTTGTAGCTGATAGTTAACAATCCAAACCCCCCATCTAACATTCGTTGTCACACTCCCGTAGATTTATTTACTTGGATCCGATAATGTATATTCCTATAACCGAATAGACCACTTTTATAACTTCATAACTGAATTTAAACATGTACCGCTCTCTGTGGGTTCGACCCCAACTCTTTGTTGGGTTTTATACTAATTAACGGTCATCTACAACTAGAATCAGATGAGGTGTATTTGAGACGTTAATCAATATCTAGCAGTGGGAAGTTGTGGTACTCAATTATGGATGATGCATCAATTACTTGTATATGATCTCTCATATGAAGCGGTCCCTATTTTTTGCGATAATACTAGTGTTGTTAGCCTCTCTAAATATATTGTGCATCATTATAGGGATAAACATATTGATATAAAGCATTATTTTATTAGAGATCATGTTGAAAATGGCGATTTCTCTGTAGAATTTATGGATTCTGAAAATCAATTAGATAACATTTTTATAAAACCCCTACTTGAGGAAAGATTTCGTTTCCTTCGAAAATGTGTTGGTATTATTTGTTTTAATTAATGTGATTTTTTTTCCTATTATGTTTTTAATGTGTTTTTTCTTTTTCAAATTTTTTGTCCTTAATTATTTGTTGTTCCGCCCATTCCTCTTATCCATAACACCCGTCTTTTCATTCCCTTTCAGATGTCTCCCCTTCCTTTCAGACTTTTCTCCTTCTTCTCAAAACCCTTCCCCTTTCTTTCCTCTCTCTATTTATCTATATTTTCTTTTCTTTTTCTCTCATCCAAACATGCCTAGAACTTTCTCCATTGCTTCTCTCAAGAACTCAACTTCTTCGAAGTGAACATCCTATCTCTGTCTTCTGATGAATCGCTAGTTTCTCCTACCTCTTCCGTAAAAAAAGTGATTACTCGGTCAAGAAGAAGAATCAGAGGAAACCTTGTCCTAATGCACTAGGATCTCTCTCTCCCGAAGATATGCATAGATTCTGGGGAGTCAAACAGAAAAATAGGTATGACAGCTTCAAAACTCAACCAATCGTTTCTGGCCGTGTTATCAATCTCAGTCAGTTAAGGGACTCTTAGTATCAGGTAAGTTTGTTTCTCAAGGCTTAAAAACTCTCCTTGTTTTTTAGTCTATATGGTCTTGAATTTTTTGAAGAAGTTCAACTTTTCTATGTGAATCTTTGTATCTCTTCTGATAGAAGTGAGGTGGAAACCCTTGTAATGGGAAGTCATTATTATCAATGAACTATTGTTTGAAGATGTGTTTGGTACTAAGTTTTCTTGTGTGATTCGTATATGAACGGAGCATGGCCTAATGATTTTGAGGTTTCTCTAGAAAGTGCTAAGAGAACCGTAGTCGGACCAGACTCTGACTTATCTAATTTTAGGCCTCTATCTCTTTGCTTTGAACATCGCATTGTGGCACATATTTTTGCAACCACTCTTATTCCGGATCTGAGTAGTATCTATACTTGGGACGTTTGTTCTATTATACTGCTTACTTAAGAAGTATCACATCAACTAGGCGGTTTGGTTCAAAGAATACATACTGGAAAGTACGCTAAAGACCTTAATGCATCTGCTAGTTTTCTTATGGGTTAGTCATCTCGCGCATCCCGGTGGATCATTTTGTGGATCTCTCTATGTTTACACCTGTTGTTATTAATGCTACTTATGGCTCTCATACTTTCTCTAGTATGAGGTACGTGTAGAAAGAAAATGAATGGGTGAAAAAGGACTCTGTTAAAATGAGAGCTAAAACCGTCAAACCCACCAAGATCTGCAAAGTCGGTTGCCCTCCTGGTGTAGGGCATTGATGAACTCAAGACTTGCATTCTGGTGGTGGGACGTGGTTTGGAGACTGTTCATGATGTTGTTGAAAAGATATTTCTCCTTCAAAAGGATACGAGTACTGAAGTTGGTAAGTTGTGTATTGCTATGATTGGCATAAAATAGGAAAGAATCTCCATAGTCAACAAGTTGACTCTCTCAAAAGTAGAGTCAGCTCCTCCAACAATGATCTTGTTCATCAACACCGTCAAAATACTTTCAGGGTGATCGCTAAAATCTAATCCTGGATCTTTTACTTTTTGTCTGCTACTTTTGAACTATCTTTCAATAGGGGTATGTCCCTACCTTTCTCTGTCTTTTAGATTGCTTATTAAGGACTCTTTCTCCTCTTAAGTGTAGCTCTTGCTACATGTTTTAGTTTTATCATGTGTGCCCTCGTTTTTTTTCTTTTTGATTAATCCAAAGAGGGAGAATTTGTTTCCCACAATTTTTATAAAGGCAGGTGGGCTAACACAACCAATGAAGCCATAAAGGCAGGGGGAGCTACGAATCAAACTGGAATCTACAAACAGGCACATCAGGGAAATCAGGGAAGCTTCATTATCTTTCTAAAAGAATTATATTAAATTGTGAATTAATTGTCATTATCAAAAGGAGGGTAGATTGTTAACCTCATAGAATCAGTTGATTTTGATAAACAACTCTTAACAATTATACGTACCCTTCGCAGGAAAAGAAATCAAAAAGAAAAGAAGTCAAGCATATAGCACCAAGAAGGAAAGAGATATGATCTGATCTCTACAAGTAACAGAAGAAAGGAAAGTCATCATTAGAGAAATTCTTAATCAATTCAAGATATCTACAATCCTAGAGACAATTCAATCAAGCAAAGACAAATTCAAAGATCAGCAACCAGCCTAGAATCAAGTGGTCCACCAAGAGAAGGAAGAAAAACCAATCAAGCCGAGATTTGAGAAGATTATCTCAAGAAGGAAGTAAAACGATTTGATCATGCACATACATAATATGGACATGAATCATTAATCGCCTCAATCAAGGAATCCCTTAATATCCTTGATTAAAAGAAACGCCCTTGGGTTTTCCTTACAATAGCAAGCAGCCTATCTATATAATCCTCTTTTAGACTTAGTTGTGAAGCACGCACTTCACTTGACTTGAACTATTGTCTTTTTTTTCCTTAATAAAAGCATTGTATTCTCATGAGTATACAACTGAAAAAGAAAAGAGAAAGAAAGATTTAAGTAGAGGTTATACAAGTAGAGGTTGAGTCAAAGTAGAAGATATGATTTTCATCAAACAGGGCTCCAAGTCGAAATACTTTATAAACACCCAAGTTCTCAACAAGTTTTTAAGGAAACCCAAGAGGACTAGAAGTAGGCATCACACCGGTGTTCTGAACCAGTNNAAGCAGCCTATCTATATAATCCTCTTTTAGACTTAGTTGTGAAGCACACACTTCACTTGACTTGAACTATTGTCTTTTTTTCTTTAATAAAAGCATTGTATTCTCATGAGTATACAACTGAAAAAGAAAAGAGAAAGAAAGATCTAAGTAGAGGTTATACAAGTAGAGGTTGAGTCAAAGTAGAAGATATATGATTTTCATCAAACAGGGCTCCGAGTCGAAATACTTTGTAAACACCCAAGTTCTCAACAAGCTCTTAAGGAAACCCAAGAGGACTAGAAGTAGGCATCACACCGGTGTTCTGAACCAGTATAAAATTCTCTGAGTCCTTTACTTACTACATTTACTCTTATCTTATATTGTTAAACTAATTTGTGGGTGAGTCGACTATCCCACATAGGAAGTCAACTAAAGGAATTTTTTAATTCACTCCCCCCCCCCCCCCCCCACTTTACTTTCACATTATACCCTCCAGACTTCACTTGTGGAATTTTATTAGGTATGTTGTTGGTGTTGTTAATATGCAAAATAAAAAGGTCAAAATTACATAAAGGCACACAAAATGATAATTTCTCCCTTAATTCCACCAAAGAGAAAGGATCATTTGCTCTTGAGAACACATATGTGCATTGATGTTACTCATATTACTAAAAAAATGCAGTATTTAACTACGAACTTCATCACTGGTCCATAGTTATTAATTTATTATGCTCGTAGCTAACAAAAATATGTTTCTAAGTAGGATTAGTGACAAATATTATTGTTCAACTACAAAATTTGTCCATCGCTAAATCAACTTTTTTTTAGATTATGAATGATTTGAACATCAATGTTGCTTATAGATTTCACTATAACACGTCAAGATCAACGTCAAACTTGTCAATGATTTGAAATGGAGAGAGTGTTAAAAGATTAAAACACAAGACAATAAACTAAACCATGTACTTCACAATACCTGCAGGTTTATGCATTATTGGACTGTTCAACAAATGTACAATTTGATCGACTGTTCCCTAGTAATGTTAGTTGCAAGACATAACAGTTGGACATCATCCTTAGATCCTAATCCTTCGCCTGTATCCATTTTAGTGATGTAACCATTAGTACCAGGAGAGATTATTTTTAAAGAATGTTGTTAGTTATAACGACCCTGACTTTTGGTCGAGCTATGATAGGGATCAGTACCTTTACTTAACTGAGAAAGCTAAACTAAATATTCTAACCTTGACAAACTTTTTATATTATGAAACCTAATAGGGTCTTCGAAGAGTATCATATGTGCAAAGGGAACCTTAACCCTTAGGCGATCTCTATGAAAACTTAGTAGCAGTCATGTTTGCACACATTTCTTCCTAGCCTTTGGCTGTGAGAAAGGAAAACTCTAACCCTAATAAACAAACATCCCATTTTACTCAATTAACCACAAACCAAGCTCTCCAGAATTTGACAAAAGTCCTATTGAAACAGAATAAATATAAACATGGGGAGTCTACGATTCAATTCATAAAGGGAGAACAATAGGTTATTGCACAGGAAGAAGGATTACAACAAGTTGTAATCATTCGATTCTCCTCTGATACATGACTTCATAAGTAACCAGGTCTTACCAACTAGTAATATGTTAAAAGTCGTGCAATCCTAAGCTCTGAATAGACATTATCACTAGTGGCTTGGGCCGTTAAAAATGGTATCATAGCCACTTTTATGTTAACCTTGTCGATGTGGGCTAGAGTTCAAATGAGTTTAATCAAATCCCAATAAGGCAGGGTGATACTCAATGTTGAGTCTATGTAAATTCCATATGGTAGGGAAAACCTCAGTGAAGATGTTGGGTCTATAGAAGAGGTGAATGTGACGCTTAACTTAATACAAGAAGCCCGACATCGACCAAAACACAAAAAAGATGATAGGTATATAAGTAAGTGGGCCTTACCAACTAGTGACACATTTTAAAGTCATGTGGGCTAGGCCTAGAGCGTACAATATCACTAGTGAGCTTGCCCGTTACAAAGTTACCGTCTTAAAATGGGTCATACATTTTGGAGGACATGAAAAATCTTGAGGTACAATCTTCAAATTGGAGGACGTGTATTGAGAGGGAAATAGAGAGTGAAATTTAGTGGTGGAAATTTAAGGAATAAAAGAAGGATTTTTATGGAGAGACTAAGCTTATGGTAATTTGTTACTGGTTACTGCGGTATATGCTAAGTGTACTGCAGTGGTGAGACTAAGCTTATGGGAATATCTATATAACATTGGTTACAAATATTCAATGTCTTGGATAATAGGTGGAGACTTCAATGTTGTTTTGTGTGCTGAGAAGAAGATTAGTGGACTTCATGTTTACTCACAAGAATATGAGGACTTTGCTTTTGTATCAATTCTTGTTAACTATTTGATTTACAATTTACTAGCACTCCTTTTACATAGTGAAATGGTAGAGTAGATGTAGATAGTATTTTTAAGATAATTGGCAGAGTTGTCATTAATCAGACTTTACATGATATGTTTGGTAAGGTGGATATGAAACATTTGGCTAGGACAAGGTCTGATCATGCTCCTTTATTCATTACATATGGAGGCTTAGACTAAAATTTTGTCAAACCATTTAGGTTTTTAAAACTTTGGTCCGATAGTGTTGATTTTGAAAAAGTAGTACAAGAGAATTGGGAAGTTGAGGTTTTCGGAGATGTCTTTGTGCAATGCAATTTGATATTGAAGGAGACCAAGTTAGATTTGACTAAATGGAGTAAGAACAAGTTTGGTCATATATTCAAGCATCTACTGATAAGTGAGGAGTTTGTTAAATTAAAAGAAAAGTTGTTTGAAGAGGACCCTTCTGCATCCAATAGAAAGTCTCTACAACATGCTCAGGCTGAATATAAATTATATTTGCATTCTGTGGAGGAATTTTAGAGACAAAAGGCCAGCATCCAATGGTATATAGAGGAGGATAAAAACACTAAGTTCATTCATTATTTGGTTAAGAAAAGAAGGAAAAGACTCTCCCTGAAGAGAATCATATGAAACCTGATGGTTCTCAGTTAGAAGGAGATGATGATATTGTTACGGAGGCTCTGAAAAAAATTTCAAACAAATTTATTAAGACATATGTAAGTGAAGATTTCTTCTGTACAATATCTGCAACCAAAAGTTTCTCACAGTGAAAATGCTTTAATTAAAGAAATACCATGTGTTGAGGACATTAAAAATGGTGACAGTGCTTGTGGCCCTAGTGGCTTTACAGGTCAATCTTTTCAAGTTTGTTGGGACATTGTGGGAATTGATATTATTAATTTGGTACATGCTTTTTTTAGGGTCTTACATTGCCTAAATCAATTACTCATACTAATTTGGTCTTACTGCCTAAGAGAGAGTTTGTTAGAACATGTTCAGACTTAAGACATATTAGTTTAAGTAATTTTATTAACAAGGATATTTCCAGAATTTTGCATGACAGGTTGGAGGGAGGGGTTGTTACCAAGGCTAATCTTTCAGAACCAATCTAGATTGTGAAGTATAGAAATATTATAGAGAATGTGCTTCTAGCTCAAGAAATTATCACTGACATAAGGAAGAGGGGAAAACCCGAGAATGTGGTGATTAATATAGCTATGGCAAAGACATACGATAGAGTGAATTGAAAATTCTTAATTAGATTATTTTTTCTCAAATGGGATTTGATGAATCAGTTCTTGATTTGATTTGGAGAATTGTAGCTAATAACTGATACTTTATTCTTATAAATGGACAGGCTCGTGATTTTTTCCATTCATCAAGGGGGGTTAACCAAAGGGATCCCCTCTCACCTGTTTTATTTATATTATGTTGAAGTCCTATCCACAACCTTGAATCAGTTGTTTTATAACAATGAATTTCATGGTTTTGGAATGCCTAAATGAAGTGACAAGTTAAATCATCTTGCGTATGCAGATAATACTATTATCTTTGCATTAGCATAAAAGAATTTTCTTTTTTTGATAATGAGGTGTTGCAGGAATATGAAAACTAGTTAGGCCAGAGAATTAATAAGGAGAAAAGTATTTTCTATATGTTTAGTAAGCTGCTACTGAGTCAGTGAAGGTAGAAGAAGAGACAACTAGTTTGTTGAGAGGTAAGTTCCCTTTTATTTTATCTTGGTTGTCATATATGGCATGCCAAAAAAGGAAAAATGATTGTGTTGATTTGATTAAGAAAATTCAGATTAAGTTATGGTTTTGGAAGGGTAAATTATTATCTTTTGGAGGGAAGGTTGTGCTTATTAATCATGTTTTGCAAAGTATGTCAATATATTTGCTCTCTTTTATCACACCTCCTAAATGTATCATTTACGACATCCACAGAGTTTTTGCAAAATTTCTATGAAATTTTAAAAGGAAGGAAGAGCAAAGTAGTGGATGTCTTGGGAAGACATGTGTCAACTTAGAGAAGAAGGAGGGCTAGGATTTAGGTCTCTGTTTGATGTTTCACAAGCACTATTTGTGACACTTTGGTGGAATTTCAGGACCAAAAAGTCTTTATGGGCTTTTTTCCTATGGACCTAGTATTGCAAAAGACACAACATAAATTGTTGAATGGAAGGGTAGATCTCATGTATAGAAGCTAATGATGCAAGCCAAAGACAAGATATATCAAGAGATGTGGTGGGAACCTAGAGGTGGTCATGCTAATCTTTGATTTGATAATTGGACACAACTAGGTGCTTTGCACTATGTGTTACCTATTACACATGGACCCATATAAGGATATGAAGATGTTCATCAGATCATGGAGCATGATGGATGGAACATGATTGTGATGATTGAGTTACTAAACAAATAAGTGTGTGATTATATGGATGATGTCTTGGGAACTGTGAAGCTGTCAGAATAAAAAAGACAAACCATGGTGGATGCAAATAGCAAAAGAAAATTTACAGTAGGTAGTGTTTGGAACATGACTAGACAAAGGAAGAGGAACCAGTTGGGCCTCATGAACATATGGGAAAAGAGTATTCCATTAAGAATATCTTTTCTATTATGGAGGGTGTGATTTCAAAGAATTCCTATAGGAGAGGTTTTGGTTAAAAACAGCATAGCAGATTTTGTGGAATGTTGTTGCTTCTTAGACTCAATACAAGAAATCTTTGACAACCTTTTTGTGTCTTGCACTGATTTTAAGTCTTTATGGATTACATTTGCAGGTGTTGGTGAGATACATGGTCTTTTTGTTTAACTTAAACAAACCCTAGATAAATGGTGGAGTGTTGATTGTGTTATTAAATTGAAGTCACTGATATAGCTTTTCCAATATTCATCATTTGACAAATTTGAAAAAAAAGGAATAATACAAAACATCGAGGAGGAATGTCCAAGAATGCCATGGAGAGTGATAAATAGAAACATTCACCTAATGACTGCTTCTAGATATTCTTGGCATGTTAATGTACCTAAGCCCTAGGCTCAAATTGTTTAGTTTTTGGAATCTTATACTCCTATTATTTCTTGTAAAGTTGTTAGATGGTTGTGCCCTCCTGCAGGAAGTTATAAGTGCAAGACTGATGGCTCTATTAAATACAATATTCAATAAAACTCTAAGGTCTTTTATGTGAGAGATAGCCATGGTAAATTGGTATTTGCTAAAGCAGAAAAACTTGATTTATGTGATGCTTTAGAAGTTGAGATTAAAGAATTCAAAGATGGCACTGTGTTCAGAATAATCTTTTACCTCTTGTGATGAAAAATGATTCCTTGATTATTAAGAATATTTTAGATGGAATCTGGGAAATTCCATGGGACATAACAATAAAAATAAGATGAATTCATGAGATCTTAAAGGAAAGGGAAGTGGTGATAGTACAAACTTTCAGGAAGTCAACAACCTGGCTGATTTTTTAATTAACTTTGTGTATGATTTTGCAACACTGTAACACAATTTCTCCCTAATGAAAACATGCAAATGCAAGCAGAAATAACAATTCAAGAAGACAAGCTAGTTCAATTAAGGCTCCGAACAAAGAAATGCCAGAATAGAAATCATGGATCAAAATAAAAGATTATAATTAACAGGATTAACAAATCTCATAGGAAGGGTTACATAACAGAAAAAGGAAACAATCACTCTCCATATATTGTTGTATGTCGTAATTCAAGCGTTTGCAGATGAAAATTGGGGGAAATACCTATGATATCCTGAACTAAGACTCAGTGGTACCAGTTCTCTTGAGCTCAATCTGCACGAGTTAAGGATGGATTAGGTTATTTCTCTCGATTAAGGTTGAATCAGGAGACGTACAAGTAGATTAGGTCTTTTACCTTGATAGTTGAAGATGAAAACAGTGTTGAACTGAAAAAATCTTTACCAATTCAAATTCATGATGTACGTGAGAATTATGAACCCCTAACTTACAACTCAAGATTAAAGCAGTTCTCTGATTCGAAGAGTGAAGGACTATTGGATCCCCTTGGATGACCATCGTGGAGCTAAAATGAGTGCCTCTTGGTTCCAACATTTCATTTCTTTTTTGTGTTTGGTCATTTCAGCTTGTTACTGATGGTTTTTTGTTTTGGTCTTGGATCGATATTCGACTCAAGTAATTTATGTTAGAACCCCCTTTTTTCAATAAATGGGCCTTGCCTAAAAAAAATATTAGTTGGTTTGAGTTGTTTTTATAATATAGATTTATAAATAACATTCTATATGTAATGATTTACATTGGATTTGATCATAAGTCAATATCAAATCAAATCTATCAATCTTAAAAACTCACCAAAATCATAGTCTTAGTCAGAAGATCTTTATCATAAGATAGGTAAATAATTTATTATTATTATTTGAATTTTTGGCCACTAAAGTTTATACACCTTAAGGTGTTTTTCTTGTCTTAAGGATTTTTATTATTGGTTTGAGTTGTTTTTACAATATCATATTTGGAAATCTTATAAATAACATTCTATATGTATTGATTTACATTGGATTTGATCAGAAGTCAATATTAAACCAAATCTATCAAATCCTAAAAACCCACCAAAATCATAATCTTAGTAAGAAGACAATTATCATAAAATAGGTAAATAATTTATAGGAAAAAGGGTTCGAAATATATTCAAACTCTAACCGGAATTGCTGTAACAATTTCAAACTTTAGAGGTTGAAGTAAAAATATTGAGCTTCAACTAGTGAAAAAGTGAATTGATTTTATTATACCAAACACTTTATTTGAGAAATATTTTTTCTATTTTTGATTAGTTGTGATAACATCAATATTATTGATGAATACATAATTATATATTATAACAGTAACTTCAAACTCGTGAGGAGAAAACACAATATTGTGAGAGCATGCATATTGATCATTGGTATACCATCAATATTAATTGTCTTAAAATTAATTGTGATAATATTGCAGATTCATGAACTAAGGCCTTAGCAAGATAAATAGTCTGAAACAGATCGAGGGGAAATAAATTGAAGCTCAAAGAATTCTAAGTCATATATGAGGCAACCCAACCTGGGGACTAGAGATCCTCTAACCAAGTTCAATGGGAAAAACAAATCATATGATGAGTTGTTGTGTAATGCACTAATATTAGTTTTATTAAATCCCTATGATGTGAGTGCATTTATTCTATAATAATTTGTGGAGGTTGAGTCATTTAACTCTTAAAGAAATTTTGTATCTCGTATGAGTGGACCCTTGACAGATTTCACCTATGTGAGTGTGAAAGTAGGCCGCCTTATATGAGAATGGGCTTGTTCTCAAAAACGCTCATGATAACTGGAATAGCACAAGGCTGTAATGTGATGGCTATTAAAGCTTATGCCAATATCTTGATTATTGTGTGTAAGCAGTGATACATTATTTCTCTTAAGCAGTCATAGTTCAAGTCTATGATTACTACTGACTCTGGAGTAAAAGTTATTGTTTTACTAAGTGAAGGTTCAATGCAGAGCACACCTTCGTTAAGCATAATAGTCTACCTTCAACTAAATTGTGAAGAACTCTATTATCTTAATATTAAAATGAGTGGAGGATTGTTGGTGTGACAATTTAATATTAACAAAAATGTATTTTATGCCACATTATGTATCATGTTATGTCCATTGGTGGACATTATATTTGTGTCTCTTTACTCTCATCAATTGTGGAAAAATGAGGTCATTGGTTGTAGTAACTTTTGTAACCACACACTCTTCATTTCACCCATTATTCTACCTCTTTATTCTTGTAACCTATAGGTCATTCACATAACCAATTTACTACCCATTATCTTCTTATTCATTGCAAGAAATAATTTCTCACCTATAAATAGTGTGGTCTTACTTTGGGTTGAGGACAATAAGAGATATACAAAAAATATAGAGTGAAAAAGATGAGTAGTATCGTATTGTGTTTATACTGAGATTAGTGTAGTGAAAGAGAGAGTTGTCTAAGTCTGCATCAATATTCACTATACAAAAAAGAGTAATTATATGTTGAAGGAATATGTTCTTCTGTGGAGCTTTGGACTCTTGATGAGTCCACAAATTGGACTCATTTAGGGGTATATTTTAATAGAAATTATGTCCTCAAATGCTTATTTTATCTCAATATCTGATGAAAACACTTAAGTTTTAAGTATTTGAAGTTTGAAGGAAAGCATAGACACTACGTCACAAAAAGGAACGAAAAGGCTGAAAAGAACGAAGAAATAAAGGCTTGAGGATCGCCGAGTCCACTTGGCGAGTCGCCGAAGGGTCTTACTTCGCCATTTGTTCCAGTGTGCCAAGCCCTGAAAGAAACGATCAAGTCGGTGGAAAAAGGAAGCAGTCGGTGCAGCGCTGAGAAGTTCCGCGAAGAAGTACCATGTCGCCCAATGACCCAAAGCACGACGATGCTAAAGGATGGTGCAAGACGGCGATGAACTACACCAAAAGGCGAATCGCCGAGTTGATCAGTGATTCCGACTAACGACACCGAATGATCTGCTGCAACACAAATCAGTGAAAACTATAAATACTAGTTAGAGTTGTAGTTTTAAGAGTCGAACAATTATTATAATTTTCATATAGAATAGTACTTTTTGAGATTTTTGCTTTGAGTTTGAGAGGGTTTTGAAGACTTGAAGATCCAAAGGGTTTTATCTTTAAGATTTGGACTTGGGCCTCTTGGATTCTTCATTCTTGGCCTGTAACAAGACTTAAATCTTCATACTCATTTGAATGCAAGCTCATTTAGGTATAAATTTCTATCTCTTGATGTGTGGATAAAAACCTCAATTCTTGGGGTGTGATTTAGATAATATGGGTGAAGATAATTGTTGGGTCTTGCTTGGTGATAGTCTATTCGTAGTTTAAATGTGATTTTTTTTAGTGGTTGTGGATGAATTTAATGAATTTGTAGTTGTAAATACAAGTTTATTTATGTGTTTTGGGCTTGCTTGAAAGAGAGGTTGTAAAACTAAGACCACTAGATTGATGGCTAGTGTGAGTGGGTCGACAGGAGGTTTAGCTCGAGAGAGTGAACCCTAGTCCCATATCCACACACTCAGCTCGAGAGAGTGAGTGGGTTAAGGCGTAGGCTGGTCTTCATGCGGCAAGTGGGTGTCCGAGAGAAACGCATTTGAAATGGGGTAAGTTTCGAGAGAGAGAGCTTATCCTCTTTAAAGTTTAGCCTAGTCACAATTATTCTATGAATCTTCTATTGAAAGCATGTACCCAATAATCTATCTTAACCCGTATTCCCATCACATCCCAAGAATCCCCTCTCATTTCTTAGAAATCTTTGTTAGTTTTGTTGTTTTTACCTACTTGTGACAAAACCCACATTGTTAATTGACACTCTTGAGTCCCCCTTTAATTTACAATGTTTTTAATCGTTAATGTCTTTAGCTACGACTAGTTAGAACTAAATTTTATTTTTCTATTAATTGTCAAAACCACTCCCTTGGGAACGATCACAACCCTTGGTTGGGTTATTATACTGTTGCACGATCATAGACACTTGCATCGAAAGTTGTGTCCTTGATTACGCAAACATCAACTCTTTAACTAATCCGGAGTTGTTTGAGTTGTATGACGTTGTTGGGCTGTTGTATCCTGTAGAGGACAAGTCAAGAGCAAAACTATTGGATCGATGTAGATTATGTCGCAGTGGACTTGAACATCCTTAAAGAGAGCAAGATATCGCGCCTCAGCCTAAAGATATGTTTATTTATTTTTGTCATTTTATATTCAACTGTAATTTATTATTTTTCTGGTATATTACACCAACACTAAACAACTACTAAATTATCTTTGGATCGTCTCAACATAGAAACCCATAACAAAAATAAGTATTTTATTACTATATTAAATCATCTTTTCACATTGCTTCTCTAGAAAGTATAGCAAAACTGCATAACGAAATAAATGTTTGCATATAAAGATAATTCTCACAAAGTTAAAACTTTTTACGATACAATAATAAACATGATTTATTAGCTTGCACTTTACAAGATATCAGCTTATTGATTTTGCCTCAATTACATCTTTATTTTATGATACAAGAGTACTAGACANATATTAGTTGGTTTGAGTTGTTTTTATAATATAGATTTATAAATAACATTATATATGTAATGATTTACATTGGATTTGATCATAAGTCAATATCAAATCAAATCTATCAATCTTAAAAACTCACCAAAATCATAGTCTTAGTCAGAAGATCTTTATCATAAGATAGGTAAATAATTTATTATTATTATTTGAATTTTTGGCCACTAAAGTTTATACACCTTAAGGTGTTTTTCTTGTCTTAAGGATTTTTATTATTGGTTTGAGTTGTTTTTACAATATCATATTTGGAAATCTTATAAATAACATTCTATATGTATTGATTTACATTGGATTTGATCAGAAGTCAATATTAAACCAAATCTATCAAATCCTAAAAACCCACCAAAATCATAATCTTAGTAAGAAGACAATTATCATAAAATAGATAAATAATTTATAGGAAAAAGGGTTCGAAATATATTCAAACTTTGACCGGAATTGCTGTAACAATTCCAAACTTTAGAGGTTGAAGTAAAAATATTGAGCTTCAACTAGTGAAAAAGTGAATTGATTTTATTATACCAAACACTTTATTTGAGAAATATTTTTTCTATTTTTGATTAATTGTGATAACATCAATATTATTGGTAGAATACATAATTGTATATTATAACGGTAAATTCAAACTCGTGA
This sequence comes from Solanum stenotomum, assembly GCF_019186545.1. Classification (NCBI taxonomy): domain Eukaryota; kingdom Viridiplantae; phylum Streptophyta; class Magnoliopsida; order Solanales; family Solanaceae; genus Solanum; species Solanum stenotomum. Next base: position 27,720,300 of record NC_064282.1, read on the forward strand.
GGAGAAAACACAATATTGTGAGAGCATGCATATTGATCATTGGTATACCATCAATATTAATTGTCTTAAAATTAATTGTGATAATCTTGCAGATTCATGAACTAAGGCCTTAGCAAGATAAATAGTCTGAAACAGATCGAGGGGGAATAAATTGAAGCTCAAAGAATTTTAAGTCATATATGAGGCAACCCAACCTGGAGACTAGAGATCCTATAACCAAGTTCAATGGGAAAAATGAATCATATGATGACTTGTTGTGTAATGCACTAATATTAGTTTTATTAAATCCCTATGATGTGAGTGCATTTATTCTATAATAATTTGTGGAGGTTGAGTCATTGAACTCTTAAAGAAATTTTGTATCTCGTATGAGTGGACCCTTGACAGATTTCACCTATGTGAGTGTGAAAGTAGGCCGCCTTATATGAGAATGGGCTTGTTCTCAAAAACGCTCATGATAACTGGAATAGCACAAGGCTGTAATGTGATGGCTATTAAAGCTTATGCCAATACCTTGATTATTGTGTGTAAGCAGTGATACATTATTTCTCTTAAGCAGTCATAGTTCAAGTCTATGATTACTACTGACTCTGGAGTAAAGGTTATTGTTTTACTAAGTGAAGGTTCAATGTAGAGCACACCTTCGTTAAGCATAATAGTCTACCTTCAACTAAATTTTGAAGAACTCTCTTATCTTAATATTAAAATGAGCGGGGGATTGTTGGTGTGACAATTTGATATTAACAAAAATGTAGTTTATGCCACATTATGTATCATGTTATATCCATTGGTGGACATTATATTTGTGTCTCTTTACTCTCATCAGTTGTGGAAGAATGTGGTCATTGGTTGTAGTAACTTTTGTAACCACACACTCTTCATTTCACCCATTACTCTACCTCTTTATTCTTGTAACCTAAAGGTCATTCACTTATCCAATTTACTACCCATTATCTCCCTATTCATTGCAAGAAATAATTTCTCACCTATAAATAGTGTGGTCTTACTTTGGGTTGAGTACAATAAGAGATATACAAAAAATATAGAGTGAAAAAGATGAGTAGTATAGTATTGTGTTTATACTGAGAATAGTGTAGTGAAAGAGAGAGTTGTCTAAGTCTCCATCAATATTCACTATACAAAAAAGAGTAATCATATGTTGAAGGAATATGTTCTATTGTGCAACTTTGGACTCTTGATGAGTCCACAAATTGGACTCATTTAAGGGTATATTTTAATAGAAATTATGTCCTCAAATGCTTATTTTTTCTCAATATCTGATGAAAACACTTAAGTTTTAAGTATATGAAGTTTGAAGGAAAGCATGGACACTACATCGCAAAAAGGAACGAAAAGGCTGAAAAGAACGAAGAAATGAAGGCTTGAGGATCGCCGAGTCCACTTGGCGAGTCGCCAAAGGGTCTTACTTCGCCATTTGTTCCAGTGTGCTGAGCCCCGAAAGAAAAGATCAAGTCGGCGAAAAAAGGAAGCAGTCGGCACAGCGATGAGAAGTTCCGCGAAGAAGTACCATGTCGCCCAATGACCCAAAGCACGACGATGCTGAAGGATGGTGCAAGACGGCGATGAACTACACCAAAAGGCGAATTGTCGAGTTGATCAGCGATTCCGACTAACGACGCCGAATGATCTGCTGCAACACAAATCAGTGAAAACTATAAATACTAGTTAGAGTTGTAGTTTTAAGAGTCGAACAATTATTATAATTTTCATATATAATAGTACTTTTTGAGATTTTTGCTTTGAGTTTGAGAGGGTTTTGAAGACTTGAAGATCCAAAGGGTTTCATCTTCAAGATTTGGACTTGGGCCTCTTGGATTCTTCATTCTTGGCCTGTAACAAGACTTAAATCTTCATACCCATTTGAATGCAAGCTCATTTAGGTATAAATTTCTATCTCTTGATGTGTGGATAAAAACTCAATTCTTGGGGTGTGATTTACCTAATATGGGTGAAGATAATTGTTGGATCTTGCTTGCTGATAGTCTATTCGTAGTTTAAATGTGATTTCGTTTAGTGGTTGTGGATGAATTTAATGAATTAGTAGTTGTAAATACAAGTTTATTTATGTGTTTCCGGCTTGCTCGAGAGAGAGGTCGTAAAACTAAGACCACTAGATTGATGGCCAGTGTGAGTGGGCCGACATGAGGTTCAGCTCGAGAGAGTGAACCCTAGTCCCATATCCATACACTCAGCTCGAGAGAGTAGGTGGGTTAAGGCGTGGGCTGGTCTTCATGCGGCAAGTGGGTGTCCGAGAGGAACGCATTTGAAATGGGGTAAGTTTCTCAAGAGAGAGCTTATCCTCCTTAAAGTTTAGCCTAGTCACAATTATTCTATGAATCTTCTATTGAAAGCATGTACCCAATAATCTATCTTAACCCGTATTCCCGTCACATCCCAAGAATCCCTCTCATTTCTTAGAAATCTTTGTTAGTTTTGTTGTTTTTACCTACTTGTGACAAAACCCCCATTGTTAATTGACACTCTTGAGTCCCCCTTTAATTTACAATATTTTTAATCGTTAATGTCTTTAGCTACGACTAGTTAGAACTAAATTTTATTTTTCTATTAATTGTCAAAACCACTCTCTTGGGAACGATCACAACCCTTGGTTGGGTTATTATATTGTTGCACGATCATAGACACTTGCATCGGAAGTTGTGTCCTTGATTACACAAACATCAACTCTTCAACTAATCCGGAGTTGTTTGAGTTGTATGACGTTGTTGGGTTGTTGTATCCTGTAGAGGACAAGTCAAGAGCGAAACTATTGGATCGATGTAGATTATGCCGCAGTGGACTTGAACATCCTTAAAGAGAGCGAGATATCGCGCCTCGGCCTAAAGATATGTTTATTTATTTTTGTCATTTTATATTCAACTGTAATTTATTATTTTTCGGGTATATTACGCCAACACTAAACAACTACTAAATTATCTTTGGATCGTCTCAACATAGAAACCCATAACAAAAGTAAGTATTTTATTACTATATTAAATCATCTTTCCACATTGCTTCTCTAGAAAGTATAGCAAAACTGCATAACGAAATGAATGTTTGCATATAAAGATAATTCTCACAAAGTTAAAACTGCTTACGATACAATAATAAACATGATTTATTAGCTTGCACTTTACAAGACATCAGCTTATTGATTTTGCCTCAATTATCTCTTTATTTTATGATACAAGAGTACTAGACAAGTTTATTTACTACATAAAATATGAAAACTCTTTTACCAAGGACTCGTAGCACCAATGATGGCCAGAAAATCTCTTTCGGCTTGAAGAGCATCGTCAAAATGAACCGTCCTATGGATGCTTTCGATGGCGATCCGAGCTGCTTTTCTATCTCTTTCCAGCTGCGATTTGGGTTTCTCTTCTTGCAACTGCTTCTCACACAACTTAGCTTTATTCTTCATCTTCTCCCCATCAAACGCCTTGCCAAGAACTTGTTGTTGGGATTTTAAGATCACATTGGCGTAGCGTTTCTTCAACATGGCAGCCCGGAGGTTCTTGTTATCTTTTTCCATGTCCTTAACACCAATGATATGATGATCATACGTACCTAAAACCTATCTAGAGACCAGAACGTACCAGCAATGAACAAGAAGTAAGAACCCTAAGTAATGAAATTAAGTAAGCGCAACAGTACAATTATATATATACACATGTATATATAAGACTTATCCTATTTTGTATTATTAACAAAATTTCCTTTTCGGGAGTCAAATGATATCAATTTTGATATGTTTTTAGGTAAATCCATATAACATATACAAAAGAATATTGATATGATCCCATAGTTTAACTGATAATTCTCATTAAGTTATTTCCTTTTATATACATCTAATCTCGAGTCCGGAACCTATTTGAGTCATTAATAGATAAAATTGATACAAATAGGCCACAGTTTCAGAGTATAACTAAAATAGGCTTAGTGTAGATTTTTCTTTCATTATATCAAACAATATTAACGGCAGCCGTTAGTTTATTAACATCTAAATTTTAACATGAAATTGAACTTTTTCTTCCACTTTATTTTCCTTACACTTTATAAAGTGGAAGTTTTTCTTAAACTTTATATAGAAAATTTTACATTACCAAAAACTTTTTACTTTCTTCCTCAAATTTTCTAACCCTACTCTAGTTCCCAACCTGACAATCAAACAATCCGACTCCTCTTTTGAAATTCGAAAGTTCTCATTTGAAGATTTTCGAAAAATTGAAGGTTCGTAGAACAGTCATAGCATAACCCGACAACCCAACTTGTTGTATGAGTTCCACACACAAACATCACAAAATAAGATCAAAATCACATAATGTCTACAAATTGACAAACCTTTCAAATAGAGTTTAACAACAAACCAATATCATATCTTAGACGAACTCCTCCCAAGAAATATTAACATTTCTCTTCGACAAAGTAAAGAGAACATCCAATGTCGTACCAAAGCATGTATCTTGATTGTATGCACCAGTAATTCTCAGCTTTTTCTATGTATGGATCTTGAATAACATATGGAATCTAACATATTTCACTTAAGCTATGATTTTCTATTTAATTTTTTTCTCCTTAAATTTGAAGTATTGATATGTAATAAAAATATAAAAATATTTTAAAACACATAATATTTTGTTGGGTTGTCAGGTTGTGCTACGGTTGTGTTAGGGACCTCCAATGTTTCAAAAATCTTCAAATGAGAACCTTCGAATTTCAAAAGTGGGGTCAAATTGTTTGGTTGTCGGGTTGAGGACCAGTACAGGGTTAGAAAAATTGAGGAAGAAAGTAAAAAGTTTTTGGTAAAGTAAAATTTTCTATATAAGGTGTAAGAAAAACTTTCACTTTTTAAAGTTTAACAAAAAGTTACACTGTATAATGTGTCAGCAAAATTTCAACTTTATAAAGTGGAAGAAATTCTTTTGTTTTATGTTAAAATTTAGACGTTAATAGACTAACGGCTGCCATTTATATTGTTTGATATAATGGAAGAAAAAACTAAGCGAAGCCTATTTTAGTTATATTCTAAAATTATGGCTTATTTGTGTCAATTTTATATTTTAATGGCTCAAATAGGTTCTGGACTCTCTAAATCTCTTTCTACAGTCTAACCAGCTTGGAGAGGAAAATTTTTGAGAGATTATAAAAAGACTCAACAATAAATAACATATCTTAATGTGGAGATATATATGTAAACCAATAGGATTATTTAATTTATCTTTGAAGTGTATAAATTTTGTGATAAACTAAGTCAATAGATTAAACACATTCTCATTATTAAGTTCATAGACAATCAAAAGGTGTGGAGGACATGTATTAATGTAAAAGATTAGTAGGTAGTGTAGTATTATTTTTCTTAGAGGGGTTGTCCTTATACTAGTATTATGTCTAGCGCTTGTTTTGATATTTCAATTATTGCACTATTTTGTTGTTACCTTCCCCACACCCCACATGACTCATATACTTTATGCTTTAGATCATGTATGATTTGAAGATCAATATTGCTTACAGAGTTCACTATAATATGTCAAGATCATACGTCAAACTCGTCAATGATTTGAAATGGAGAGAGTTTTAAAAGATTCGAACGCAGTACAATCAACAAAAATGGCATATTGAGAATAGCAGATAAACCTTCTTTCGATTAGAAGTTTTTTTGTTTAATAATTCAAATATTCTACTCTTGACAGACTTTAATGGTTGTGGTGTGGATTTCGTTGCCTCGATTATTACCAGATCTATTTGCCAAGAGATCCTTGTTGTCAAGGGCATCTGCAGTTGGAAAGCCAATAGCTATCGACAAGGCAACACAAGACAAGACAAGGCCTAGCACTGCTAGGGTGAAAGTTATACTCGATCTTATGGGCAAGCATCCTAAGAGGATGCGCCTCCAGTATATGGATGAGCAAATCGGTAAGATCAAGAGGTTTTACAGGAATTTTTTTATGATAATTACCTTTATATTGTAACCATAGTAATTTGTAAGCATCAAGGTCACGATAAAAACAGTTGTCGAGTGATTTTGAAAAAGAATCAAGATAACAACCACAAATATGATGGAGTGGTTGGAGAGGAACAATTCAATGGGGAGAAATTCAAAGGTGATTTTGCGACAAATTTTATATTAGAAGAGGGAACTTGTCATGCCCCGAACTACCCCCGAGACGCGGACACGGGACCTAGAACCACAAATGATCCCAAGCTAACCCTGCTGGCATGATCATGAGCATACTTAAGAAAATAAACTGATGACCCGGAAGCTAAATCATAAATAAAATGAAAAAGATGGGGAATATCCATATACTATAACTGAGATATATGAAAACTGATGAGTTTAATACAAGGAAGATATTAACTCAATACTAAGCTGAATCTATCTATGTCTGAAATAAGCCTCTAAACTAACTAGAAGTGTTGGGACATGCCCCAGCTAAGTCTAGAAAATCTGAAACTAAAGGACTGAAAACTGAAAGAAACTCATGACTATTGTCCTCGGAGAACAAGGACTCACCACTGATTCTGCTGAACTGGAGATCGGGAACTGATCTAAGTGTGATCTGGATGCTGAGAACTTGAACCTACATCATGAGAATATGTAGCGCATGTATGCATCAGTACTTGAAAGGTACTGAGCATGCAGGATATAGTAAAGCAGAAATAACATATAACTGAACAAAGCAATAAAGCAATGAAATAATCTGAACATGCTATAGATACTGAAAATACTGAATATTGAGCAAACTGATGCAATAACCAAATTTATAACATGCTGAGACTGATTACTGACTGTACTGAATTATGGTCAATATAATAGAGTCTGACTGAACTGTGGGAGCTACTAATAACCGACATAAAACCACATGAGCTAAATGTGGAGTCCGATGTATACGCCCCATCGAGAGGACCCAATATACCCTGCCAGAGGTATAGAGGCATGCTGGCGTGATCACTAAACTGATGTTGCCCACAGAGGGGACTTACACCTACGTGGCTCCTAGTTCTAGGACTATTTGGGTACGCTGAACCCTAGTCCAACTCGGTATTATGCTACTCCCAATGAATTAAGTGGTTAACTGTTTATGACTGAATTTCTGTAAAATACTGAATATCTCGAACTGAACATGCAAATTGAGAATGCAACAATTAATCTGATAATGATACATTAATAACTAAGGCATGTATAACTGAATACAGAAATATCTGACCTAGCATATGTAATTCAAGAACTAAAGAAATACATAGCTAGGGTTCTGAAATTCATGCAATAAACTGAGAAATAACATGATAATCTGATTTGGAACATTTAAATAACTAATTCATGATGATCTGTTGAAATTCTAGAAACCCTAGGTCTGTTCATAATCATAAAATCAAGAATCTAACTGAATTCTAGGGACCTAATGGGCGAAAGGAACCCACTAGTGAAATCCCATATACCTGGTGACGAATTCCACAGAGAAATCTTTCTATTTCGGGGTTGGAACTGATGGAATTTTGCTGCATTCTTGAACTAGGGTTCTTGACCTTTTTCTCCTCTCTTGCTTCTAATTTTCTAAGTTTTGATTAATGATTTGACTTAGGTAAGTTCTAGTTATGTTTCTAGGCTTAAACTGACTAAAACCTCATGATTTAGGGTCTAAATGACGTATCTTAGGGGTTAAACGAAATAGGAAAAGACTAAAAGACCCATGACTTAACTATTGTCGGAGTGACCAAAAGATTGGACTGACGGGCCGTAGGTCAATCGACAGTCCATCGATTGGAGTCGTCGATCGAGTTTGCCCAATAGGGCTTTAATAAAACGAGCATACCTTTTACTTAGAGGCCAGATTTTAGCAAATTCGGTGGCGTTGGAAAGAGAATTCAATTATCTATCATATCATAGCTCATAGGAGACATAATTCCTTTTGTGTTAAAAGTTATGACTATCTGAAGTTGACCCACTCGACAATTTTCATCTAACTGGCTGCTAACCCTCACTTACGGTCAGACCTACGGACCGTGCATCGAATGACGGTCCGTGCTGGTCAACCGTCAATCAGGACTGAAATTGGGCTTTAGGGGCATCGATCCACGGACACGAACCACGGTCCGTGACCTGACCTACGGACCGTAAGTCCTGTCGTGGGTTACCACTTGGCCGAATTTCTAGCTGAGTTCTTGGGGAGTTTGCTGACACGAACCACGGACCGTGGGTCCTCCTACGGTCCGTTGATGGTGCCCGTGAGTGCAACCTGCAACACCAAAAATCTGCAATCTGATCTACTTTCGAATACGGGGTGTTACATTATCTCCCCCTTGGGACCATTCGCCCTCAAATGAAGACTAAACTAGATGAAATGAAGGGAGAGGGTTGTAATCCCTACCACTAAACACTGAGAATTGAACTTCTGACTGAACTGAGTTCCAAGAACATGCAAATACGCTGAAAATGCAAGTACAAACTGAAGGAACATGATTCTAAGACTGAATTTATGCATGAATGACTGAAAAACTGAAGAGGAACTATTATCTCAAGCTGGAGTGGAATCGTAAGGAAAAGGTGAGGATACTTGGACTTCAGGGCTGCTTCTGCTTCCCAAGTAGCTCCCTCTACGTACTGACTCATCCACAAAACCTTGACTGAAGCGACTTTTTTTTTCTCAACCTTCTAACCTGACGATCGAGAATCTCAACTGGTACATCCTCNAGACTGAATTTATGCATGAATGACTGAAAAACTGAAGAGGAACTATTATCTCAAGCTGGAGTGGAATCGTAAGGAAAAGGTGAGGATACTTGGACTTCAGGGCTGCTTCTGCTTCCCAAGTAGCTCCCTCTACGTACTGACTCATCCACAAAACCTTGACTGAAGCGACTTTTTTTTTCTCAACCTTCTAACCTGACGATCGAGAATCTCAACTGGTACATCCTCATACGAGATACTATCTTTCACGTCCACACTCTCTAATGGCACTATGGATGTTGGATCACCCACACACTTCTTCAAAAGAGAAATGTGAAAGACTGGATGCACTACTGCTAAGTCTGCTGGAAAATCTAACTCATAAGCCACTTTACCAATCCTTTTCAAGATCCGGTAAGGGCCTACATAACTGGGACTGAGCTTCCCTTTCTTGCCAAATCTCATCACCCCTTTCATAGGTGACACTTTCAGGAAAACCCAATCATCAACTTGGAACTCTAGTTCCCTTCTTCTCACATCTGCATAAGACTTCTCGTGACTCTGGGCAGTCTTAAGTCTATCTCTAACAACTTGTACTTTCTCCATAGCTTCATAAACCAAATCTGGCCCAATCAAGGCTGCTTCACCTACTCATCCCTTAAGGAACACATAATCAACCCTGGTAGCGAAGCACACCACCTCCCCCTTGGAAGAAAACCTCAACTCTCTGTTGGTGGACTGCACCCTTGAGTTCAAGTAATATTCGATCGTTGTCTTGTTTTTCCTTAACTTTCACTACCAAAGAAGATTCTGCCCCATTTTGAACCGTTACACCACCATCTGATATGCTCATAAGACGAATTCCTAGGCGAGCAAGTCTGTGAACATTCATTGCTAGCTCCTTTATTTCTTCCTCAACATGGGCTACACTACCCATGGATAATCTGTTAAGAGCATCTGCTACTACATTCGCCTTACCCGGATGGTAATGCACACTCATATCATAATCTTTGAAGAACTCAAGCCACCTTCTCTGGCGAAAATTCAATTCTTTCTGGGTGAATACATACTGGAGGCTCTTATGGTCTGTGAACAGATCTACGTGAACACCATACAAGTAGTGTCTCCAAATCTTGAGTGCAAACACCACTGCTACAAGCTCGAGGTCATGAGTCGGATAATTTTTCTCATGTACCTTAAGTTGTCTAGAAGCATAGGTTATAACCTTACCTCGCTGCATCAACACACAACCTAGGCCGACCCTGGATGCATCACAATAGATCACATAACCATCTGAACCCTCAAGTAGAGTGAAGACAGGAGTTGTAGTCAACCTAGTTTTCAATTCTGTGAAGCTTTTCTCAGAATCATCTGACCACTGGAACTTAATCTTTTTCTGAGTCAACCAAGTCAATAGTGAGGCTATGGATGAAAATCCTTCCACAAACTGTCTGTAATAGCCCGCTAAACCCAAGAAACTTCTGATATTTGTAGCAGAGGTAGGTCTGGGCCATTGTTTCACTGCTTCTATCTTTTGGGAATCTACTCAAATTCCTTCACTAGACACAATAGGCCCAAGGAAGGCAACTGATTGTAACCAAAACTCACACTTGTTAAATTTTGCAAATAACTGGCGATCTTTGAGAGTTTGTAGAACAACCCTCAAATGACTCGCATGTTCTTCCTCATTCCTAGAGTAAATGAGGATATCATCAATAAACACGATAACGAACAAGTCTAAGTACTGCTTAAACACTCTGTTCATCAAATCCATGAAGCTGCAGGAGCATTGGTTAGTCCAAATAACATAACTACAAATTCGTAATGACCATACCGAGTTCTAAAGGTTGTCTTCGGAATGTCACTATCTCTGACTCTAAGCTGATGATAACCTGATTTGAGGTTTATCTTTGAGAAATGACTAGCACCCTGAAGTTGGTCGAACAAGTCATCAATCCTGGGATAGGGTACTTATTCTTGATTGTGACTTTGTTCAACTACCTATAGTCAATGCACATTCTGAGAGAACCATCTTTCTTCTTTATGAACAACACTGGTGTACCCCATGGCGAAATATTAGGTCTGATGAAACCCTTATGTAGAAGGTCTTTCAACTGGTCTTTCAATTCCTTAAGCTCAGCTGGAGCCATTCTGTAAAGAGGAATAGAGATAGGTTGGGTGTCTGGAAGGAGATCAATTCCAAAGTCGATTTCCCTTTCGGGAGGAACTCAGGTAAGATCTTCTGGAAATATTTATGGAAACTCATTAACCACAGGAACTGACTTAAGAGTTGGGGTTTCAGAGCTTGAATCCTTAACCTGGACTAGATGATAGAGATAACCCTTAGAGATCATCTTTCTGGCCTTAAGGTAAGAAATGAATTAACCCATAGGCGCTAAGCTACTACCATTCCATTCTAAGATTGGTTCGTCTGGAAACTGAAAACGAGTTCTACAATTGACTGACGCATAACAGGATGTAACCAATCCATACCTAGAATGACATCGAAGTCTACCATTTCTAACTCTACAAGATCTGTTGAGGTGACTTTCTGAGAGACTGTGAAGGCAATTTCTGTATACCCGTCTAGCTATAACTGGGTCACCGACTAGAGTAGAGACTGAGAAGAGTTCTAATAGAGTTTTTGGACTAACATATAAGATTACTGCTATATAGGGAGTCATAAAAGATAAAGTAGCCCCTGAATCTTTCCACTGATTGAACCAATATATGAGCCACATCCTTATGTTGGTAGGATGCCAACTCAACACTACCATTACCAGTCACTTGCATCACTCCAAAGATTTTCTTAACCTTATCAATGAAGTTTTGTGGGTCCTCACCAACTTGTGACCCTAAAAACTCAGGCGGATTCATCCTAACAAAATCTTAAACTCTAGCTGCCACTGATCTATCATTTCTTTTAGTAGGAACTCGAACCTGCTGATTGTACTGGGTGGTCATACTCTGAGCCAATATCTGAATGGCGTTCCTGAACTCTACATTCAACACTTCTTGATCAGGTACTAGAGGAGCTGCTTTTGCGTAACTGGCATAAGCTCTACAAGGAGGCATGATCTTAAGCGCATAACAATGGATTAGAAAAGAGATCATACCAACGCACGATAAGAATATCAAGAAAGTAAAGTCATCCTAAAACACTTCATAGCCTTCTTCTCATTAGATGTGGTGCACTTCACACCCATGAAATGGACTCTACTTAGTGCGGCATATCAGACATCCTAGGACACTTAAACCTAATGCTCTGATACCAAGTTTTTCACGCCCCGAGCTACCCCCGAGACGCGGACACGGGACCTAGGACCACAGGTGATCCCAAGCTAACCCTGTTGGCATGATCATGAGAATACTAAAGAAAATAAACTGATGATCTGGAAGCTAAATCATAAATAAAATGAAAAAGATGGGGAAAACCCATATGCTATAACTAAGATATATGAAAACTGATGAGTTTAATATAAGGAAGATATTAACTCAATACTAAGCTGAATCTATCTATGTCTGAAATAAGCTTCTAAACTGACTAGAAGTGTTGGGACATGCCCCAGCTAAGTCTAGAAAATCTGAAACTAAAAGACTGAAAACTGAAAGAAACTCATGACTATTGTCCTCGGAGAATGAGGACTCACCACTGATTCTGCTGAACTGGAGATCGGGAACCGATCTAAGCGTGATCTAGATGCTGAGAACCCAAACCTACATCACGAGAAGATGTAGCGCACGTATGCGTCAGTACTTGAAAGGTACTGAGCATGCAGGATAAAGTAAAACTGAAATAACATATAATTGAACAAAGCAATAAAGCAATGAAATAATTTGAACATATATAGATACTGAAAATACTGAATACTGAGCTAACTGATGCAATGACCAAATTTATAACATGCTGAGATTGAATATTGACTGTACTGAAATATGGTCAATGCAATATAGTCTAACTGAACTGTGGGAGCTACTAATAACCGACATAAAACCACATGAGCTAAATGTGAAGTCCGATGAATACACCTCATCGAGAGGACCCAATATACCCTGCCAGAGGTATAGAGGCATGCTGGCATGATCACTAAACTGATGTTGCCCACAGAGGGGACTTACACCTACGTGGCTCGTAGTTCTGGGACTATCTGGGTACGCTGAACCCTAGTCCAACTCGGTATTATGCTACTCCCAATGAATTAAGTGGTTAACTAGTTATGACTGAATTTCTGTAAAATACTGAATAGCTCGAACTGAACATGCAAACTGAGAATGCAATAATTAATCTGATAATGACGCATTAATAACTGAGGCATGTATAACTGAATACAGAAATATCTGACCTAGCATGTGTAATTCAAGAACTAAAGAAATACATAGCTAGGGTTCTGAAATTCATGCGATAAACTGAGCAATAACATGATAATCTGATTTGGAACATTTAAATAACTAATTCATGATGATCTGTTGAAATTCTAGAAACCCTAGGTCTGTTCATAATCATAAAATCAAGAATCTGATTGAATTCTAGAGACCTAATGGGCGAAAGGAACTCACTAGTTAAATCCCATATACCTGGTGCTGAATTCCACGGAGAAAATCTATCGATTTCGGGGCTAGAACTGATGGAATCTTGCTGCGTTCTTGAACTAGGGTTCTTGACCTTTTTCTCCTCTCTTGCTTCTAATTTCCTAAGTTTTGATTAATGATTTGACTTAGGTAAGTTCTAGTTTTGTTTCTAGGCTTAAACTAACTAAAACCTCATGATTTAGGGTCTAAACGACGTATCTTAGGGGTTAAACGAAATAGGAAAAGACCAAAAGACCCATGACTTAACTGCTGTCGGAGTGATCGACGTATTGGATTGACGGGCCGTAGGTCAATCGATGGTCCGTCGATTGGAGTCGTCGGTCGAGTTTGCCCAATAGGGCTTCAATAAAACGAGCATAACCTTTTACTCAGAGGCCAGATTTTAGCAAATCCAGTGGCGTTGGAAAGAGAATTCAATTATCTATCATATTATAGGTCATGGGACACATAAATCCTTTTGTGCTAAAAGTTATGACCATATAAAGTTGACCCACTCAACAATTTTCATCTAACTGGCTGCTAACCCTCACTTATAGTCAGACCTACGGACCGTGCATCGAATGACGATCCTTGCTGGTCAACCGTCAATCGGGACTGAAACTAGGCTTTAGGGGCATCGATCCACGAACACGAACCACGATTCACGATCCGTGACCTGACCTACAGACCGTAGGTGCGGTCGTGGGTCAACACTTGGCCGAATTTGTGGCTGAGTTTTGTGGGAGTTTGCTGACACGAACCAGGGACCTGCAGGACGGGCCGTGGGTCCTCCAACGGTCCTTGGATGGTGCCCGTGAGTGCCACCTGTAACACCAGAAATCTGTAATCTGGTCTATTTTCGAATATGGGGTGATACAGAACTAGCAAACATAGATTAAAGTACTACTGATAATACTTGAGCTGCATATGCAAATAATAATGATATAGCAATGATGGAAGCTATTAATAATGATGGAGATCGAGTAGTTGATACTTGTGTTGGAGATGATACTCTTAATACTACAATTACACTAAATTGCACCTTAGCAACAGTCTCTCATACTTCGGTTTTGGGTACAAATTGGATGGTATTACTAGTGATTAGGTGGTTCATGTGGTTAATTTAGAGTATGATCAAGCTTCGGATCCTAAAATACCTGTTGCTGGTGTTTTATCTGGGAAAGATCCTAGTTTTGCTATGATTGAAGATTCAGGCTAGGTTAATAAGGTGCAACGGCATGGAGAAAATTTTGATCGAATTTTTTAATCTTGTGGTATGTGCGATCGTGACTTCGTTTTGAATGACAATGATAAGGGAGGCTGGACTGTAGTACCAAGCAAAAAAAATTCTCCTGGTAGCACCAAACTACAACAACTAGATTGCACCAGACAGTAAATTGTGAAGATAAAGTATCAAGAAAGGTTGTGCTCTAACAACTTTTATTCCCTAATGATCAATTCTGATCAAAAGCTTCATGCATTATCCACTCCAATTCTTTAAGTTTCTAATCTAGAAACCACTAGAATAATTAAGGATCCACAAGCCACATTATTGAATAAAGCAAACCCAATGATCAAACCATTTTTGGCCACAATCAACACCTCAGATCATGATGTTCTTTCCCCATCTTTGGAGTCGCTTGGAGAGAAAATATATAGGTAGCATTTAATCTTCAACGGAAATGACAATACTTTAGTGAAAGGTATTCCATCCATCTCTCAAGCTAATTTTACAAACGGTTTGATTGTTTATAAGAAAAAACAACAGGAAACAAGTTCTTCTAGATGGGCAGATTTAGTTGAGGAAGAGAAGCATATTTCTTCACCAGCAAGAAATAAGTTTAAGTCCTCAAGCACCCATATGTGCTCCTTCAAGTAAGACAAATTCATCTATGGTAGTGACAATTGATAACTCTAAAAAAACTTGACCATTACCACCAAGGTATTGAAAAAGAGCCATGAGCCAGAAGATGTAGTTTCAAGTTTTAGTCCAACTACAACTTATGATATTGACTTGGGCAATGTCATGTTTGACGAGGACAATGATGATGATATGATAGACATATTATTTGAGAAGGTATTCAGGAAAATATCTCTCACCTAGGCAACAAAAAAGTGGAAGCAATAAAAGCAAAAAGAAGACGACACATGAAAGGCAACATAGTTGGGATGGTAAGGTGACTGAGGAATTTATTCCAAGGCACCTAACAATAAGATTGTCAAAGCAAAATCATATGACAGTTTTAACAACAACAAGACCCANGTTTCAAGACTTAGTCCAACTACAACTTATGATATTGACTTGGGCAACGACATGTTTGACGAGGACGATGATGATGATATGATAGACATTATTTGAGAAGGTATTCAGGAAAATATCTCTCACCTAGGCAACAAAAAAGTGGAAGCAATAAAAGCAAAAAGAAGACTACACATGAAAGGCAACATAGTTGGGATGGTAAGGTGACTGAGAAATTTATTCCAAGGCACCTAACGATGAGACTGTCAAAGCAAAATCATATGACAGTTTCAACAACAACAAGACCCAATAAATCCCAAAAGAAGCGATGAACTATCAGGTTTTGTTTGACATATTTGACAAATAAGACAAGAGGGAAATAATTCAAGTTACTTCGGGAAAAGTACAACATGTAAATCCAGTGTGGGGAGTGGAAGGTTTAGATCCTTTTGTTCCAGGAGGACTAGCCTCTACACGGGCAAACCATCTTTTTTAAATTTCTACATATATAAAATGAAGTTTGAGGTTGATAACTTAGCTTTATTCTTAGATTTTATATTTTTGCATTACTTAATCATCCTCTTTTGTAGTATCACCACAGAATGAATTATAAGCTCTATGATGATCAACGAATATCAGTTTTCTCTAACTCTTATTCTCTTCATGCTTGTTTATTAGTAGAGATATGTTACCTCATTAAGATTAGTAAGGTAAGGTCTAGCCCCCCTTCTTGTACTTTTCTCCTTGAGGTCCTTTTTTCTTTATTAATAAAATTTAGCCATAGACACACCTTACCTAGCGGAATTGCTTTTTAAAAATAAAATAATGTATGAACTACAAATGTTAACTTGGCAACATATCGTAAAAAAATTCAAACTTAAGACGTAAGAAGGTGTTAAAGTTTAAACCTTCATAATGGAAAAAAAATCATTAATCCCCACTAAGACTACGCTTTATGAAGCCTCTAAGACACAAAAAAAATGATGGAATGCACGAGACAATAATGATCGGTTTTCTAAAAAACTAAATCATATTGTAAAGAGTATTTTATTTCATAGAATTCGAGTCACATCCAGCAAAATCATGAAAAGCAAATCTACAATAAAGTTCTTTGGCATACCATATGTTTTGTCAATGCTAAGTTGTCTTTTACTATAATGACCTTCAATGTAATTTTTGGAAGTTTTCTCTAAGTTACTATTTTGCTATTTTTGATAGTTATCCCGAATCATGTTTGGTCAGTTTACAAAGTTGATTTTGAAATTGGATACAAAAGTTGAAATTTTTGGATGTTTTAGAGTTTTTAGAGACTTAAAGTTGTTAAAAGTGATTTTTGGAAACAATCGGAGCTATGAGTTTCGGAATGAAATTTCATCAGCTCCGAAATGAGGTTGATCTAGGAGTGTTATCATTTTCAGTTTCAAAGTCTTTATGTGGATTTGAGCCCTTGTGTTGGAAGCTTAAGTGTATTTAGTCTAAGTGTTGACTTTGGTAAATTTTTGGAATTGGAACACTCGAATTAAAGTTCTGACGACAACATTGGATTCAAGGGATAATTTTAGGCGTAGGTGAGATCTTGGTTGAATTTTCAGAGCTTCTGAAGATTTTTTGGTATTTTTGAGTGGAAGTTATTAGTTTGTAGCAACTTTAACGGGTTTTGAGTCAAGGAGACCTTGAATCCGTGTTTCGACAGTTCCATTGAGTCTGAAATATCGAGTTTAGTTGGGTAGCATACTTTATTTATGCGCTCGGGATTTCGAACAAATCCCAAGGGTTCATTCTGTGAATTTTGTTGGGTCTTGGTATTTGTTAATGTTGTTGTGTCTGGAGCTTGATGGACCTTCTTCGCGATTGTGTGGTCCTCAGTCGTGATCGTGTAGGTGTATTTTCCATTTCTTCATGATCACGTGGGGTCATCGCAATCATGTGTCCCTGTGTCGCGATCATAAAGGTCAATAAAAATGAGTTGACCAACATTACTCATCGTTATCATGAGGTTTGGGGTCGTGATCGTGAAGAGTAAAGTGGCCTTAACAAAATTATCTTCCAAAAGTCGGGGTTTCATTCACATTAACACCATTTTTGAACTTAGGGGGCTCAGTAAAGGTGATTTTGAAGTGATTTTTTGAGATCCGCCGATTAAGTAACAATTTTTAAGTCCCCCATCATTATTACCCATTATTTATTTCAAGATTTTCTCACCTCATTGCTAATTTTGAACTAAAACTTTGTGAGTTTTTCTAAAGAACTTGGGTTTTAAGACAAATGGTGATTTGAGCTAGGTTTTAACTTATTTTTCGATGTAGTTTTTACTAATGAGTTCAAAAATCTTTGGGTATCATGATTTCATACAAAATTTCAATTTTAACCATATTAGTTCAAAAATCTTTGCGTATCATGATTTCATACAAATTTTCAATTTTAACCCTAGTCCTCGGGATTGACTTTTTGGGTTAATTTGGATTCGGCTCCCAAAATCAGTTTTATGGTTGTTGTTGTTTATGATTTCTTATTGGGATTCCTTATTTGGTTAGATTTGTTGGATTTGATGACTCTTCGTAAAGGGAAGGCCCAAGTACTGAGCTGATTTATTTCTCTTCTAATTAGACAAGTGGACGTTAAACGTATTGAACCTTGTACACCTTGTGTGATTTGGAAGTAATGAGAATTGGTGAAGGGTTTTGTAATTCTTGTTCATTTGTAAATGTTGATTGACTTCTAGTGATGACAAAGCAGGATAAAAAAGAAATTTTGTGACATAGTAATGTATGATGTGTTGAGGATGATTTAGAACAGTTATATTGACTCACTATTGATGATATGTCATGATTGTGGGAGTATGGATTGTGTATTGATATGAAATTTATCATCTTCTCATTATTCATGTGAACATGTCTATTTTCATTGGTTTTGAAACATAATGATGAGATCTAGATTAATGTTTATGCCGCTGAAGGGAAATGGTCTCGGGGATGCCGAGGGAATGAGATATACCAAAGGAAAATGGTTCTGAAAGATACATGGACCTTGTGAGTTCCTCATAGGTCCCGGCTTGAGTCTCAGCGGGTGTGTATGTTAGGACACACATGCATTACTATATATGGCATTGCACTTCATTACATTGCACATTATTATTGTTGTTTGATCTTTATGAGTGATTTGTTACAGACATTATGGTTGTTTGAATATAAAAAAGATTGTGATGGTAATTTGTACATTTTGAGGTGCATGTTGTGATGTAATTATACATGTCATGTGTTATATGAATTGTGAATTGTAAGGTTGGGTTGGTCTAATTGTTAAGCAAGTTGTCGTATGTGAAGGTTCGGATGTAGTGTTCAAGTACATGTGTTTTATATTGCTTTACTTAGGGTTAGTAAGGATGCTTGCTGAATACAGTTGTTGTTTGGTACTCACTCCCTTGATTTCTGCACACTTGTGTAGGTTACGAGTCCAGATCGTCTTGATCACCCCCTTTTCATCTTCATTTAAGGCTTGCTTTAGGAGTTCATGAGGTAGCTTCATATCATTTCGACGGACATCACTTACTCTTTCATTATGTATTTGTTTTGTTCGAGATACAAAGACATTCAGACTTGTATTTCTTTTGAATATATGTAATACTTAGAGGCTTGTACACATGACGCCAGGTTTTAGGGGGGCATTTGAGTTATACTATGATTTATGTATGTTTATGTTGTGTTTAGTTCCTTATTTATTCTTACTTCCATATTTACCTTATCGAGGTTTGTTTAGGCTAACCTATCTTAGTTGGCTAAGACATGTCATCACACCCAATTTTTGGGTCGTGACATTTACCCATATGGTAATTAGTAGTTTTTAGTATAAACTACTATTTTCTTCTTAAAGTGTCTTTTTAATAACTGATTAAATTGATATTTACATGAATAGGTATGGTTTGCCGGCTAGTGTCAAGAAATAATCTGCTTATGTCAAATACTAATGGGATTGGAACAGTTATATTCGTTGTTTACGAACTTATTTTCCTGTATTTTTCACCTAATAGAGAGAGGAGTCGCGTCCTTTTAATATATCGTGCAGTTTTTACTGAAAATGTGCTTTATTTCATGTTTTCATTTCATGGAGAAAGCAGAAATCATGGACAACATTCAAATTCTAAAATCATAGATCAAGACTACAAGAAAACTGTAAATTACATAGGAATTTTCCTGGGAATTAGTATGAAAATTTGCAGGAAAATAAGTTTCCTGTGAAATTTCATACTAATCCCCAGGAAAATCCCCATGTAATTCACACTTTTTTTTGTAGTTATAAGGTGGTCAGTACATTAGACACTCATATCGAGGACTCCTCCATTAGTCATCTCAACAATTAACTAATCAAGAATTCAAATGTTGTTGTAATTGAGGAAGCAGTTGTGTTTGTTGTTGCTGTAATTGGGGAAGCAGTTGTGCTTATTGTTGCGATCTGAATCCTTCATAAAAAAAGAAACAAGTCAAACTAAAGGCACTACCAAAGGATAAGGTACAAAAGATGGTTTATGTTAGTTTGTTGGAATCATTATATTTGTTCACTTTACTTACATGTAAGCATAATTATAGGTGCAAATGCAAGGGGTTCATATTGGATGCGTAATTGATTTGACTGAAACAACAAGCATAACTGCTTCACCATTACAGTAGTAGCAAGCACAACCGCTTCACCAATTACAACAGTTGCAAACACAATCGCTTCTCCAAATACAGCAACTACAACCAGAATTGCTTCACCAATTATAGCAGCAACAACCACAACCGATGTAATTAGCGAAGCAGTTGTGCTTTCTGCTGCTGTAATTGGGGAAGCGGTTGTGTTTGTTGATGTCGTATTTGGGGAAGCGGTTATGGTTGTNGCAAGCACAACCGCTTCACCAATTACAACAGTTGCAAACACAACCGCTTCTCAAAATACAGCAACTACAACCAAAATCGCTTCACCAATTATAGCAGCAACAACCACAACCGATGTAATTAGCGAAGCAGTTGTGCTTTTTGTTGCTGTAATTGGGGAAGCGGTTGTGTTTGTTGATGTCGTATTTGGGGAAGCGGTTGTGGTTGCTGCTGTTGTAATTGGTGAACCAATTGTCCTTGAGGCATACCTCGTACACAAACATAAAGTAAATTGAACGTCTCTACATGAGCTTCAAATGATTTTTTGTTTTTTCTCTTCAGTAATCTTGAAATGCGAACACTGGCACAGATATTAGGACAAAGGCAATACACATTTACCAAGATTAGCTAAAATCGGTCATTTGATAAACTTTTTTGGAGGAAATAAAAAAAGCTTAAAGTATGATATTCAAATTGGAGGACATGTATAGAGAGGGAATAGAGAATGCAATTTAGTGGTGGAAATTTAAGGAACAAAAGAAGGATTTTTATAGGTGGTTTGAGTTGTTTTTACAAGATAATATTGGAAATCTTGTAAATAGCATTCCATATGTATTGGTTTACATTAGATTTCATCATAAGTCAATATTAAACAAAATTTATCAAATCTTAAAAACCCACCAAAATCATAATCTTAGTAAGAAGATCATCATCATGAAATAGGTAAATAAATTATTATTATTATTATTATTATTATTATTATTATTATTATTATTATTATTATTACTATTATTTTTATTTTTATTTTTATTTTTTATTAGTCAAAGTTTAAATACCTTAAAGTGGGTTTTCTTGTCACAAGGATTTTTGTAGTCGGTTTGAGTTGTTTTTACAATATAATATTTGGAAATCTTGTCAATAACATTCTATATTTATTGATTTACATTGGATTTGATCATAAGTCAATATCAAACCAAATCTACCAATCTTAAAAACCCACTTAAATCATAATCTTAGTAAGAAGATCATTATCATAAAATAGGTAAATAATTTATTATTATTATTAGAATATTTGGTCGGTCAAAGTTTAAATACATTAAAGTGGTTTTCTTGTCTCGAGGATTTTTATTGTTGGTTTGAGTAATTTTTTACAAGATAATATTTGGAAATATTGTAAATAACATTCTATATATAAATATATATTGATTTACATTGGATTTGATCATGAGTCAATATTAAACCAAATCTATCAAATTTTAAAAACTCACCGAAGTCATAATCTTCGTAAGAGAATCATTATCATTAAATAGGTAAATAATTTATTATTATTATTATTTGAATTTTTGGTCAGTCAAAGTTTAAATACCTTAAAGTGATTTTCTTGTCTCAAGGATTTTTGTTGTTGGTTTGAGTTGTTTTTACAAAATAATATTTGTAAATATTGTGAATAACATTCCATATGTATTGATTTACATTGAATTTTATCATAAGTCAATATTAAACCAAATCTATCAAATTTTAAAAACTCACCAAAATTATAATCTTAGTAAGAAAATCATTATCAAAAAATTAGTAAATCATTTATCATTATTATTTGAATTTTTGGTCAGTCAAAGTTTAAATACATTAAAGTGATTTTCTTGTCGTAAGTGACACCCACACTAACAACCTGATCAGAGAACCAAAGTCTAACCCATAAGTTCTAGATTGTTCTTTTACGATTTTTAGTATTGGCATACACCTTTTTTCCTATAAATAGGAGTGTCTTTTCATTCATCTAGGACACAACACATTGGAACTATTGATATTAATATCTAAATTACTGATAATAATATTGAGAGTTCTTTGAACCTTTGTAGCTTGGGCTTTAAGAAGGTATCTTTCAACATTTACCAGTTTCATAGTTCAAGGTATAAGGTAATTTTCTTATGATATCTTTGATTTCTTTATGGTATTGATCTTTATAAGGTGATAAGTTTCTACATATTAATTATTTTCATAAATTACTCATAAAGGGTCAAGATCCAATTCTATTGTTTTGATTAGTTTTCTCAAATAGTTAAATGTGCTAGATTTCTTCTAATAAATCTATACATTATTATTTGCTTGTCAAGACTTTAGAATATCGCATTCTTGAAAAATCTTGGATTGTTTCTTTGTGTTTCTCATATTTTTATTTTTAGTTTTCAGTATTTTTTTATATTTTGCTTCCGTACTTAAAAATATACAATTTTATGTTTAGGATTATCGTAACCTGGTTGTATAATTATATAATAAAATCAAGACAAAATTATGATTATATATATATATAACCTCACTGGTATAATTATATAATCGTTGTTGTGACCATTTGATTGTTTTGTCTTGATTGTATTATACTAGGTAATGTTGCCCGTGCTATGCACGGGCACGGGCCCAATAATATAAATGGTATGTTTTGGGGCTAATAATGGAGATTTTGAAGCGATTGTTTGCGTGGATAAAGGAATAAGTTTTTTTATCACAAACTTGTACTTTCTTTGACGCTATTCAAGGCACAATAAGACTACCCACATACAACATTTTTGAAATATTTTATGTTGTCAATAGTATTTTTACGATAGATTCACTTAAAGAATGAGTGGAATTTTTTGTATTTTTTTTCAAAACATATTTTATGTTGTCAATTATCAAGATTTATAGTATTTTTACGCATTTTTTAAATATAAAAAAGCCAAAAAAAAATAAGACAAATAAATTAAAATGGACCCAATATATGTTATTTTTGTTGTCTCAATTTATGTTACACAAATAAAATTTGGAGAGTCATCCAAATTTTAAATTTTTTTAAAAAAATGTTTTAAGTTATTAATTATTGTGATTTATAATATTTTGATGTAACTTTCAAATAACCAACATTACTGGTCACTTTGTCCTAATTTATGTGATATGGATAAAATTACAAAATTAACCCTTTTAAAATGTCTTTAAGATATTTTAAGTTGTTAATTATTATTATTTATAATACTTTTTTGGTAATTTTAAAATGATAAATGTTATTTTTTCTGTCCCAATATATGTGATCCGGATAGAATTTTGAGAGTGAGCCTATTTTATTATATATCCTTTAAATATGAAATATTTTAAGTCATTTGTAAATGATTTATTATATTATATTATTACATATTATATAAACTCCCTTATAGTAGAAAAATAAATATATATTATATAGTAGAAAAAATGATTTATTATATTATATATTATATATTATATAGGGAGTTTATGATTGAACATTACAATGTCCCATCATAAACTCCCTCTTATATAATAAGAGAATATAATTATAATAGTGAGGTTAGGGAGATTCTAAACATAGAATAAAATATCTAGAAGTGTCGAAGAAAAATAAAAAAAATGGAAAACTAGAAATAAGGATATGGGAAATTCAAAGGAACAATTTAAGAATTTTCAAGAATGTGATGTTTAAATATTTGACAAAATTCAAGTAACAACGTATAGATTTATGAGAAGAAATCTAATGTTGTTACTTGAGAAAACTAATCAAAATGATAAGTTAGGATCTTGACCACTTTATGAGTAATTTAAAATAACAATTAGTATGTAGAAACTACCCTCTTCTAAAGAATATCAAAACGAAAATAAAAACATCATAAGAAAATTGTGTTGTACCTTGACCTATGAGACTAGTAAATATTGAATATAAAACAAATACTCAATGTACAAGTTACAAAGGTTCAAAGAACTCTCACTATTGTTATAATTAATTTAAATGTAACATGTCCTTAATGAATTAAAATCCCTCCTATTTATAGCATAAAAAAAGTAGTTGTCTAGAACGTAGGAAAATAAAACGATAGCTTAGTGTCCAAGCTAGAAACTAAAGCCCTACTATTTGTGGCTGAAATAAGGCCTTTTGGGCTCTTTTCGTTGTGGCTTTTGACCCTTATTTGAGCTTGCTTGGACTATTGGTTTCAACTCCACTTAAGGTCTCAAATAGGCCTCATTTTGGACACCACTCTAAGCTTTTCAATGCTGAATTTTAGACCCTTATTTTCGATAGATATTTCCTTGCAAATTTTGCTTTGTGAATCTTCTTCTTTTTTTCATAACTTGTGGGTTATGAACTTCTTAAGGCATAACATTTTGAAATTGAACGTATGCCATGTATGACATAACTTATGTCTTTATGAATTTTTACTTGGATTTTTTTTTATTTTTACATTTAAGGGGTATTTTCAACCACTTTTTTGTTGATTGAAGTATTGAAGAACAAACATGAAAAGATCATCAATTTAAGGGGCAAAATTTTAAAAATTACCCCAAAATAGGGATATTCATGTGAATGGCCCTTTTTAGTATAAGGTAATAGAGTTGTCAAAAAGGGTTGGCCCAAGCCTCGCGGGTCAAGGAATTTCATTTGGAAGGGCCTGAAAATGTTCAATTCAACCCAACCCTAGAAGGGCCGAGGGCTGGGGCGGGCTAGCCCTTCTTTTTTTATTTTTTTATTTTTTTTCTTTTCAAACTTACAATTCTATAACATCAAGAAAATGAGAAGATTTTCAAATCAAATATAGCAAACAATGGTGTTGTTTCAATAACACTAGTAAAAATATCTAGTGTAATTAGCATGTATCTCGCATACCAGATATGCAAGCGAGATAAGAGAGTGACAAGCAAGATGGGAGAGAAGCGAGGACGCGAGATTTGTCTATATATCCTAGATACATGGGAATCTACTTGGATAGAATGTATCTAGAACAAATTGATCTAATTTTGAGTTCATATATTTCGAGATACATGTATCTAAACATACCAAAATCTGGTAAGATTCATAATATTACAACATAGTGTGTATTTAAGAAAGGGAAAATTGTATATAATAGCAAACTATTAATTCAAATTAAATGTCATAACCACAGTTTGATTTAATTGTACCCCGTAGCAAATTGTTGTTATTTCGCGTCTCTCCCTGGTGAATCTCGCTCGCCACTCTCGGCAGTCTCTCCCTCGCCTCTCTCGCTTTTATACAAATGCAAATGTATAAAATGTGTTTGTGTTTGTATAAAGCGTATATATACATATATTTTCGTTCCCCTCTGCCAGATCTTTCTCGCCACTCTCTCTCTCGGCTCTCTCGTTTTATACAAATAAAAATGTATAAATTGTGTTTATGTTTGTATAAAACGAGAGAAAATTGTATATACACTTGCAAATACATATATCTTCGTCTTATACACTTATAATTATATAGTACAAATATTTCTCTGCCCAGTTCTCTTTTGTCTTTCTCTCTTTCTCGCTTTATACAAACACAGACTATACAATTGATTCTTTTGTATATGTATACCAAAACATATTATAGAATTGCTTCTTTTGTATATATGTATAGCAAAATAGTCATAGCAAACATAAAGTTTGTTATGGAGCGCACTTATGCAAATTATAGTTATAGCATATAAATATGATTTTTGTGTTTGTTATATGTGAAAGTTGTTCTTTAAGTAATTAGATTATATACTAGTGAGATTATTATAAGTTACCCTTAAATATAATGTTTTGGCCCATGGGCCGATCCCGATCAAGCCTCAAGGGTCAAGAGCTTATATGGGTTAGACTTATAAGCCCTAATTTTTAATAGACTTGAAAAATTCTATCACAACCCTACCCAATAACGAGTTAGGTTGGACGGACCCATGGGCTAAGCCCATTTTAACAGCTCTAATAAGGTATATAAATTTTGGGTCCTCATAAATTATCTTTGCTAATACTGAAATCAGCAACTATTAGAAATAGCTCAATTTTATCCTCCGATTGCTTTTGATACAGAGAAAGGAATATAAAGAGCACTTAAGTAGAAGTTTGGAAGCCTCCGCACAATTTCAGGTTCAACAGAACATTTAAGCCAAGTTTCTTCTCCAAATCCAAATGAGCAAAGGTGAAATTCTACCTCAGGATATCATAATTGACATACTATCTCGTCTTCCTGCAAAATTCATCGGTCAATACAGGTGCGTATCAAAGCAATGGTGCAATTTTCTCTCACACCCACAATTCATCAAATTTCACTTCACTCTCCATGCTCATAAACAAGAAACTAAACTCATTTTCATCTCTGATTCTGACGATCTTCACACTATCACCTTTAATCGTAACCCCCAAAATATAATATTCGATGCCATTTCAACAAACCTTAATTTTCAGAACAACTGGTTAAGTATTGCTTGCTCATGTAATGGGCTGGTGTTGGTGGAAAATCAGGAACATATTATGTACTTAATTAACCCCACAACCTTAGATTACCATAGAATTCCAGTTTTTCATTTGGGTCTTCCTCAGCAAAGTAGCTACAGAGAGTATGGTTTTGGGTATGATTTTGCTAGTGATGATTATAAGGTGGTTAATCTTTCTCGATATCGAAAGGGGAATATTGACACTACTTTTGTTGATGTCTATTCGGTGAGAATGGGTATATGGAGGAGGCTAGAGAGTTTACCTTACGATGATGTACTTTCGGAGCGAGGAGGGGCTTCTGGGGTGTTTGTAAATGGGGTTTTGCATTGGATGGCAAGTAAAGCTTCTTCTTTCGTAATTATTGGTTTTGATTTAAGTGATGAGAAATTTTTCGAGGTACCAGCACCTACTAATCTTTATGGAAATGAGTTGGATTGGTATGAACTTAGGAGTTTTAGAGGGTGTCTTTGTATGTTTTGTGCTTTATTAGAAAGCGAAATTGATGTTTGGGTGATGAAAGAGTATCGAGTTGAGGAGTCTTGGATCACATTTAGTATTGATAGAATGGATTTAGAGAATGGTTTGGTACCATTTTGTCCGATTAGTGATGATGATGTTGTATTGAGTGTGGATAGGGATAGGTTGACTGTCTACAACATCAAAGAGGATCAATGGAGATATATGGAGGTAGATGGATTAACTTATATGTTTGAAAGGACTGGAATTTTCATTGAGAGTCTTGTCTCGCCCATGTTTGGCAAGGGAACTGAGGGTTACCATATTGCTTGATGTGATATTCTGAGTTTA
The DNA here is from genome assembly GCF_019186545.1 of Solanum stenotomum. Taxonomy (NCBI): domain Eukaryota; kingdom Viridiplantae; phylum Streptophyta; class Magnoliopsida; order Solanales; family Solanaceae; genus Solanum; species Solanum stenotomum. The sequence continues at coordinate 27,747,679 of NC_064282.1, forward strand.
TGTGGTACTAAGAGGTATGATTTTGTTAGTGATGATTTTAAGGTGGTTACTCTTTTTTGATATCGATATTGACACTACTTTTGTTGATGTCTACTTATGGAGGAGATTGTGTAAATGGGGCTTTGCATTGATTGACTAGGAAAGCTCCTGGTTTTTCCATATGTAATGGTTGTTTTTCATTTGAAGTAATGAGAAATTCTTGGAGGTGTCGACACCTACTAACAATAAGTTATTGTTTAATAAGCTTTCAGATCTTAAAGGATATCTTTGTATGTTATATGATACACTAGGAAACTAAATTGATGTTTGGATGATGAGAGAGTATCGAGTTGAGGAGTCCTGGACTAGATTTAGGGTTGCTAGAATGGATGGTCTCGTACCATTTTGTGCGATCAGTGATGATGATATTGTATTGAATGTGGATAGAGATAAGTATTTGACTGTCTACAACGTGAAAGAGGATCACCGGAGAGATATGAAGGTTGATGGAATAACTGCTAAAAGATATCCAAACTTTGAAGCTCTTTTGAACTCTTGATACAGATATATGTTGTTATTTTCTGATTCATTTATTTGCAACAATATAATATATAGAATATTTTGTCGCTGGTTGTCTTGTGTACAACAACACAACAACAACATACCCTGTGAAATCCCACAAAGTGGGGTCTGGGAACACCGTGATAGCAATTTTGATAGGTACCAGTTATCGCAGTATTATGAAGGCAATGAATATTGCTGGTTTTCATATTTATTCCTCTGAAGTTGCCATCATGTTATTACAACACATGCAGAGTGGCATATGCATTTTTGTTTGCACGGGATTGATTTATAGTACTTTCCATATCTTTTTTGAATATCATATTTTAAAATATTGAATTATTATAATCTGATTTAGCTTAAGATAATTAGTCAAATTGACTCTCTAAAAGCACAAATGACACCTAAAAAGGAATGGAGGGAGTACTCTAATAGATCACTTGTAAAATTCATTGTTGCATATATTTCTGCAAATAATTTGTTTACCTTTATATTTGTTAAGCTCTCTAGTTTTCTTGGTAATCATCTTGATGTCGACAAACAAGTCATGATAGGATGATTTACATAAATGAATGAAAATTGTACTTTTTATTTTTATGTATAATAGTTTACTCAGTTTTATTTTAATAATATATTTTGTTAATAGGTACTGGTTATTTTGATATTATTTAACGAAACTATATATAAAATGAGTAGACATTGTTTACCGCAAAATGGTACAGTAGAATGTATCAATATAGTTTAAGGGCAGACGAGTTGGATTAATATTGTAATGCAATAATGTTAAAAATAAGTCACAACAAACCTAAGATAACAAATATAGAAGCAATAAAATAATCAAGTCGTATATTAAATTTTGGAGTCGAGCCTTTATGGTTATGCGCCTACAATGTGTTGAGCAAAATTTTGGAACCCCTAATACAGAGAACTAAGTAGCTATTTTTAGATAAAATCTTAGGGAGCAGCCAACGTATGGTTCGCATTTAGGGCAGTTAGGGACTTTTAATCGAAGCTTATACCACTTCTCCTTCTGATCTTTTAGCATCGGACTCTAGGGGTGTACAAAATCGAATCAAACCACAAATTGAGTCAAACGGGAAAAAAAATCCGACTAGTCGTTTGGTTTGACTTGGTTTGGTATTGGAAAAAAAAACCGACTATATTTGGGTTGGGTTGGTTTGATTTCAACTAAAAAAAAACAACCCGACATTATATATATAATTTTAAAATTTTATTTTATACGTAAAAATATATACTTTGATATAATTTTAAATATTTCTTATACTTTTTCATAGTTTTTATCTTTTAATATATTATTTCATGTTTGAAAGTTAGAATTCTTAACGACCCAATAAAGATTATAGTCCATAGATATTGGTAATTATAATAAAGCTTAAATCAAAATCAAATTAATACTAATGCAAAAAGAAAATCAATTCAACACTAAAAATGACAATAATATTGAATATTTGTTCTTTAGTTTTACATAGGGACAATTAAAATATATAATCTAATTTTAATTTCCTTTAATATTTAGTCATGTAACTAATACTTATTAAACTTATTTTAGCATGATTTAGTACTTTTAAATTATGATCATTTTCATTATGACTTATTAATTTGCAATATTTGATTTACTCAATTTCATTATTATTATTTTTTGGATATTTTAGCGTCATTAATCATATCATATTTTATGTTATTTTCTTAAGAAACACTTAGATAGTTGTATTTGGTAGGACTAAAGAAATATTTGAAGTACAAGTAAATTATATGTTTGTACGAATACTTTACCGGAAAAACCCGACTTTTATTGGTTTGGTTTGGTTTATAAATTCAAAAATCCGATACAAATGATTTGGTTTGATATTTGAAAAATCCGACCATGTACACCCCTACCGGTAGGACTCTATATACATCTCCTTGTGATCTTTTAGCACCGGACTCTATATACATAATAGATGGTGTTGCCACTTAGCAGCTCTGGTAGTTTTCCTCTTGACCACTAACTCTGCAGTTATGTATCGATCGTGATTAGCCGATAAGTAAACTTATCTCAGTTTTATGTAAATTTTATACTCCTTATTTTAAATACTGACAACCCAATGTGAGAAAAATGACAACTAAGCTTGCAATTTTGACCAATATTTTCTTTCAGACCAAAAAGCTCATTTCCACAAACATGAACAAATTAAGTTGTGATGTTTCCCAATCTCTTCACACTCTCACTTTTAACCCCAACCCCGATAATGGAATCGATGCAATTTCAACTCAGGAAAAATGGCAGAGAGTTCATGGTATTGGTGTTGAATGAGGAACCTTAAGAGTGGTGCCTCTACTGCGTATGCTCTTGGGTTCAATTCGGGTTTTGGAGGAGACTTGAGAGTAGTATATCTCATCAGGGTACAATTCATATTCATGTTTTTGGGGTTTTCCTAAATGGGGCTTGCCATTGGTTGGCTGCTAAATATTTTTATCAACCGTCTGCAATTGTCTACTTTTACTCTTGATGATTACGATTTAAGGCTCTTGGAGGGTGGGTGTCTTTGTATGTTAGTTTGTAGAACAAATTGATGTTTGGATGATGAAAGAATATGGGGGGGGTTGCAGAGTCTTGGACAAAATTTAGTGTATGGTTTCACTTCACACCCGTGTGTTTAATGATGTCGTATTGGCTGCGCCTGGAGAAGGGAACTTTATTCTCTACAATAAGAAACAGTGGGGAGAGATGGAATAATTGCGCAAAGTTTGTACGGACTAGAGCTTTCATGGAGAGTCTTGTGTCTCGTATGATATATTGGCAAGGGAAATGAGGTTGGTGACTGACTATATATATCACTTGATGCAGTATCCTGAGATGATGTTTGTACTCAGGTATTGATTTCTTATTCATTTTATTAGTTCCTTGTATTTTATTCAATAGGAACTTTATGAGTGGTGATTTTGTTCTCCTCGTCGAGTTGTTCTCTTGTCCTCCATAGAGATGGAGTTTTGCGATGGTAATTCTTTGGTCCTGTTTCTTGATGTTTTGACACAACAATGCAGAAACAGATTTTTTCACTTCTAGGAAAAGTTTTATGTTACATGGTTCTTTGTGAGTTTTACCAAGTTATTGTTTTTGTTTCCCCAGCAGTCACTCTTCAGTTCTAGAAAAAAACTAAACTTTGTGGGATTCTCTGATTACTCCAGATGTACTTTTGCTACCATATTTAATACCATTTGACACTTGTTTTGAGCCTTATGCAGGGAGGGATATATATCTGCATTCTATGGAATAAATTGTCAAAGAATGTGAATTGAGCCAACCTCAATATATTTTAGTTCTTAATCTTTTAATTTTATGATGGATACTATGATTAGACTTGCATTTGTCATTTTGTATACTATCAGGAGAAAGGGATTTTGATAGTTGATTGTTCACATCTCAGTTGAATTTTGGTGATCTGAGTAGCTATTTTACATCAAGTCTTCCTTCCAATCTTGTAAACAGATTTTTAGCTTTGCAATATTGCTTTACTTTCAGAGCCTAGAGGCCAATACTAGATAACATGTCATTTATGTGCATCTAACAAAAGCGGAACAAAGCCCTCCAGAAAACCTTCTATGACTGACTTCACCAAACAAAAGCAGCAGGGCCTCATTTCATAAGACTCGATGAAAGCACCAATCAATCAACAATACCTTAATCCCAGATTAGCTGGGGTGCTATATGAACCCTCTGTATCCAGTCCGCTCTGTTTGCACAGTTGCATCAATTTCATTTCAAGCTCAAAAAAACTATAAAAGAACACAAAGTAAGGATGAAACTATAAAATTTCCTGGCAGAAATGGAAATATGGACACTAATACTATTCAAATCTAGCTGAATACTCCATAACAAGATTTCATAAAATTCCAGTACTTGTTATGAGATATTTAAGCTTCACATTTCCAACAGGTGCAGTGGGTAGGAATCATCCTTCCTGCCCTTATTAAAATGGATCTTCACGATAGATACTTTTCGAACTGTGAAACCTCTACTACATTTCTCAATAATTTGTGAAATGCCTTGTCAGAGAAATAGAGGAATCCTGCATGAAGTTCCTATTAAGTGGCCAAGTAAAACTTTGGATATCTGGCTTTGACCTTGTTTGACAGGACGTGCAGTTTGCATAATAATTACCAGCATAGTTACTTCTCCAAGAAAAAAAAGGTTAGCAGCATATGAGGCACTCATTAACTGCACACTGAATGGTATTCCGACATACAGGTTATCTCTATTTCCCGCACCTATGAAGATAACTAAACAGAACAATTTTTTCGTGTGAAGAAAAATGCTGATAGAAAGAAGCTACACCTAGTTAGGTGATCAACAGTGATGAAACCGTAAGTATAAGGTGGCCTTGGAGTTAAGAACCTAAGGCTCCATAACAAAAGCCTTTTAGTTCAAATGGTTGTGGAGGTTCAACAATGGCAAGCAGTGCTAAAGTGCTACAAGGTTAGAATAAATATCCAGATCCATATAGTCTAGTAACCTGCAAAGATGGCAGCACTGCTGACTGCTTTAATGCAACTAACTGGAATCTCCATTTCAAAAGAAATCTTCAGGGTTGTGAACTAGAGAGTGCAAGCATGCTCATTACTAGTTTGAACAGTGTGGTGTTAACAGGGGTCAGATCTGATTCTTTGATATAAATGCCAAGTAAAATGGAATTTTCATAGTTAACTCTAGCTATGATTGGCGATCTAAAGCAGTGGAGTTGGGAAGGCAACATTGGTCCTAGAAGTCGGTATGGAGAACTTATGTCCCAACAAAAGTGGCTGACTTTGGATGGATAACAATCAATGACGCTTGCCTTACACATGAAAATCTCCAAAGGAGGGAAATACAGTTTGCAGTGTGTTATTACCTTTTGAAACTCTATTGTCTACAGAATTTTATTTTCTTGGTGTAAAAGGAAACCTAGTGAGGGATTAGAGGATATAATAGAATTCATGAATTCCTTATGTAGTCGAAGGCTGAAAACCATAACTGTTTTGATAAACATGATAATACCTACTTGGTCCTATTGACATCAATAAAATTCTACATTTTCCTATTTCACAACGACCCCACTGGAACATCCCTAGACTGATATTCAAGGTTCTAAGAATACTTTGGTCCTTCACTCTTCTCAAAAGCACATTTCCGGTTTAAAGTTCCACTATGAGAGAAACTTAATGCAGAATGTGGCAGTATTATAATTGACCATGAAGGTTAATTGAAATGTGAAGCAATAAGAACCCATCCTTCAGCGGCATCCAATACAAAATGAGAACAAGCAAAAGTTTATAATTTCAAAGAAGGAAGAGTGCACCAAAGCCATTGCCTCCAAAATCACGACGACAACCAAATGTGAGCAAGAAGCACATATAATATGAATTAAACTATGCCTTCCATTGAAATTTATATGTAACTTAAACAGATTATGTCACAAAACACTATGACAAATGAAGGAATACAATAACCAGTGCTCTAAGACAGGCATAATAACAAGTACAGCGTGGCACATATTGTGATCAAATGGTACAAAAATTTAAGGTTAAAAGGGCATCCCAATTTTGACCTTAATGCATGATCCCTTTCATATGCATTCAAGAAGATGGTACCTTGACAGCTTTAAATGGAGGGTGAAGTAATCCAAGCTCATCATTCACTTCAAGTGGATTGCTTGTTTCGTTACGTGTTCTCTTCACTCTCCTACTACCAAGTGATTTATGAGTGAATCCGTACATCTGCAGGATCTGGTTGTCACCAAAGTTGAATGCACGATCCATTTGCTTCAAGCACTTCTCTACTGAATAATCTCCAAACTTTGCACAAGGCTTGCAACCCACAAAGTGAGTAACAAGTGGCCACCTATGGTCACCAAGACCAGGGTGGTAATTCTCAATCATCTCTTCATATTTATCTACCAGAATTCCCCAGTAACCGTGCAAGTAATAAGCATTCTCAAGATAAACCTTATCACCCCATATCTCCTTCTGAGTTGCCAATATATATACCATTGCTGACTGATCATCAGCTTCAAAAACTGGTCTACCTTTAAGCTCCCGAGTAAGAAGCGCCCCGGCTTCCTCCCTTACCTTTCCCTTTGGCCCCATAGGAGCCAACACATCAAGTAAATCCAAAGCCCATTGAGTATTCCTCAATAAGAAGCTACCAGTATTCAAACCAATCCAATTCTTCTGATCATAAACCATATGATTCCATCCATGCATCACAAGATTAGCATCTTTATACCTCTCCCATGGAAGCTCAAAACCCATATCAGTAAACATAGCATCACTATCCATCCACCACAAAAACTCAACCTCAGGATGTGAAAGCAAAAGCTTCCTAAGCAAAGGCAATTTAGCCCAAAAACCGGTCATTTCAGCATCAAGCAAAGCCATATTATAAAAAATCTCAATCCCATGAAGCCTACAATAATCAATCTTATTCTTTATTGACTTCAACAAGTAATGATCACCAACTGGATTCTCACATGGCTTAGGAGATGAACCAGTAACCAACAACACCCTTGGCTTATGTGTTCCTACAAAATTAGGAAAATTAGGATTTTTTTTCAACCACTCCCCTCTTTGCTCATCCCAATCTGTTATCTTTGGACCAAGAGCATAAGGTTGATTTGGATCTCTCTTAAACTCAGGCTCACCATCATCCTCATCAACTAAAATCTTCTTTAAATCAAAAGTAGCATAATTATTACTATCTGAGGATGAATCACCACCATCACTTAGAGTGCTTGTAGATGATACCTGTTGTGCTTCTTCAAGAACGCGTCTGGGCTCCACGCGCTTCCTGTAATAGCTAAATGTTTCACGAATTTCCTTCAAATCTTGGCCAGGAGTACCAAATCTTCCAGCACCCAAATTCCCTCTAAGGACAATAACGGTAAGGAACAAACACAAGAATGTAAGCTTCCCATTTCTCATAATTCTCCTGACTTGCCATGCTCTACGAGCACTCAGAAATCGATCTAACATCTTTTCCCTCAATACCCACAAGCTGAAATGGAATAAAAATCAAATCTTGATGATGAAAAATCAAATCTTGGAAAGTTTTAGACAAAAAGGGCAAGTTTTGACATTGATTTCATTGTTGGGGTTATAGAAAATGGACAAAAAAGATGAGGATTTGGGTGTTGAAAAATGGAGATTTAGATAAAGATCTGAAGGTGGGTTTATGAAGAAAGATAGAAAGAAAGAAAGGTGTCGGTGGGAGAGTGATGGGAGGAAATTGCCTAAGGTAAGGTAGATGTGTAAGAATGGAGATGAAGATGAAAAAATTAGGAAACAATGTGTAATCTTTTCACATTCAGACATAAAAGTTTGTAATATTTTATTATGGATAATAAATGTTTCAACTCAGTTTAATTAATAGACAGTTAAATTTATATAAAATTAAATAAATAAACATATTATTTTTACATGTCATTCTAATTGACAATTTTATGACTTTTCTAACGTCTTATATGTATTATGACACGTATATTTATTTGTTTGATTTATATAAATTTAAATATATATTTATGTACACTCGAATGAAGGGGCATGTTATTATTTTTATTAATGAATTACAGTCTGGATTATAGTACGCGTAATGGGAAAGTAGTGCTGTGCTGTTTCCATTTTTCATTTATTTTATTTTACTTTTTAGCTAGTAGACAGCAAAAGGTTTATTATATTAAAAAATATTCAACATTTAGCGTACATAAAACATTTGTCTTTCTAAGATTATGACATAGCGGACATTCTTTTTTAGAGAAATAGATATTAGTCTCTTGCATATAATAATTTTTTTTTTAGATGAAAAATTTGTGGAAGATATACTAAGTTGTTGGTTTGCGATCTAATTATACTATACTTTTAGACATAAATTATGTAATGAGTGGTAATATTGAGATTATTGTGTTGAGCATATTAATCTATAGACCTCGTTATAATAGTCATTTACTATTATAACATTTTATAATAATTTAATCTTTATTAGAATCAATTTTTCATGTTATATTATATTTCTCTATAATAATGTTTTGCCTAAAACAATAAGAATATTCATTATAACATTACACACTCTTTGTAAAATTATTTTTCTATTGCAATTATATTCAAATATTGTGTGATAATATTTTATAAGAAATACATTATATAAAAAAAATACAAAATTAAAATATTTATGATAATCATCATCAATGTCATTCACATAATAAATTGTAAGTATGAATACCTGAAAGGAAAGAGTTATATTTACATGATACACATCAATTAAGTTCATTTCTTCATGAGAAAATGTTACTGGTGTTTGGCTTTTTTTATATTCATATTTTTTCTATATATTTTCTTTAAAAAATTAAATTAATTTTCAAATACATTTCTTATTTTTGTACACAAGTTCATTTATCTATTTTTTGTGTATTTTTATTTATAATAACTAAAAGAGATATATATGTATATAACAACATCTCATTATAATAACCATATTTGAGATAAATAATTGTCCCCATAATGCGTTTGACTCTATGATTCATAACAACATAGAGATTATTATAGAAAATTTACATGGTACAACTAACTTATGTATATATTCACCATCAGCAACAAACGCTTAAAATAATTACTATTTATAGGTACACTTTGTATTTAATAGCAAATAAAAAAAAGTCTTCTAATCTAAACCTAACAGTCGTCACCCTTCTACTCTCTTACACTATTTTCTCTTTCTCTCTCTTAACATTTTGTCAATTCAAAATATCCATTAAAAACTTATGAATTTAATCATATCACTTTATGTTATATCTTATATTTTTCACGTGAATATGTTATAAATAGATCAATATGAGTTGGATAGGTTAAGAAAGTATCACGAGAATCGAAAGTTAAAGCAAATTGAAGATATTATATATAACTCGTCTATATATAGAGGTATCATAATAATATAAAGTGATATGCAAGTGGATGTTGTATGCATCCTCAATATGGGACTATTTACGTCAAAGATTATATACCTTAATACAACCATTAGAAAGAATAACATAAATATTCATTAAACTATATGTGAAAGTATGTGTGTTGATACAATCATATAGCGCGAAAGAATATAGTTTATACAAGTAAATATCAACAACAACAACAAAAAATTAGCTACAATATTGTATTAACATTAGTCTCTGCTATGGAATAGCATACAACGATAAATATAAGTATCTTCTTCTTATTTCTATGTATCTTCTATATATTTTGAATGAATATAGTACTACGAGATTACATCAATAATGATAGAAGATTATATCAACAGTGATACAATTGAAACAAATATCTTCTTCTTTTTCTTCGTCTATGTTTTTCTTGTATTTCGAATGAATTGTTATATCAATATTGATATTATTGTTTGTATCAATATACGGCAAAAAAAAAACAATTGAAGTGATTTGTATCTATGAATTGATGTAATTGTGAAACATTAAATAGTTGTATCAAAATTTGATGATGAAGAATCAAAAGAAGATTGAATGAATTCGCATATAATATATCTGTAAACTAATTTGAAATCTACCGTATTGATGTATCAATCTCAAATAAATTACAATTGAGTTAATTTTAGAATAATACTTTTATCAATAACGAATAAAGTATAATCCAATTAATTATTTTATTTACTCGCTCAAATTATAGTGAATATATCATTTTTTTAGTTTCTATATATGACTAATTATTAGCTTACAAAGTGTTTACTTCATTTGATTTTTATATTTATAGTTCCTAAATATGTGAGTATTGTTTACATTATCATGTATAGTTAGTTACTGGTAAAAATTTGATAAAATTTAAAAGGTTATACATTAAATGTCACAGGCCATGTATTAGGGGAGACTCACATGGATTCGGATCTACGGCTATTATTGAACACATGCATAAAAGCCAGCCATGTTAATGTGACGATACTCAAATCGAATATTCTAATAAAATATTCGTCCCAATATTTCAAACTTTCAATTAATATAAAGAAATTAAAATATAAAATTTAGTTAAATGACATAATAAAGTTCCAGTGTAGGACATATTTCCACGATTTGATATTTGGAGGCCCTCCTTTACTAGATTAGAGACAATGTATTTATTTATATAATTATTGGTACCTAGAGACAATAAATATATATTATACATAGATATTGCCAATTTTTCTCAAAAACATATTTGTGATTGCAAGTAGTTTTGCTTATTAGGTTAGAGACAAAAAGAAAATAGTATATACTTAAAAAGGAAAAATATCTGAAATATATTTGAACTTTGACAGAAATTGTTATAACAATCCCAAATTTTAGGCAGAATCTATTACCCAACACTATTTAATAGTATATTTTAAAGATATATAAGTGTTCAGCTGGACAAGTTACTATTTATAATGATGCAATATTTATGATGTTCATGTGAACACTTATATATCTTTAAAATACACTATTAAATAGTGCAAGGGTAATAGATCCTGCCCAAAGTTTGATATTGTTTCAGCAATTTCGATTAAAGTTCAGATATATTTCAAACTTTTTCCCCTATTAAAAATAATAATTTATAGTATAAGATTAGGAACATATATCTCGATTTAACTCCTTTAAAATTCGTTTATGAGGGATTTTGATATTTATCGCCTGGCAGTTGGAACCTTTAATGATATCGTAATCAGTTTTATTATGCAATTAATAAACGACTTTAATTTAATAAAGATTGGTCCCAGCATTTGCGTGTTTTAATTAGTTCAAACTTATACGTAATCAAATTAACAACCGGCGAAGAAATGGATGTTTCTGTTTGAAATTAAATAGCACACATGCATTGTTTCTTTTATTATTATTATTATTATTATTATTATTATTATTATTATTTTATGTGGATTGCTGATTGCATAATTTCTGTACATCGAATATCTATTGCTTAGAGCCTACATGGTACTCATTACTACTAAAACCACTTATTTTCGAAAGTACTTTCTAAAAATAGATTTTTAGGAAATTATTTTTTTTAAAAATAATTTCTATTTAACTAATTCATTCAAGAAGTTAAAAAAATATTTTGAGAGTCAAATTATGAAAGAAGTTAAGTATTAATATACTTTTAATATTACGATTGTTTTATAGAGAGAAATCATTTTAAATACAGTAAAACATTTATAAACTAATACTCGGTAAATTAATAATCTCTCTAAAATAATATTTTCCTCCGGTCCAGATTTGGGCCAATGGAAAAAATCATCAATTTCGAAAAGATAATAAGATAATGTATTTCCAGAAGACCCCTATATAAATATATGGTCTCATTAATTATCATAGATTAATAATTCTTTAAAAGTACAAATATATCTAAGACAATTTAGTGAAATATGATTCTATTGCGTTCTATTTTTTCTTAAAGTTTAAATCTAGTTGAAGCTCATCTCTAACTTTTCTTATTGCATCCAAGAGCTTCGGTGTTGTTTTTTTGAACTGCACCATAAAATTGTGAAGAGTTTAGATGCGATAAGTTCTTCCTTACGCGTAACTAGTTCCAAAGGTACTATAGTATCATCTTCAACTTCATCATCAACATTGTTTTTTTTCTGATGGTATCCACAATTTCTTCTAAGCTCTGGACCTCTGAACATATATCACTTTCACCCCGGATAATCCAACAGGTTATTGACATCCATTTTATTGTGGTAACCGAGATCATTAATCATGACCTCAAGTTCATGAATGACGTTTTTACAAGTGGGTTCATTCAAATTCTTTGAGATTGCATCCCCCAAACGAATTTTACAGTGTCAAAAACAATTTGATATTGTCTCTTGCTGAACATTTGTTGTCCAAGCAGGGATTACAAAGTTGATAGCATCCAAAACATTAATCTTTTCTGGATCAGTTTGTCCCACTTCATAGCCTTCTAATAAGCTACGATAAAATATGTTACGATAATACATCTTGAAAGCTCTTATCAAAATTAACCTTCATTAAATCTCAAATCATTCTTTAAATTAATAAATATTAATTTATCAATTAAATAATATCTCTATAAAATAATAAAATTTCATGGTCCCACCTATATTAATTTATAGAGGTTTTATTGTATCTATGGTAAAGATTTTAATTAAAAAATTTATTTTTATTAAATAAAAATGTACATATTCAAATTTTCAATAAATATTTTGGGAGGAGTGAAATCTTTAATTGTTATCTTTTTTGTTTCTAATCTTGTAAATATATTGTTGTTACCTTTTTTTTCTAATTCTGCAAATAATATATAAAATATAAAATAATAATATATAAATGTAAAATAATAAAAATTATTAGATAAAAATAATCTTAAATGAAACTTCACCAAAATTAGGAGATATGTTAATTAATTATAAGGGATATATTGGTAAATATGGATATATGGAAATGATATTTTAGTTTTGAAAAACATAATTACCAGCTTTTGCTTTTTTTAAGAAGTAAAAATATTTAGCTTCTCAATCGCATAAAAACTACTTCTGCTTCTATTTAAAAGTAGTTTTACTGATTTGCCAAACACCTAATTTTTCAAAAAATATATTTTGTTTCTTCTCAAAATAAGTATTTTTGGCCTCCCAACAGCAATGATAAACATGCTCTTAATACAAAAATAAAATAAAATTTGCTAATAATATTTATTAGATATTTAAATTGTAATTTGTTTTAGTTGACAATTGGAATATATGATGAAGTATATTTTTTACATATTTTTTATTTAAATTTGAAAATTAATTTACGCATTTCCTCAAAGTAAGTTAGATAATTAAGTTAATCAAATAAAATATGTTATCACATATAATTATATAAATTAGACTCAATTGTAATATGCATGAAATTTTTATGACTTATTGAGATGAACACACAAAGGTTTAATTGGAACAAATAATAGTTTAAATGTCTAAATAAAATTTATTGACAAGTTTAAAGAGTTATTTTTTATGTATTAAGCCAATATATTGATTATATTAAACACTACTATAATATGAATTAGTTCTAATACATCCTTTATGATTTAAAATCTAACACTTATAATTCATATACATTAAAAATATCTTATACTTACCCCTGTTAGATATATTCATAATTAAGTATATTGAAATATAATTATTAAAAAAATACTTAAAATATAATTTAAAAAATATATATATAACTAAGACATGAATCACAATAGTACGTGAACATATAAATTTCAATTACCTAATTTTAGAAGAAAGCTTGACGGATTATTAGCTCACATATTCAAAGGGCTTGATTGTTAAAATGAAAACGAGTCCACAAAGTTAAACAATTAAATTAGTTTAATAGAAATGATATGTCATGCGTTTAATTTTATCTTGCATAACATTTCTTCTTAGATAATTATTTTGGAATATATTCCATTATTAGGTTGTTTCGATTAATTGTTGTCTCGATAAGAACTTTCGTTATAGATTGATAATCCTTCTCGAAAGTATGACCTACAATACATTGATTACATTTGGAACTAGACATTATATTTTGTTTATCATCATTGGAAAGTATAAACATACTATAAACTACTTTTGATTGAATTTGAAATAATTTAGGTGTGTTTGGCGTGAAAGAAATATTTATTAGAAAAATAAATAAGGTTCTTACTTATTTTCTTGTGTTTGATATGTAAAAATATATATGCATAGTATATTTAATATATTTGTACATAGATAAATATATCTAGTATCAAATATGCATTGATGTATCCAATGTATCTGTATATAGGTACATCAATCCAAATACATGTATATTGTATCAAATAGACACAATATATTTACTTATCAGATAAGTACTAATGTATCAAGTGTATCTGCACATAGACACATACTTAGAAAAAGAAGATACAATTATTATTATGATGGTGTAATATATCACAAATATAATAAATTACAGTTGAAAATAAAATTAACAAAATGAATAAATAATTATTTAGGTTGAGACACAGATATCTCGCTCTCTTTAAGGAGATTCAAGTCCACTGCGGCATAATCTACATCGATCCAGCAGTATAACTCTTGACTTGTCCCCTCCAGGATACAACAACCCAACAACATGTACAACTCAAGCAACTCCGGATTAGTTGAAGAATCCAAAACTCTACATAAAAACACCTTCCTTTAACATACAAATATTCTCTTTTGTATAGTGAATATAGTTGAAGACTTATTTTCTATTTCTCAACTCTCTCTTTCACTACACTAAATTCAATATAAACTTTTACCACAATTTATAGTTTTATACCCACAATTTATACCCACTAACATATGCACTTAATATTTTATTTTAATAATAAAATGCATATACACCAACATATTATCTATTGACATGTATCTTGTATCAAATATACATTGATATATTTATCAAATAAGAAAAGATACCATCTAAATACGTGTATCCAATATTAATTATACACTGATAAATTCATCACCTCCCAATATCTGCCATCTAGTAACAAATTCTCATATAATTGTAATGATCACACCTTCAATTTCCTTTTCAATAATGAATCTTGTCACGATCATCTTCTTTCAATATTCATAATAACATTTTTTTCTCAATCCACTTTCCAAATTTTGATCGACTACTTTAGATAATCGTCAAAGCTAAAACTTGTTCAATAATTCACTTGAAAATGATTTATAAAGAGCTGTACTTTTCGAATTTTTTCTAGAGAAAAAAGTTACAGGATAAAAGGACCAGACAGAGAGGAGGAGAGATCTGGAAATAAAAAACCATTGTTGAAAGTGTTACAAGAGATCTAGAATGAAAAAATCATTGGAAACTTAGCTTTAACAGAACACTAAGGGCCTGTTTAGCCATGCGATATGGTATCATGATATGGTATCATGATATGAAATCATGAGATGAAATTGAAGGTTTGTTTGGACATGTGATATAAAATTTTTGTGTTGTATATTTTCTCATAAACATAAACATCCCATAAGTTGTAAAACTATTAAAATTGCCCCAATTGTTTATTCAATCTTATCAAATAAACAAAAATTATAAAATCGCATAATAAATTATTACAAAGTTATTTGTTCTTCACTTAGGTAATTGTTTCATCTAAAAAATTGAACATAAATTGTACTTGATATGCTCATATCTCTCAACTATTCTTACAAATAACCTATAAAGTAGAAAAAAAATATACATTAGTGAGTAAATATTAACTTAGAAGTTAAATACACTAAGATAAAAATTAACAAACATCACCGACTTCTAACTATTTACAAGAAAAATCAATAATTAAATATTATCGAATAACAAAATTTTTAAAAGTTACCACAAGTTTGAGTCAAAAACACTTCTAATAAAATTTAATCAAAAAAATTATAACTAGTNTTCTTACAAATAACCTATAAAGTAGAAAAAAAATATACATTAGTGAGTAAATATTAACTTAGAAGTTAAATACACTAAGATAAAAATTAACAAACATCACCGACCTCTAACTATTTACAAGAAAAATCAATAATTAAATATTATCGAATAACAAAATTTTAAAAAGTTACCACAAGTTTGAGTCAAAAACACTTCTAATAAAATTTAATCAAAAAAATTATAACTAGTCCACTTGACTAAATATTAATAACTAATTGATCAAATTTTCCCAAGTCCTCAATCAATTGGACTTGATATTCTTCGGTCATGTGAACGAACATTTTGCGAATACTAAGATTAAGAAAGTGTGGCACCGCCAATGAAAATTGTCTTTTATCAATATTATGCTTAGTCATAAGATTAAGACCTTCTTTTTATTATGAAAAATCAAAAAAGTATTACTCCCTTTATTCTTATTTATATTTATCAAATGAATTTCTACTTTATCATTTATATTCACCAAATTTAAAGTAATAATAAATTTTATATTGGTGAGAATAATAAATTTTAAAAAGTAATGATGTGATTATAAATTTTATTTACATATGAAATAAATAGTTAGTAGATATAAATGTGGGGTTGTTTTAACAAAATATAAACTCATGGATCAATTATTGTATTAAAATATCTCAAATCATGATATGGAATCACATGGGAATTCCATATCATGGTTTTTGGAGAATATGGTATCACCTCTCATGATATGGAATCATGAGATGGAATCAACGTAAAATTACATGTCCAAACGCTGATTCCATCTCACGATACCATATCGTGATATGGTATCGCATGGCCAAACGCCTACTAAATTAGGCTACAATGGTAAACTTACCTAATTTCAAATAAAAAATAGTAAATAATAGGGGTAACTTTATCAAATCACTCTTATTAAATATATAAGTCATTTAGACATTGAAAAATAAACAATATTTAATAGCAAATATAAAATATTATAAATTATTTATTAATTTTATAAACTGAACAAAATATTAACGAATATCCCGAAATAATATAAACAAATAAAGATGAACGGAGAAGTAATTCAAACGGGCATTTACACCTGAAAGCATAATTTGCCCGTAATCATTTTAATCAGAGCTACACATGAAAGCATAATTGCGTGGGGGCCCAGTTTGTTCATTTCAAATTTCAAATATATGTTTCAAATTTTAGTCCCTCTCCTCACAAAAACAATTTCGCCATTTTTGTATTCACAATCTCTTCCCTATTCTCTCTGCTCCGATTAACCTGAAGCTTCTCTCTCCGACGAACAAATGGTAAGGACTCATCTCTCTATCACTCTCAAGTTTGTCCAGAAGCAGAATGTCAAGTAAATTCCTACCTCATTTTCTTCAGATTTAGGTCCTTTATTCCAATCGAATTCCTGATTTCCCTTTTTTACATTTCGCATCGCGATTTATATATGCTTTATTGCACAACCTAAGGTAAAAAATTCACTGTTTAGCTGCTGATTTGTAGTATTTTATTCACCTTTTAACATTTGAGACTCAATCGTGCTTGTGACCAATTATTTTCAATTTGAAAAAAAATAAATTAGGTTCTTCCTTTTGGTAAGTGATAAAATTCATTATGCTACTCGCAAATTTAGAAAGGATGAGGAATCGAGTACGATGTGAAACTGGCTAATTTTTGTCTCAAATTAGATATTTATAACTAAAAAGGTACTGGTATAACATACTGAAACAGTTTCAGTATGTTAAAATGAAGTACAATGAGGTTCTTATAAGAACATAGGGTTGGGAGATGAATTGAAGTGTTATTAAATATTTTATATCTTTAATCTGTTGGATTATATGGTGGCAAAATAATTTAGAACAATGTTTTAGTAGCGTTGTATTAAATGTGGCACATGTATTGCTTTGTTTAAGCTCTTCTGCGATGTTTGTTAGGTGGGAGTCCGTGTAAGAAGAAGGTTTAAGAATACATTGAGGGAGAAGGATATGATAGCTTCTTTTGAAGTTGGAGATATGGATATTTGCTTTTGTTTTAGTATGTAAAATAGAGCTGAATCAGCACAATGTATGAAGATTCATACGCATGTGATAGGATTCACTCTATGTTCTTTGAGCTAAGAAGAGTCCGTGATAAATGAGATGAAGAAGAGAGAAGTAGGAGGACAGGGGGATTTTCATTTCTGCAAAACCTTAGCTATTACAAGAATCAGTTAGCATTTATACCCTAATGCTAATCCACATGACTATATGAACTAGGGGGGTCAAATGGGCGGGTTGAGTTGAAATTTGAGATATTAAAATGGGTAGAAATAGAAATTGGTTTGGGTGAGTTGCCTATATTTGGGCTTGTTTTGACACCCCTAATAACAACTTTTAAACAAACTCCACTTACTTACTCAACAAACTCTTCTGACTAGATATTACATAAGAACTCACATAAAACTGCACCTTTGTTGTGGTGATAACACATTGTTTGGAGGCTAAATTGTGTTACTTTGCATTCTTGACTGATTAAACTTGGATTTATATGATTTCACTTATAAGCTCGGGCTTTGTGTACTTTGAAACAACTATCATGGTGAACTTTCTTGTCACTTAAGTTGATCTTCAATCAGTTGAGTCGAAGCACTAACTTAGAAAATGGCAGCGACTATTAACTCTAATAGAACACCAATTGGCATCAACAACATGCTTTGTTAAGAGCCAGTGTAGCCAAATTTTGATTTACATATGGAAGAATGTCCACAGTAACTTTTGTATTGACATCATTCAAGCTGCCTAATGTACTAGGCCTGTGCAAAAATAGTTACAGAAACATACATCTCAAAAAGTGGTTTTCTCCTTTGCATTTTTGTTAGGTATAAGACAATACCTAGACTCCAATTAAACTTCCTAGTATAACCAAATGACTAAGCCTTCAGCATCATTATCTGTGGGAAATTAGATTCACTAATTCTTCAGTTTACATCTTTGTCTGTCAAACATTGATCAGAAATATAATTAATTAAGAGAGGGTAGAGGTTAAGGATTATTGTGCTCTGAGAACTTCTGGTTATGTTCTTCTAGCTGAAAGCTAGTTATTCTGGAAAATAAGATAAATAGTACGTACAGTAACAGATTTCTGGATTTTAAACAGAATTTGTAATATGGAGGTTGGAAGATCAGTTACATACATTTCTACTTTTCTTCTGCTTCATAAGCTTCTTAACTTGGCTCCCTTCTGACCCATAAGAATTGGATCTTCTTGCAGGACGGGCAGGATGCAGATAATACAAAACAAAGCACCGCTGATATGACTGTATTTGTAAGTTTTTTAACTATTTGAATTTATTTGATTGATGTTAAACATTGAATTTTCCTGTCTGGGAGATTTATATGCGAGTAGAAAATATTGACAACTCTGGTGCCTTTTATTTTTATTTTACATAATATTGGTCCGAGAAAGCTTAAATGTAGTGACATGGACGGTGAGGATTCACATAGTCGACCCCAACTTGGTTGGGATTGAGGCGTTGTTGTTATTGTTGTAGGTTATAGACTGAGTTTTTACTCCAGTCGATACTCAATGATAATCTGGGAAGGTTTCTATAATCCATCTCAATCTGCTAACCTCTCTGATACTGAAGTTTGAGTCTTAAAAGTTGAATCCAGGAGTCATTAGTTTCTATTGTGATATTTTCATCATTAAATGCAATTTTAACCTGCTAACCAGATCACTTATAATCTGTCTAAATTAAAATTTAAATGCGGCTATATGATGTTAGGACAAAAACATCGAAACCAATTGTGATGCAATTCTCGGTGGCTGACACATGATACATTTGGTTCTCTGCTAGTTTCTCCTTTATTGGCCTTATAAACAGCTTAGTGTTATTCACTAGCACGATGTTATATATGACATCACAAATAAACACATCTATTTTGCTAGCTAACTTTTCCTACTTCCTTTCTGCTCTTGCAGGTACAGAATCTGCTTCAACAAATGGTGAGTCTAACTCTCTGCACTAATTGGGTCCTTCACTAGTTTTTATTTGATATATCTTCTAACTGGTTTGTTCTCTCTTTGCAGCAAACCAGGTTTCAGACTATGTCTGATTCAATCATCTCAAAAAATATCCTTTTCTGATCTGTTGTTCCTTGTTATCTAAGTAACTAGTCATTGGTCTTAATCTAGTTTAACTAGTTGGTGTATGAGTGTCATCTAACAAATGAAGTAGGTTGTATATAGCATGCCATAAAGCTCTGATTTTAAGAACTAGAAATGTGCCCACAGTTTTGAGACTCGAGGGTCTCATGAAATCATTTTCTACTTCAGTTCCAATTTTCTTATAACTTTTCAAGTTAGTATGACTTCTGGTACACCGTACACCTCAACCAGATTTGATTATATCAGTTCTGGTACTCAATCAGAATTTAGCCTTCTTTAGCTTCATGAAATTTAGTTCCTGTCATCTTTTTTTCGTGTATTCGTATGTGATGATTTCCCTATGTCCTGCTGGTCTGGATATGCCTACTTTGTCATTCTCTCTAGTACTAGTATATTATACAAAATATCTGTCTTTGTTTTGTGAGATCAACTTGGAGTCCTTGACAATGCTGCACTAGATGATATGGGGAACCGAATTGATGAATTGGAGCAGAGCATCAATGATTTGAGAATTGAAATGGGCCAAGAAGGTTCTTCATCACCTTCGGCCGCAGTGAAGTCAAAAGATGACACAAAATCTGCTGATGATTCTGCCTAAGATGATGCATCGAGGTGGTTTATGTGGTGTTTGTTACGATTGTTTAGCTTTAAAAAAGAGTGTTATCCTTTTCTGGTTGTGTGTTGGTCATCGATGCGATTATCAATTTAACGTTTTAGATATGAATCATATGAGACATTAAAGGGTGTGTAACAAAGGGTTATTTTTCTGAGATTTTAGAAATTCATTTATCCTTGTTCAAAAAGTAAAAAAAGAAGAAAATATTTGCAATTGTATGAAAAGGAAGTGGGCAAAAAAGAATGAAGGGAAATTGGTTGGATCACAGTTGTAAATAAACTAGTGTATGGAAAAGATGATAATGACAGGGTTCACTTGTGTATTGTCTTGTCTATGAATGGGTAAAAAGTAAAGTAAAAGAGAGTTTACTCGTGAGGTTTGAATTTTGATTATTAACACTTGTCCCTACATAAATAAATCTTCTTTTTTTCTTTTTTCTTCTCTTATTAATGTGGTGCACACATTCAGATAGTATTAAATGCCTGTCTATGCGTAGATGTGCCATATTCCACATTTTCATACCCCTTTCAATTATTGTCTTCCAAATAAATCTATCTCTCCCTTCTTCCGGAAAAATAAATGGCAATTGGGCTCTAGTTATTTCTTGAGTTTATTTAGTTAAGAAATGAGTAATATATAAATACCTCATCAAAACATTAATAAAAATGAACATAGAAACTAGTAAGTAGTAAGTATCAAAAACTTTCGAGATTTGTTTGGTAGATGGATAAGAAATACGCTATAATTTTCATATAATTTATACTACGTTTGATAGGTAGATAGAAAATTAGTTATTCAATATATATACTGCATTAAATAATACATAATTCATTCACAACTAATTTCAACATTACACAACTCTAACCAGCAACTCAAACTTCATAAATTAAGGAGTAGCTAGTAACTTTACATTATATCTTTATTTAGCGATACATATTTTCAAAGCTCGTAATGTTATTTATGCATTGATTTTGAAAACAATACTTATAACTATTTTTAATAAGAACGACAGATGAATAAAAATGGAGGGAGTAACTTATTTGCCGTATTAAGCTCAAGACGAGATTCCACTTCAACCTACTCATATCTCAACTCAAAACAATAAATAACCTCTACTTAATTATTAGAGAAATAAATAGAAACGGCAGAGCTATTATTTGTATCTTAAATTCGGTGCTAAACTTATCGACAAACATTTAAAATTGACATGAATGTTTCATTTACGCATCTAAACTTCCAAGTTATTCTAGTTAAACACTCAAACCTATCAAAAAAAATTATCATATCAAACTCCATAGTAAGCAACATTTACATAGAATAAGATCACATATCTATGCACTTTGGACATATTTGCAAATTAATATTTGTCTAACAATTGATTTGCTATTCCAACTCAACTTCAAATAGAAAATCATTTGCCAAAACAAATAACCTCTAACTTAATTATTATCCCACCAACAAAAAAATTAAAAAAATTCCTCAACAAGTGCTAAAACATCATTTATTTCAAATAAATAGTAAAAGATTATAGTAAGTGGCATGATAAATTAAATATTATTACAACATCATCATACAAAAAAAAACTACAAGAATGTTTCTCTACCACAATTCACAAATACATCAATAATAACCATACTCGATAATAATAATAATAGTAAATAGATCACACAAAGCTCAAAAAGAATTTTTAACTTTTTTACCACTCCGGTAAAAAAAATGTAAATACAGTAAATCGAGGAATTTACTGTGTAGAGGGTTTTCAATGACGGCAGCGCGTGATGGCACTGCATCCACGTTGGTAAGGGTTCGCCTGAGCTCCGGGACGGCAATTGTAGTATGAAGCTCCTCTCCTTGAACACGGCACTCTGTTACTACTAAGCGCACCGTAACTAATGTATCTCCGGCGGTATGCTAACATGCGCCGGCTGCTCTCCGATTCCATCCCGAACTCATCCTCGTCTTCTTCAGCCAAACAGTCCCCAATCGAACCGTCACAGATCGGTGAAGAAGAAGACAATGCCATCGGAAAGTAACCAAGCTGGTGGGACCCACTAAATGCTACTGCCGCAGCGGAACCAGCAACGGCCGGCGATGCAAGCGCTACAATAACGATGAAGAAAATGGATGAGATGAACATAATAGAGAGAGATTTCACTTTCGCCATTTTTTTTTGGGTTATGGAAAGATGGGAGAAAATTAAAGGAGGAGATTTTTGATAAAGAGAGAGAAAAGTGGGAGTGGGGTAAATTTATAAGGATTTAAAAAGGATTTTTTTTTTTGAGATGTGGAATAATAAGGGGAGAGGCATGTGATTTTTGTCATTTTGTTTGTAAATAATGCAAAGGGAAATTTAGGTTGGGGAGGAATAATGATTTTAGTATATGGACAGCTATAATAAACCTAAAGTTTCATTTTTTTTCTTTGTTTTTTTGGTTAATCTAGATTCTTTCCTAAGGTTGTTATGTAGTCAACATTAATTAATATACAACCCACACATAGATATTCTTGTAATGTAATGCTTCTAATAAAACTTTCAAATTCAAAATAAGATATATGAGTTGTGAAAGAAAATCTTAATAATAAGGGAGTATTTGTTAAGTGTTGAAAACAGTTTCAAATGTCATGCTTTTTTAGCAAACTCAATCCAATAGTCAAAATATTTAACGCGTAAATAAACCCCTAAGAACTGAAAATCATCATAATCAAAACTGTAAAATAGTCAAACTAGGGATGCAAGAACTAAACATAAAGCTAAAATTAGTGTGTGTTCGAAAAGATGGACAAGAAAACCAGAAGAACCCATAAGCTTCTTGAAAAATATAGCTCATTCTTGGATTCAGAAATCAAACGTCTCTCAACTGAGGTCTCGGATCAACAACTAGAAGATGCCTTGTACTCCACATGGAAAAGAACATGTTCAACATCAGTATTCAAATCACAGTGTACTGATAGAATTTGTGCGACCAATCCAAGATATGATTGTAAACTGCCACTATGATACAGTAACACATAATAAGGCACAGCACAACAAGAAGTATCAACCACATAGGCTTTCGGTCACATGTCATGAATAACAAAACTTGGGTCAACCAATGCATAACTATATATCCCACATTATTATAATGTAAATGTGTAGTCCTCTCACAAAATTGAAACCCAAGTTGTTAAATTACCGATGGGTACTCGACCCAACCAACAACATGCACAATCACATATCACGATGAACAAGACTACTTGAAAATCACAAGTAATAATCACAAGTTCATTGCATGAGATTACCTACATGATGTCATTTCATATATTTTCTACCATGCATTGTACAAATAATATTACGAAGCAATAAACATGCATATATACATAAATCGGAAACATACAACCATCACCTACCTCAAATCAAGCCTCTTGAAAACTCTAAATAACCCGACCTTTCCCCTAGCGAAGTGTCGTGGTTTGTTCTTGGTCTAAAACAAACAATATAACAACAATCAATCACTAGTACTGACCTATTAATTTACCCGAATTATTAATAAATCCTAACCTTAGACCAAAATATGATAATTTTCCCCAACTTAGGGCTCCTTCCCATCATGGAATCATGTCAAAACCTTCCCACAATACCAATAACCTAGATTCTAAGGCTTAAGAATCAATGCACAAGGTTGGGGAGTCGAATTTTTACCCTTATCAACGAACTCTGTGGGAAAACAGGTGTTAATTGCCCAAAATAGCCCCTCCCAAGTCCAAGAACTTAAACGGCAACAAATAGGAGTTTTGAGGTTGTTTCTGCACTAAAACTCGATTCGGCCTGCTATAGCGATGCCACCATAACGACAACTAGCCTCGTTATAGCGGTCTGCACACTCCACCACAGCGAGACGCCTCCCGCTATAGCGGGATAGACAAAAGTTCAAAAACTCCAACTTCAAAAAAATGTCATTTTTACAACACAAACTCTTTTCTTGACGTCCAGATCTAAACCTTTCATGCCAAGTTCAATTTCGGGAGTTCTACTTACCCAAATTTTATTCCGGAAGGCCAAAAGGACTTCTTAATGTCTTGGCTACAAGAATATATCAATCAAACCTCAGAATCACTCCCCACCCATTCCTGGATAGCCCTTGACCTCATCTAGCCCAAACTTTGTCTGAGGTTGGCCTAGCCGAAAATTTTAAGTCACTTTCCAAAAGTTTTTTGACTCAATTTCTTTCCCTATAGATGCACTCTTAACAATCAGGTCAGGTCGTTACACTTTTTTTTTTTGTTCTTTTTTTTTTTAGAATTTTATGATCTATATTTATGGTATAGCGTTCATTTGTTTTTTAGTATCTAAGATAACTATTTTTTCGGAAAATTACTTTGAGATACAAATTATGTTCCTCTTTGTTTTTTGGAAAATGTTTTTGAAGGCCAGCTATATTACCAACTTATAGTAAAAATATATACGATTCGATATCACTACGATAATCATCTATTATGATAATATTTCGCTAAAAATATTTAATATAAAATTGACCATCATATTATGTTTAGAATCTAATTATAGAAGTTTAAAAAATTAGAGGCATTAATATTGGGGAGTGGGACATCAATTAATTTAAATGGAATAAGAGGAGTACAAATGATGAGCTGTGTTTACTAATTGATGAAGCAATTGTTGGTACACGTGTCTTGTACTCAATGCACATATTTATTCTTTATTTATATTTTTAAAAATGTATAAAGCTATTCGCCGTTTTAGTCTTCTATCATTGAGTTAATTTCGGCTTTATTTGCGGCATTTAAAAAAATAAAATAAATAGATAATAATAATAGTAATAATCTATTACCAAACACTTTAAAACTAATCTTATCTTGGTTATTAACTTCAAATTATGTTTCCAGTAAAAGCCTTCTCAAAATTTCAAAATATCTATCACCATTTTAACTAAGTAATATTGAAAGTGGAGTTTCAAAATTTTCTAAAACTGTGTTAATCTTATTTGGGAGCCACCGATTTTAAAATTATGGTACACAAAGGAATTTTATTGATAAAAATAATATTAAATTTTGGATTAATATTTAATTTTATGATATGTTGAGCAAGTCAAATTAGTTAATAAAATTGGATTAATATTTAAGTTAAGATTATATGGTTTAAATGAAGTCTAAATTATATATGTTTGGGTCAGTCTATTAAAGTTAACAAGATAATCAAACTCATGCTTTTCAAGCCTAAGATTTTCTAAAATTTACTTGAGGACCAAAATACCCCAAAATCCTAACTCACAACTATATAAAGGGATCTTCATAAGACCAGAAAGAGAGGAAGAAGAGGAGAAATACATAGAAAAACTATGCCTCTCAATGGTAATCCGCAAATCTTCCACATATATACAAAGGATTTTCGTTTTCAAATTGTGAGCCGCAAGTTTTTGTATCTCTACGGTTGTGATCAAAGCTTTGGCTCCACATTCGTAATGAAGTTTCAACAAGTATTCATCGATTCAAGAACAAAGTAAAGATTCTTGAGTTGATGATCGTGAGGAGAAGAAGCAGAGGATTACATCTATTTTCTTAGATTTCTTGTAACATTCGCACTATCATTCGAATATAAATATAATTTTTTCCTTGTTATTTCCTTTCTTGATTGCTATATTTCAGGAACAAAACTTAGTCGCTTATCATACTTACATTAAGATCAAACTTAAAAAATAAAATCTATATCAAAAAATGATGTCGCGCAATAGTACTTTAATACAATGAAATGTATTAATATGTAAAACAAAACTGAGTATAATACATACATAATAACTGACGAATTGTGAATTTGAATGTGAAAGATATAAATACAATAACTGAAAAACTGAGAGTCAAAGCGAAAGTATGTGAGGTAATCATTTAACATTCACCAATAAATTGATATCATAAAATAAAATTAGAACTGAAACTTTGAGACATGTACTGAAAGTGAATATATGTAATACATCATAAGTGATTTCTGCATAAAAGATGATACATTAAGTAAATGAATACACAATTTTATATTTGGAGAGTTTTATACAACCAACATACATCGTATGAGACTATGATGTCTAATTTTTTATCCGATAGGAAAAACTACTCTATATATCTTATCGGGATAGAGAACCTAATAACTCTAGATTCGAAATTAAGCCTCTTAAACTATAGAAGAGTTGTTTGTACTAGCAGTATGATTCTAACCTATATTGACAACATAACTTTAGGTCAAATGTAATCAAATTGATACACATCTTGATGCTAAATAAGCCTCCCAAAATTATATATATACTCATAATAAATCTTATAAATTATTTGAATACATAGTATGAATCTTTACTCAAAATCTATTTTGTAAAATTATACGACTGTGAGTCTACACTCAATTTGAGTATAAGATCAACTTTTGCTCATGAGCATGATTTTTTCCTTTCAAAATATATATAGTGAGAATTAGTAAAAGCATAACAATACTTCAAAATCACAAAGAAAATACACTATAGAATTTATGAATTCAATACTACAAACCTTCAACATTGCGAAAACTTTGGTAACAAACAAGTTAAAATTAAGATTGGAAAATGGAGACGATGCAAAAACTCATACTGAAAATCACACATAAATAAAAAATAAAGGAACGAAAAGGTCAAAAATGTCTTATTCAAGAACCTTTTAAAGTTAAAATGGCTAAAGATGCAAAATATAAAAAAAAAATTGAACCAGATATTACTTAACTGGCAGTCTGAAAATAGAACGCCTCATGAAATTTTTACTTCCATGCGATTTTAAACCTATTAAAGGGTCAATTAAGTAATTGAACTGTAACACCACGAAAATTTCTAAGCTAAGATCTGATCCATTCTTCTTTTGCGTATAAGGTCGTATTGGGTGATTCTTAAATCATGCTTAGGTGCTAAGGTCAGCTTTTTAGTGGGGGAATAAACTTGAAGATGAATTAAGGTCACAAGAATCTCCTGCACAAAGTTGAGTTGAAAGTTTTCTTACCGAATGAGTTTTGATAAAAGGTACGTTTTTTTTCAAGGTCAATTTTAAATGAATGATTATATCTGTCAGCATATAATGAATTAGAAGGACCATGATCTATCAAATTAAAGGTGTATGAGTCTTCTTTTCAAGACCACCAAGTTTGCGTCAATCAGAGTTTGGATTAAAATGGCATGCTCGTTTTACTGGAAATGGACATAAATAGTTTCATATGCATTATTTGAAAATTGAGAAGAAAAGAGCATATTTGATTTTCTGAAAAACTTTTCAATAAAGAAAAAGTAAAGTAAAGTCTCTTCCGTGAAAAGGGTTATTGAGCATAATTGACATTGATTATTTTGGGAGTAGTATTGAGCATCAATTTAGATAAGAATTCATTTTAATTTAAGCCCCATAAATTATGTAGCCAACGTAGGCTAGGATGGTACCAATTTTCGGGTGGCACCCCACTGCCTCTTGAGAAGGCATATTTGATGGATCCACAAACTATACTTGTTGTCCTATACCTCGGCAAAGTATAGGATGACTCTGACAACGTGGGCATGACGTTGTATCATTGCTAGACTCATATTAATGGTTGTCGGTTAGAGAAACTCCCCAACAAAGTAAAGCTTATTATTTTCATATCCTTTGTAAAGCATAAATGATTCTCATCTATTAAAGCTTCCGTGCATCCATAGAGTCATGTGTACCATAGTTCGCCAAATCAAGGGTTCGCTTGGGGCCTGCAATAGTCTCTGAGTGTCGGCCACGTCCAGGGTGTAGGCTCGAGGCATGACATGAACAAGTGACAAAAATTATCTTCAACAAAAATGGTTGCATGTATAATGTATCAATATTGTATAAATAATATATATATTATATAAAAATAAATGTATACACTCATATTATTCTAGCCAAAATAGCTGCATCAATCAAATCTACTCCATCATTCTTGAAATTCGAGATATGAGATCCTTACAATATTCTCAATCTTTTGAAATAACACTCACTCAAAATGAAGCCTAATTGCAACAACTCAAATTTTAAAACTTGACTTGGAAGCTTCATAATGACTGATAAGGTGTTCTTAAACTACTTGCTATAAATCAACGAAAAATCACAATCAAATCCGACAAAGAGGAAGGAAGAAGAAGATAAAAGAAAATTGTTTTTGCAAGAAAGAAAAAAAATGGCAAAATATATGGTTATATTGAGTAATAAGTGATGATTTAGATTATTTTGGTTAAGGAATTTTGAACCAATAATCATGTTGTATAATTTCGCCCCTTTTAAATAGCACCTTTATGGGCCTATATTGGTCTTTATCAACCCCATAAGAAGAAGCCCACATGCAAAATCTCTGCAAGAAGGGACTCAATAGAGACAATTTCATAAATAGCAAACAGATTAAAAAATTAAATTTAATAAGCTTCCTTAACTATAGTTTGTCTAATTACGCTTTATACTTATAGTTTCGTTTGCTATGAATATTTTTATTTGTATATTTCTCTTGTCTATATACAAATATGATAAGTATATACAAATTTTGTATTTATATATTTAGTAATTTTTCAGAACTTATACAAATCAAATGTATCAATAAGTCATATACAAACAAGATAAACAAATTGTATACAAATAGCTAGGTTAAGTATATATAAATTCTGGATTTATACAATTAGGAACCGAATCATACAAACTCTAGATTTATATAATTAGGAATTGAATTATACGAATTCTATACATGGCCTACATAAATATGGTTATATGTTAGTGGCGAAAAGTAAAATTTTCAAAGTATAACAATATTAAATAATTAACTAGTATATATTTATTTGCTCATGTAATTTCTCTTCCCTATTTCCTAACTTCAAATAACTTAATAGACCAAAATAGGGGAAGTGTTGTATCACAATTGTGTTACATCTAAGACAGAGAGACTATACATTGATCAGTACCCCTATTGTAGTGGATTTTTCACCAGAGAAATTTCCCTTATTATAAACAAGCCTACAACTGAGAAGAAATATCTCTTATGGGAAGAGTTGCAACCTGTTTAATGTATAAAAATATATTATTCAAATTATATTTTTTTCCCTGATATATATTTAGCAAAATATATATTGTATTTTGTTTCTTTAAAAAATTTAAAACATTAAGACACTTGCCGCTTATATATCAGAAAGAAGAGGTCGTCGTTTGATTGAAAACAAGATATTCTGGGATTAATTATCTCATTATAAGTTATCTTTCCATTACTAAGGTATAAATGGTGGGATAAATAATCCTAGAATTGCATAATACCTCAAACCAAATAAAGGATATAATAATATAATCTTGCACTTTATCTTTGAAATTGTTATAACCTTATACCTCACCTCAAACGAAGGAATATGAAAAGTTTATTAGTTTCTATTATAACAAAAAATTATGATGTTAGTAAAAGGATGTCCCAAAGACAAATATCAATTATATAATATTCTTGTTAATTGAGAACCACATAATAATTGCGAGGCTAGCTCCAAAAATGTTGTTTCAAATGGCGTTCTCCACTTTAATTCAATGGAAAGTTTTAACACGTTTTAAAGTACCAAAAAGAAAATATAAAAGGAAATTTTGCATTTCTAGTAGTACATCATTGCTTTGTTTTATTTTAGCTTCCATCAATTCTTCAAATATCAAACAAGAATTAACTTCTACTCCTTCGCTTTCATATTATTTGATTCTTATTAATCTGATATATATTTTTTAAGAAAGTTTTATTTGTAAGTGTATTTTGTTAAATTAATTTTTTAAGTAATATTTTTAATCTCTAAATTTGACTATCACAATTTTATGTTATTATTTAATACTAAGAAATTGTTTGATAAAATGTGTTAAGAAAAAAATATTTTTATGATGGCTGGCCCCAACTAAATCATGACAAGAACCATGCGAGTTCGGAACCAAAAGGGCAACAAAATTTTTCGAAAATTCCAAAAGGACAACTCAATTAATTATGAAATCAAAAGGGCAACAATTTGTAATGGTGTCTAAATTAGGGTTTCAAAAACGAGGCACAAAAACCCATGAGCCTTACAAGGCTCAACAACTTTTAGCCTTGTAAGGCTCAGCCGCCATGAGCCTTACAAGGCTCAAGGCTGTCAGCGCCTTGCAGGCGATTTTTTTTTTAAAAAAAATATTATTTTATTTTCTTGAGCTGTTATTAATTTATTTGTCCCTAGAATTATTTTCATTCACTTGCAAGCATAAGTGGAAAAATATTGTCCCTAGTTATTTTCATTCCCTTGCAAGCATAAGTGGAAAAATATTTGATGTAAATTGTGGTCTACTTTTTAGAATTTTGTACACTAATTATATGATAAGTTAGAAACTTCTTGCTAGATACATGAGAACAAACGAGAGAATTAACAAGAAAAAGAAAAATAAAAAGAATGATAAAAAAATAGTTAAAAAATACTATTTATCATTTTTTTTATTTATCAAGAATAGGATAATTAATTAAGGAAAAATCCTTTCGGCCATAATTTGGCCAGAATGGTAAAAAGACATGTTCACATTATAAACTAGTTTATTTTTAGGCATTTTTGCCCTTTAACTTAAATATTGAATATATTCTTCAATTATGTTTCCAATACATTGAAAATGATTAATGAGATTAATTATTGATGGTTTCATCATTAAACATGAGAAAGAAACCACAAAATTAATCAAAGAAAACATAAGTCTCACCCACTCTTCTTACTTGAAATTTTCAAGATCTAAAAAGAAAATTAAAAATATGATAGTAGTAGTAAAAAAATATAAAAATATATATCTTTTTCAATTTCTAAATTTCCTCCTTTCTACTTATTCTTTTTTGTTTATTTATTTTTCATTTCTTAATTCTTAATGATAAAAAAAAATTAAAAAGTACAAAAGAGGAGTAAACTGTAGGCTATCTATTTTACTTTATAATTTCTAATCGCGAAAAGATAAATTATATCTAAATTTAAATATTAAAAATTNGGTTTATATATTTTTCATTTCTTATTTCTTAATGATAAAAAAAATTAAAAAGTACAAAAGAGGAGTAAAGTGTAGGCTATCTGTTTTACTTTATAATTTCTAATCGCGAAAAGATAAATTATATCTAAATTTAAATATTAAAAATTTATATCTATAATACTCAAATTAAAAATATGAAATTCACCAAGTTGACAAACCAATTACTCTTATTTATTTAAAGGAGTTGTTGTTATGCATGAATTTTCTAGAAAAAAGTTAAATGATAAAAATATATTTTATCCGATTATACTTAGAATGTATGTGAGCGAAATATGAAGAAAACTGAAATTACCATCATGTTTCCTCCATTATGTGATTACTTTTATATCCTCGAACGTATATGAATCACATCATACACAAATAAAAACTCATTAAAATTAATGAATCATATTATAACACAAAATGTTGATGGTGCTTCATTGAAAATTATAATAACTAGGAAAGGATATAGAAAGTTCTTTATGATTTCAAAATAAACTTTTATAGACAAACATCTTCATAGTTCTCTGATGATAATGACAACACAAATTTGTTAAACATGAACTAGATCAAAGTTTCATCACACATATATTTTCTTTATTAGTATTATTTGTTGTTTTATATAAAAAAAATGGTTGCTATTAAATGATATGTTAAAATATTAAGTATACATAGTTGTAGTCACATTAATTTTTTTTGCTCTCAAATTAATATTTTTTTGAAACTGATTAAGAATTTTTAAAATTAAGTAATTTTATTGTATATATTATATGAATAAATTTAAATTACCTATATAAATAATTTTTTAAATTCAATTTTAAATAATTTTTTAAATATAATGTAAAATAGTTCAATAATAACAGTCAAAATTCAAAATACTTTAGAATCGGTAGATATTGATACAATAAAGAAATACTAAAAATCATATGGTTTATAACTGTCGATCCTATTTCACAATAACCCAAGATAGTTACACATTAATGTTGTTGTTTTGATATTTGTTAATTATTATGCTTTAAAAAATTAAACTACATATTTAAATATAATGTTTTAAAAAATTAAATTACATATTTAAAAATTAAACTAAATATTTAAAAAATTAAACTACATATTTAATTATTATGTTTTAAAAAATTAAATTACGTAGTTCTATAATGTGTTGATTTTTATCAATTCTAAAGTATTTTGAGTTTTGATTATCGTTATTGAAATATTTTTCAAATTCTATTTAAAAACATATTTTTATGTATATTATTAACATGAATTTTAATTGTCTCCTTCGATAGAAAATTCTTTATTAAATGAAAATAATTTTAAAAAAATGTATATCCTAATTGGAAAATCCGTTTGGGCATAAAAAAATGGGCCAAAATTGTAAAAGGACATGTTCACACCATAAACTAGTTTATTTTTGGACATTTTTTCCCTTTAACTTAAACATTGAATATATTAAAGTTAAATGAAAATTCTATATTAAATGAAAATAATTTTTTTTAAATGTATATCCTAATTATGTTATACTTTATTTACGTAGTACTAAATATATTCTAATTTAACATAGTATCCTACATAAAATACATCTATTTTAAAGTATTATAATTGATAAGTAAGTATTGAGTGATCTTTTATTTATTTGTTTTGAAACATCCTCAATTAATTAATATTATTGGAGTAACTGTATTTTGTATTCATGGTTAAAATTAGTAAAAAATAATTTCACCAATTTTTATATATCTTAATTCTTGTTTGGAATGATTATGATAGAAAAATCCAATGTGTTATATATTCATGACATAGTTATAAATGTCTTATCATCAATTATTTTTTAGAAATATCTAATTTCCAAATGACATTTTTTTTCTCTTGAAAAACATGTCACACCCCAAATTCGGATGTGATGGCACGTGTTCATTTCCCACCGGACACGTCAGCCTAACCCAACCACAACGATAGAGAAGTAGAAATACGAGAATAAAAGATAATAAATAAGCGGAAGACTTTAATTAAGACTTAACACTACCCAGAATTTGGTTGTCACATGTACAAACCTCTAAATACAAAATTTGAATAAAAATATACAAGTCTCAGAGTATAGTTCTCGAATAGAACAAAACTGAAAGTTAAGATAACTCAAGGGCACGTCTGGAATGAACCGCTACCTCTCAAGTATGTCCCGAAGCTCAATCTGCTAAAGAAACTACTAAGCCGGATCTGAGAGAGAGCTGTCAACCCACACAATTGTGTAGAAGCAAGGGTGAGTACCGAAAACCACAGGTACTCGCAAGTAACTCTAAACTAAGCAAAACTAGCAGCTACAAACAACTCCTTTCAATCCCAACCGAACCACTGAAACTTCAATCTAGCAGCAAACCAACCAACCTATACTAAACAGATCATATTCAACAGCCAGAACCAACAGTATATCCTCATCAACCTCAGATCAACAAATAAGAGCAAGTAGATCAAATTCCACATAAGAAGGGTAAACCGATACAATCCACACATCACAGACAAAGATAAGGCAAATGCGATGCAAAATGCAATAATGATGTCATGTAGTCGTGATGCATGTCTGTCCTACGATACA
>NC_064282.1:27783607-27786599 GCF_019186545.1 Solanum stenotomum
TAAACAATTATTTCTTATTTGCGATAAAAGTCCAATCTCGGGTTAGCGAAAATGCACCAAAATTTGCAGATAAGTCCTATAATTCATGCTCGAAATTTCAGAACCTTCGGAATAATTTTTCGACCTTTAAAACTAATAATGAACCCTTTAGTTGCCACAATTTGCTGAAATAGTGTCAAAGCATCCAAGAAGCTTAAAAGCTCACCCAAAACTCATTTGGCACTTCCCGAACACAAACCAAATATGCTACTAGCTTAAAAATGACATTTCGGACTCAATGAAATCGTCAGAATTTGAATTCGAGGTCTCCTTGACCCGGTATCCGATAAGGCGTCAAGAAACTAACTTTAGGCTCAAAAAACTCGAAACGCATTCGGGGCCTCTAAAAATTCAACCAAGGCTCATTCTAGACTTAGAATCACCCCCTGAATCCAACGGTGCCCTCGGAATTCCATTTCGAGCATCAGAACCTCGTTTGTTGACCAAAGTCAACTCTTGATCAAAATTTCACAATTTTAGCAACTTAGGACCTCAAATCTTCGTTTTAACTCCAAATTCGACTCCGTAAATTTCGATAGACCCATTTCGACATTCTAAAACTGCTGAAATCGATGAAAATTCGATTCGAGTCTCGAAACTCCAAATGACTCGAAATAACACTTTTAACCAAACTTTAACTCTTAAAAACTCAACTTTTTATCAATTTTCCTTCGAACCAACTTCGAAAATACAACAATTAGGACTCGGGGCAATTATCGGGAGCGGTAAAACGGTCATTTTATGAAAATTTCCAAAAATGACCTTTAGGGTCATTACAAAACATCCATTATATATATAGATTAATCTATTTAGTTGATTATATTTAAAGAAAAATTCAACTATTTTTTTTTGAATCTACGCTTAATTACTATATTTTACTAAATTTGTAGTTCAAAATAATTAAGTATAATCTTAAGTAGATAAGATAGTCATTTGTAGTTATTATCAATGAGAAATTTAATTGTCTTCTTCAATAAAGAGATTTATTTTAAGCGAAAAAATAATTTTTCAAAGGTATGCATTGGTACCTCATGAACATTTTTTTAAGGTACAATTCAAAAATATTTTTTAAACTAAAGCATACAATTTTTTTAATCATTTGAACAATATTTATTTTTAAAAATAAATCGAATGAATTATACACAAAAAAAAAAAAATACACAAAACCACTTTTTATTCCCTTGGTAGCCAAAGAGTTTATATTTTAGTAGTTCAAGGAGTTTGAGAAATAGAAAAAAGTTAATTTTGTTTTGGAGGGAAAAGTATTGAGGTAATAAATGCAAAAATTGAAATAAGAATATTATAGACTTTAGCCAAATTTTTCTAGCCATTTTGCATTAGAGCCAAAACAAAAAAAGTCAAGAAGGAGAAGTAAAATGACAAAAGAAAGAGAAGAAAAAAGAATTGAAAAAGGAATGAGGCCATTAACCAATTTAATAGGTGGGACTAGGGGTGTGCATTCAGTTTGGTTTTGTACTATTCTGTTTGGATTTTTCGGTTTTTTGTTCTGAAGAAGTGTAACCCAATCCGAACCAAAATAAATTTGGTTTGATTTGATTTTTCTCTTTTTGGTTTGGATTTTTTCGGTTCGGTTAATCAGTTATGTCAATAATTAGAAACATAACAAAGTTATATTTGCAATAAATAAATAATATATATATATAAATTGAATTTCTTAAATATAATTTTTAATATAAATCACAAGTAAAACGTAAACCACAATACTTAAAAGTATATCAATTATAGATGTATGTCCAAACATAAAAAAAAAACTAAATCATAATGAAAATAACTAAAAAGGGACAAAAGTGGTTAACTCCAACTTAATTCTAAACATTATATATATGTGTGTGTGTATATATAATTCATTTTTTTTTGTTTTTCGATTTTCATTTTTCGAAATCCGAAACCAAACCAAAAAACCAAACAAAGTAAATTATTAATCCAAAACCAAACCAAAAATCTAAAAAACCAATCCAAATTAGAATTCGGTTTGATTTTTCGATTTAATCCAAATAGTGCACACCCCTAGGTGGGACCCAAAAAGTTCATCTTATCAAAATAATAAAGGAAAAAATTACAGAAATCCCATCTTTAGTTTACTTATTACCATTATCCTCTATAAGTTTTATAAATCTCCAAAATCCCTTATTTTTGCGCATCAGATTACTGTATCAGCGCTTATATTATTGTATCTCGCACATCAAATTAATGTATCAACACTTATATTATTGTATCTCGCGCATCAGGTGAATGTATCAACGCTTATATTATTGTATCTCTCGCATGTATCAACGCTTATATTATTGTATCCGTTTGATAGATTTCTGTAATTATAAACTTTTAAGGGATAGATTGTAATTTTGCCTTTAAAGTATGTGATTTCTGTAATTTGCCCAATAATAAATGCTCATACCATTTAGAAAATATCAAAGAGTTAATTTTGTTTTGAAGGAAAAAAGCTATAACAATCTTTCTAACTATTCTGGCCATGGCCAAATTTTTATGTCCATTTAGCACTTTCCCATATCCTTATTAGGCCAAACATCAATTACTTGATTGACTTCTCATCCCTGTAAATGTGTAATCATTGTTATACCCCATTTTAATCGGATCAAAATAGTGTACAACATTTTGGTGATTTCTAAAGTAATTAACTAAGTCAAGAAGTCGCCACCTAATTATTACGGTGAATTAGGACGCCTAAATTAATTAAAGTTATTTTCTAAAGTTAACTTCATTTTAAGGTCTTATTAAACATGAGATTCTAGGTACAGGTTCAATTAATCTAAAGGGAAGGGGTTAGGCATCCTTTAAGATCCATTAAAAATGGTTAACCGGCCGAACTTGATTGATTAATTAGGCTAAGTGTAAGAAAGTCAAATTTATGTAAAAATGCTAAATGTTAGAAAACTTTAAGGTCATTTCTTGTGAAAATTTGTCTTGTTGAAAA
>NC_064282.1:27786666-27833577 GCF_019186545.1 Solanum stenotomum
AATCATCATAGACATTAATTAAAGGTAATTAGATCATTTCCATTTTTAATGAAGTTGATCATTAATTACCTTTATCTTATCATTTTTAATTTCAAAAGAGAGCATGCTATTCTTTACAAGTAGTGTTACTTTTTATGCCCATGCTATAGTGTTGATAATTTAGCAAAGTCCATTTAGGTTTCATGATGTAATCAATGTATAGACAGAGGTGGAGTTAGTATGTCATATACAAGTTCACCTGAATTCGATAATTTTTACTTAAATTTGGTATATATGTTAAGTACTTTACTAAATATTTATAAATATTTCATTATGAATCTAATTTTATATAAAAATTAGAATTAAATCTTAGATTCACTAGTCATAACAATTAACATAGTAAAGTACAACAACAACTTGCTTCAAGACTTTAACCAAATGCTAACAATATATAGTATCCTAGATGTTTTACTTTATTGCATCCCCTTTAACTTAATAAAAAAGTTTTTGTCACGTTTCAAATATCATGAATAATTTTCCAGTTCCTTTTCTATCATCAATTCATCATATATCAGTACAACTTTGTTTTGTCTTGGGTGACATACAAGTAAATCAGGGAGTATTCAGAATTTTGGAAGAATGGATATACTATTACGAGAAGATGCATGCATCTAAATATAAATTTTATTGGTTTGATCTTTAGATTTTAAACATTGAATCATGATTAATTATTAAAAAATTATAGGTCCAAAATATATAATACTATTAACTAGTTTTAAATTTTAATTTATGCATTTGATTTAATTATATAAAATTTTATAGTGCTAATTTTTATATAGGAATTTTCGGTGTAAGACACTTGAAAGTTTTGAAAGATTAAAGAAAAAAAAAAAATTTAAACGTCAAAAGTGTTACCAATAACAATTTGAAGATGTGTTACAAAAAAAAAAGATAGATATAAAATTTAATTTTTTATTCTCACTTAGAGAGGTGCACTCAATCATTATCAAATTATTATATGATACTTTGAACGTGAGTTTATTTTTAAAAAATATAACACTACTAAATATGATCTAGAGAGGGAAGCATGAGTTCACGAGAACCTACGAACCCTACTAGACACGCCCCTAAGTAAGCACGTTAACTTTACATATTTTTCAACAAGTATTTAATAATTTCGTACATTTTTCTCGATATATATATTTTTAATAAATAAAAAATCCACAGCTACATTATGGACTTAATAATTATGAAACTAATACTTAGAAGGATCGATCATTTTCCTGTCATTTGGGTAATCGTATCAACTTAAACTGAGAAAATATCAAATATCATTTTTATAAACAAAAGGGGTTAATTTTAAGAAAATAATGATTTATATAGAGTTATTAACACGTAAATTATTTTTTTTTTAAAATAAAGAACTAAAATTACATTTGAATTATATCGTACATTAAATGCGTTGTTCATTATGCTTATGTTATATGTTAATTGTCTCTTACCGGATAAAAGAGAAATGCTAATGAATTTAATTTATAAGTATGGCTGTGCATGAAATATCAAAAATCAAATTATCGAATCAAATCCAATTTTTTTGTTATTTGGTATTTGATAATTGGTATTTGGTATGGTATTCGGGAGTAAAATTTTAGAATTATGTTATCTGAGTTTGGATTTGATATGAGACATTAGTACCATTAGGTATTTGGTATTTTTCAAATACCGAATTATTTACTTAATGAAAGTCATATATCAACATGTCAATTACTTATTAATACAAGTCCAAAGAGAAAGTTAAAGAATAAACATAAACAACTCAAATACATGTCTTTTAGTTGTATCGATTTGATTTTTTTTATTTTTTTTATGTTTTCTTACTTATTGATCTTCTATTATATCGTGCATCCACATAAAAAAAATAGAAATGATTGGAGAAATAGTATTAACTTTGTAATATAATTGACTACAACTTCAATACGGTATCACCGAATACCATACCAAACCATAATTTAATTTACCGATAACCGAATTACCAAACCAAAATTTAAAATTTTGATATTTGATATCTACTTTTAACTATCAATTACCAAATTACCGAACTCAAAATTCGATAATTCCGAACCGAATACCGAACGTCACCCCTAATTAAATGGGTTCTTCCACCCTATCATATTAGTTCGATGCACACATGGGGTCGTGACTCAAAGTGGTGTCCAAGACTTAAGAAGGGTTCCACCCCAACCAACTAGGCCAGTCGTGACCAAAAAGATCATTGGTTCTCAAGTATGAACAATTTTTATGTCACTTGTCAATCATCGGATAAAGAGAGAAATGTTAATGAATTTACATGATAAATGAGCTTTCTCACATTGAGATTAAATTTTTTGGGTTGGGATCTCTTATTTAGTCTGGCTTTGACCCAAGAGAGGTATTGACCGTGACCAACTATGCTCATCTATGACCAATAAGGTCGTTGGTTCTCAAATGGGGGCGATTTACATGTGTTAATTATCACTCATCAAATAAACAGAGAAATTGTGCCTCTTCTATTTAATTTGGGTTAACATCAATATCAGAGTCGGTCGATTTATACATGTGTTACAACTCAGAGTGATAACCTTGACCCAAGGAAGATACCAATCCTGACTAACTGGGCCCAGTCATGACCAACACAGTCGTTGAGTTTTACGTATGAGCAATTGTTATATGTCAATTGTTCTTTATCATATAAATGAAAATTGCTAATATGTGTTTATAAGTTAAATGGTTCCACCTATCAAACTAGTGTTTTGAGTTGGGACCTCATGTGTGGTCTCTAACATTGGTATTAAAGTTGATCGATTAATGCATGGGGCAACAATTTGGAGTGGTAGCCTGAACCCAAGAGGGGTTCCAACCATGACAAATTGGGCCAGTCGTGACCAATGAGGTAATAATTGATGGGAAAATTTTCAAAACAACAATATTTTAGCTTTAAGTGAGACTCCTTAGCAACATTTTCATTATTTATTAAAAATGTCATTATTTTAGTTTGTTAAAGGATTAGTTATGTATTTATTTTATTTTGATTAATTTGAAAGAATACAAATAATTAATAACAGAATAAAGAAAATCATGGAACAAAAAAAATCAAAAAAGGTTAAAAAGATTTTAAATACAAATTAGTTACGTTTTGAAAAGAGCATAAATAGTCATCTTTTTGTAGAGCATTTTTTTGCTTTCTTCTTAAGAAGATAAAAAAAAAATAAAGTAAAATAATTTAGTTTGTCTTCCGAATCATTCATCTGATAACTTTCAAAGCTTCTTCAAGTCGATTATGGCATATTTTTTAAGCATAATTTTTCAAAATTGACGACTATAAATTTGTCACATCCAGTGAACAATCGAAAAACAATCAGGTATATTTGTATAAGTCGAGTATAAGAGTATTTTTTTTTTATTGAATCAGTGAAATCTTTGTATGTATTGGGATTTATAGTTTTTTCGGACATTTTGTATCCAAATTATGATGTATAACGAATGAAATTATTATTTTTTTAGTTTAGTAGCTATTTTTTTCTGTTTGAATGCATACAATAATTTGTATCCCATTAAGTTAATGTAACTAATCGATCATGAACTATATGTTGAATACAACAATATATGAATACAAAAGTGAGATGAAAATACAAAGTTATAAATACAAAGTGAGATTGAATATAAAGTTATGAATACAAAAGAAATACTTTCTTCATTTGAAATACAAAGTGACTTTGAAAGGTAAAATACAAACTTATCGATCATGAACTATATGTTGAATACAACAATATATGAATACAAAAGTGAGATAAAAATACAAAGTGAGATTGAATATAAAGTTGTGAATACAAAAGAAATACTCTCTTCATTTGAAATACAAAGTGACTTTGAAAGGTAAAGTAGGCACATAAAATACAAAACTTGTTGGTATACAATTAGTTGAATACAAAACAAAAGAAAAATACAAATTTGTTCACATATAAATTGAGATTGAAATACAGGAAGAATACCCAAATAAAATACAAAATTGTGAGCATACAGTTAGAATGAATACAAATTAAGAAGGAAATACAAACATGTTGGTATACTAATTGAGATTGAAATACAATGTAAAAACAAAAGAATGTGAAACTTTTTGATATATAGATAGAATGAATACAATCAGCCCAACAAACTACTTAATTTAAACTATTTTTTCAGCTATATTCTCCATAACACAAATTGTAATTCAAACTCTTTTTTTCCGAATAAAGTAAAACTTTTTGTGAGTCATGTTGTATTCTCTTGCCGTAATTCCCACTCTTATATCTCAACATGTTTGATGAAATGTACAATTCATCCAAAAAACGGTTACAACCCAACTAATATATTAGGTCCATATAGACTATTATGGAAGCCCAAAGCTATGTTTGAAATATATATTATAAGAACTTATGCCTCAAGTTCTCTGTCAACTCATGTAAAATATTCACAGGTCACTAGCAACAAGTAGCCACAAATACAAAGAGCAATAACTCTGTAATATGTAGAATATCATAACTATTTGATGAATATCTAAACAAAATCACATAAAAATTGGAAAATTTGATTGTAAATTCGTAATATATAGAATCGGTGATTTAAACATCAAATCAAAATAAATCAAAATAGATAATGGAAATTACCTTGCAAATCGAGAAATCTGCTTGAATTAATAAAGAGATGTCGTTTAACAATAGAGAAAATTTCTTGATGAACAATAATTGAGCACCTTGAAGAAAGATAATCTTGAAACGTGGACGGAGGGGAAGAACCGTGAAAGGTGGGGAAGAAACGTGAATGGTGAAGAAGAAGGTTAATGGGTATTGGTTTAAATTTTTTTTCTTTTTAAACGGTTATTGGTATATAATTTGGCCCAATATAGAACTCTTTCCATAAATAAAATTAATTTTAAATACTAAAATCTGAATACATATTATTTTATAAAAATATTGTCATTCTGCCATTTTAAATAAATATTTTGAAGTGTTGTTATTTTAACTAAGGGTAAAGGGACGAATTTACCCCCTAACTTTAATAAATGGTACACCTATGCCCTCCGTTATACTTTGCGTCCACATAAGCCCCTGCCGTCCAATTATCGGTACACACATGCCCTCTCACTAACGGCCCCCTTATTTTGGACACGTGTCTTAATCCTAATCAATTACCCGTTTGACCATTCTTTTTAACCCATATACTAAAAATCCGTCCCATAAACCCAATTGAGCTAATTTTACTATAAGAAAATTCCACCATTAACCTTTTTTTTTTTAATCATTAGCTCCATTTTTCCACCATTTTTAATCTCTCTTGAACTTCTTCCTCTTCAAAATTGAGCTAATTTTTCATGTATTTAAAGATCCCCTTTTAAGCAGTAGAAGGAAGCTAATCAACAATATCAATGTCAAAAACAATAGAAATTCCACCTGGGTTTACAAAAATTTTGTGCAAAAGAATCAGTGTTGATGATAGTTACATGCAAGATGATAAGAGGAAAGTTGGGTCTGTTAATGAACTTTCTGGTAAAAGGTGCAGTTTAAGAGAAAGAGTTGCCCCAAATCTCTATATCCCTGTCCAGTTCCAGCCCCGTCCACGTACTCGGAAACAGAGATCAGATGGTGAGCTAGCTACCTATCTACTTTTGCTTTTATAATTTTCTATCTAACTTCATGAGCAACATTCCCTGTTTGGGGGTTTCCTTCTATGGCATCTGTATTAGGGTCTATGTAGTTGCATTTTGTTGTTCATGAGGAGCATTCTAATTTGATTCAAAATAATGGAGAGGTTGGCAGCAAAAGAGGTTGGGTAGGTATTGGGTTTATGGGGCGGGTTTTTAGTATATGGGTTAAAAAGAATGGTTAAAATGGTAATTGATTAGGATTAAGATACGTGTCCAAAATGAGGGGACGTTAGTGAGAGGGGCATGTGTGTACCGATAATTGAACGGCAGGGGCTTATGTGGACGCAAAGTATAACGGAGGGCATAGGCATACCATTTATTAAAGTTCGGGGGTAAATTCGTCCCTTTTCCCTTTAACTAATTATGTTAGGTATTATGACTTAATTGCTAATTTTTTCATAATTGATTCTCAAGCGGAGACGATTGTTATTATGTGTCAATTTTCCTTCATTGAATAAAAAGAGAAATATTAATGGATTTATAAGATAAATAAGTTCTTTCACCTATAAGACTACGTACTCATCTGGTTTGCACTCTCCAAATAGGTCTGTAACATTGGTATTAGAATCGTTTATTCATGCTTGGGTCCACAACTCAGTGTGGTGGCCTACACACAAGAGGGGTGTTAGCCGTAACGAACGAGGTTGTCTTTGATTTTCAAGTGGAGTTAATTATTATGTGTCAATTATCTATTTATCAGATAAGAAAATGTTAATGAGTTTATAGGCTAAATGAAATCTCCTACCTATTAGGCTAGTCTTTAATTTGAGTTGAGCTCTCTAGCTAGTTTGATTTATAACATTGATATTAGAGTTGGTCGATTCATACTCAGAGTGGTGCCATCTGAGACCCAAGAGGGGTGCCATCTGAGACCAACTGGACCCAATCGTGGCAAATGAGATCGTTGATTCTCAAGCGGAGACAATTGTTATATTCCAATTATCTTCATTGGA
The DNA here is from genome assembly GCF_019186545.1 of Solanum stenotomum. Classification (NCBI taxonomy): domain Eukaryota; kingdom Viridiplantae; phylum Streptophyta; class Magnoliopsida; order Solanales; family Solanaceae; genus Solanum; species Solanum stenotomum. Next base: position 27,793,318 of record NC_064282.1, read on the forward strand.
TTAAAAGAGAAATGTTATAGGCTAAATGAACTCCCCTATTTATCATACTAGTGTACTGTTTTTGGTTGTGCTCTCTTATTTTGTGTACAACTCAGAATGGACACTATCAAATATGTTGCATTCGAATATTGAGAATAAAATCGACTTTGATAGCCGATAGGTCGAGTTAAGACTTCTTCCTCCGAATTACTCAAATATTAAAATGCCGATTGATAAATAACAAGACTTAGTTTTTGGATGTAAACTAAAAACCTAATCAAATTAGGATTTGGTGAGTTTACTGCAACAACCTTTCTCCCCTTACATGAAACAAATATAACCTTCCCAAGGCCTTACACCAAATAAAAGAATAACCTAAACCAAATCTTTGTCAATTAACCTCACATTCTGCTTCTTTTGATAGGTGTTATATTATTTAGGTAATTTTCACAAAAAGTGTCACCCCTATATATGTCATGAAGTGAAGATCAAATGCCTTTACTGAGAAGAGAATGACAGCAAATTTAAATTCAATGGATCCTCAATCGTTGAATTTGAAAAAAAAAAAAGAGGAGCAAAGTTAAATACATTTTTAATCATGAACTTTAATCAATGTACAATTTTAAAAATATTGTTTATATCACACGTGACTTAAAAGGGGGGTTTGACATTGTATCAAGATGAGAATGACGCAAATTTAAATTCAATGGATCTCCAATGCTAGATTCGAAATAAAAAGGAGCAAAGTTGAATACACTTTTAAAGAATTTTAACCAACGTGTGGTTTTGAAAATGCTTTTTATCACACATGGTTTAAGGGGGTTTTAACCGAAATTGCTGTAACAATCTCAAACTTTGGGAAGGACATATTACCCCTCCACTATTTAATAGTGTATTTGAAAAATATATAAGTGCCCACGTGGACATCACAAAAATTGCATCATTATAAATAGTAACTTTTCCAGCTGGACACTTATATATCTTTAAAATACACTATTAAAAACAGACTAAAAAAGTAGAACACACAAATTGAAATATTTTTAATTTTTAAATGGACTGATAAAAAAGTATATTACATAAAAGATTTCTTAGTAGTATAGTTTATATACGTCCTTTTCACTTGCACCTATTAAAATTCTTTTCTTTCTCTATGCATGCATATGGTGCTCAAGAAAATTAATCCGTGTCAAGAAAATCCATTTATTAGCGGCTTGATTACTAATATTATTAGTTAAGACAAAATGAATATAACAAAATAAAACAATTTAAGAGTAAAATAGTCAAGTCCGGATGAATTTGATAGCTTTGGCCCTAGCTCCGAAAGTAACTTCACATGAAGATGCAAACATGAACTAAGACAAAGCAAAAGTATGCTTGATGTTCAAGAAAATTGTATTGTTGTTGTATTTGCTCATAAATGAAAGAGATCAAATATTTGTAGGCTACAACATGAGGCATTAGCAAATGATGTGTGCCATATGTCAAAAACCGTTAGTGACGCTAACTAATATTTCTATACCTCTCAAACTCAAATCATTATCCTATTGGAGAAAATTTCTCCGGAGTTGGATTTTTTGGAATTCTATATTTCCAAAAAATCTTACGTTGTATATTTAGTCTCCCATCATGTAACATGTCTCAAGTAGATCTTTTCCCAATACATGACCCATTTTTTTTCCAACAAACTACTGAATTTTTCATATTTTCTATAAATAGGGCTTAATAAAAAAGTGAATAGCTAATAATATGGATATTTTTTACTGTGAAATACTGAATTTTTTCTTTCCATTTGTCATTTGTTAATAGATACATAAAATCTTAGGGTAATAAAAAGTGAAAAGTAGAATGACGTATTTATTAACGCATGAATTATTTACGTGATGAACAATAATATGGAGATTAATGTTTTGTGAAACAATAATATATACATAATTTTGAAAAATTATAAACACGACAAAACAATTCCCCTCAAGGCCTCAAATATATAAATATATATATATATATATATATATATATATTCTCTCGCTGTCATATAATTTCATGGTCCATTTTAGTTACGGTGTTTCTCTTCTATACATTTTTTAAGAGACTATTAATAAAAAAAAGTTTCTTTAACAAATGTAAAACACATATGACTTATTCACGTTGAAATTGGTACAGTTAAATTTAGAAGAGGTCAAAACTACGCGTCTTGATTAAACTCCTTTTAGATTCGTTTATTAATAGTTTGATTACTAATTATTAGTTGACAAAGTGAATATAATGAAATAAAACAATTTAAGAGTAAGATAGTCAAGTTCAAATGATTTCAGAGTGGTTGCATGTGAGTTCGATAGCTTTCGTCCCGACTCCGAAAGTAACTTCATATATGAAGATGCAAACAGAGAACTAAGACAAAGCAAAAAAAATAAATAAAATGCTTGATGCTCAAGAAAATAGTATTGTTATTGTATTACTTAGAATCAAAGTGTCTTTATAAATGACACATATCAACTATTTGTAGGTTACAACAACGGGGGCCTCAACAAATGAGAAAGTTTCACTAGTTTCCTAAACGAGTCGTTTGGTTGGAAACAAGTTATTCGAGGATTAATTAGTTATCCTGGGGTACTTAGCTATCCTGAGATAACTTATCCCACCATGTATATGGGATAACTTATCCCATCACTATGATATAAATGATGGGATAAGTCATCCCAAACATGACAATCAAACCAAATACAAAAAATTTATCCCATCACTATTTTCATTATGGGCGAGGTCCCTAATTGATACCCTACTGGAGAAAGCTTTTCCAAAATTTATTTTTTAAAATTCTGTATTTTAAAAAACCTTATGTTGCATTTAATCTCCCATCATGCCACAAGTCTTGAGTAGATGTTTTTTCCCAATACATGACCCAACATTAAAATAGTTAATAAATATTAATTCCATGACTAAATATTAAAGAATAAAATAAAATAAAGTTATACATTTTCATTGTATAAACGTAGGGGTGTACATGGTTGGGTTGGTTTGGATTTTTCTAATATCAAACCAAACCATTTGTGTCGGATTTTAAAATCTATAAACCAAACCAAATCAATTAAATTCGGGTTTTTCAACCTCGGGTTTTTTCGAGTTTTTCGGATTTTCTGATATTTTCGGTAAAGTATTTATACAAACATATAATTTACTTGTACTTCAAATATATCTTTAGTCCTACCAAAATACAACTATCTAAGGTGTTTCTTAAGAAAATAACACAAAATATGATATGAGAAATGACACTGAAATATCCAACAAAAAAATAATAATAATGAAATTACGTAAACCAAATATTGCAAATTAACAAGTCATAATGAAAATGATCATAATTTAAAAGTACTAAATCATGCTAAAATAAATTTAATAAGTATTAGTTACATGACTAAATATTAAAGGGAATTAAAATTAGATTATGTATTTGAATTGTCTAAACCAATGTAAAACCAAGGAACATATATTCAATATTATTGTCATTCTTAGTGTTGAATTAATTTTCTTTTTGCATTAGTATTAATTTGATTTTGATTTTGATTTAAGCTTTATTATAATTACCAACATCTGTGGACTATAATCTTTATTGAACCATTCAGAATTCAAAGTTTCAAACTTGAAATAATATATTAAAAGATAAAAACTATGATAAAGTATAAGAAATATTTAAAAACTATATCAAAGAAAATATTTTTATGTATGAAATAAAATTTTAAAATTATATATATAATGTCGGGTTGGTTTGGTCTCGGGTTGGTTTTTTTTAGTTAAAACCAAATCAACCCAAATATAGTCAGGTTTTTTTTTCCAATACCAAACCAAGTCAAACCAACTACTAGTTAGATTTTTTTTCTCGATTTGCGGTTTGGTTCGATTTTCAGTTCGAATTTGTACACCCTACGTGTTGGTCATGATTGGGCCCAGTTAATCACGATTGGCATCTCTCTTGGGTCAAGGTTACCACCCTTGAGTTTTAACACATGTATAAATCAACTGACTCTAATATTGATGTTATAACTCAAACAGAAGAGACATATTTCTCTATTTATTTGATAAGTGATAATTAACACATGTAAATCGCCCCCGTTTGAGAATCAACGACCTTATTGGTCATAGATGAGCATAGTTGGACATGGTCAGTACCTCTCTTGGGTCAAAGCCAGACTAAATAAGAGATTCCAACCCAACAAAAATTAATCTCAATGTGAGATCAACTGTCTCATTGGTCACGATTGGGTCCAGTTTGTCTCAGGTAGCACCCCTCTATTGGATCTAGGCCACCACTCTGAGTATGCATCGACCGACTCTAATATCAATGTTATAAATCAAACTAGAGAGCTCAACTCAAATTAAAGACTAGTCTAATAGGTAGGAGATTTCATTTAGCCTATAAACTCATTAACAGTTTCTTATCTGATAAATAGATAATTGACACATAATAATCAAATTTACTTGAAAATCAAAGACCTCGTTCGTTACAGCTAACACCCCTCTTGAGTGTAGGCCACCACACTAAGTTGTGGACCCAAGCATGAATAAACGATTCTAATACCAATGTTATAGACCTATTAAGAGAGTGCAAACCAAATGAGTACGTAGTCTTATAGGTGAAAGAGCTTATTTATCTTATAAATCCATTAACATTTCTCTTTTTATTCGATGAAGGGAAATTGACACATAATAAGAATCATCTCCGCTTGAGAATCAATTATGACCTCATTGGTCACGACTGGCCCAATTTGTCATGGTTGGAACCCCTCTTGGGTTCAAGCCACCACTCCAAATTGTTGCCCCATGCATTAATATATCGGCACCAATGTTAGAGACCACACATGAGGTCCCAACTCAAAACACTAGTTTGATAGGTGGAACCATTTAACTTATAAACTCATATTAGAAATTTTCATTTATCTGATAAGGAACAATTGCCACATAACAATTGCTCATAAATAAAAATCAACGACCGTGTTGGTCATGATTGGGCCCAATTAGTCATGATTGGCATTTCTCTTTGATCAAGATTATCACTCTGAGTTTTAACACATGTATAAATCAACCGACTCTGATATTGATGTTATAACCCAAATTAAACAGAAGAGGCACATTTCTCTATTTATTTGATGAGTGATAATTAACACATCTAAATCGCCCCTGTTTGAGAACCAACGACCTTATTGGTCATAGATGAGCATAGTTGGTCATGGTCAGTACCTCTCTTGGGTCAAAGCCAGACTAAATAAGAGATCCCAACCCCAAAAAATTAATCTCAATGTTAGAAAGCTCATTTATCATGTAAATTCATTAACATTTCTCTCTTTATCCGATGATTGACAAAGTGACACATAAAAATTGCTCATACTTGAGAACCAATGATCTTTTTGGTCACGACTGGCCTAGTTGGTTGGGGGTGGAACCCTTCTTAAGTCTTGGACACCACTTTGAGTCACGACCCCATGTGTGCATCGAACCAATATGATAGGGTGGAAGAACCCATTTAATTAGGGGTGGGCGTTCGGTATTCGGTTCGGAATTATTGAATTTTGAGTTCGGTAATTTGGTAATTGATAGTTAAAAGTAGATATTAAATATCAAAATTTTAAATTTTGATTTGGTAATTCGGTTATCGGTAAATTAAATTACGGTTTGATATGGTATTCGGTGATACCGTATTGAAGTTGTAGTCAATTATATTACAAAGTTACTATTTCTCCAATCATTTCTATTTTTTAATGTGGATGCACGATATAATAAAAGATCACTAACTAAGAAAACATAAAAAAAAATTAAAAAAAATAAAATATCAAATCGATACAACTAAAAGACATGTATTTGGGTTGTTTATGTTTATTCTTTAACTTTCTCTTTGGACTTGTATTAATCAGTAATTGACATGTTGATATATGACTTTCATTAAGTAAATAATTCGATATTTGGGAAATACCAAATATCAAATGGTACTAATGTCTCATATCAAATCCAAACTCGGATAACATAATTCTAAAATTTTACTCCCGAATATCATACCAAATACCAATTATCAAATACCAAATAACAAAAAAATTGGATTTGATTTGATAATTTGATTTTTGATATTTCATGCACAGCCCTACTTATAAATTAAATTCATTAGCATTTCTCTTTTATCCAGTAAGAGACAATTAACATATAACATAAGCATAATGAACAACGCACTTAATGTACGATATAATTCAAATGTAATTTTAGTTCTTTATTTTTTAAAAAATAAAATTTACGTGTTAATAACTCTATATAAATCATTATTTTCTTAAAATTAACCCCTTTTGTTTATAAAAATGATATTTGATATTTTCTCAGTTTAAGTTGATACGATTACCCAAATGACAGGAAAATGATCGATCCTTATAAGTATTACTTTCATAATTATTAGGTCCATAATGTAGCTGTGGATTTTTTATTTATTAAAAAAATATATATGGAGAAAAATGTACGAAACTATTAAATACTTGTTGAAAAATATGTAAAGTTAATGTGCTTACTTAGGGGCGTGTCTAGTAGGGTTCCATAGGTTCTCATGAACTCATGCTTTCCTCTCTAGATCATATTTAGTAGTGTTATATTTTTTTAAAATGAACCCACATTCAAAATATCATATAATAAAATGATAATGATTGAGTGCACCTCTCTAAGTGAGAATAAAAATTTAAATCTTTTATCTATCTTGTTTTTTGAGTAATTTCCCTAGATAGTCACCCATGTTTGGGAAATTGCCTAGTAATATCACTTATGTTTGTTTTAAGACTACAATATCACTCAACTTTACCTATTTTTCTCAAAATATACTTGACACAAAAAAACATTATCTCTCTCCTAATGGGATGCCATGTCACATTTTTAAAATTTATTAATAATTTTTTTTTAATTCTTTAAGTTATATCTTTTAGTTTTAAATTCTTATTCTTTAGTTGTAGCTTTATTATTTTGGATGTCGGTAATATCTTAAGCTTGTAGCTACTTTGAGTATAAAATCAATGATCGACGACGAAAAATACTTTAATTATGGACATCTTAATGAACCTCTTCACATTAAATTTGCGCAAACAAAAAGTAACTAACAACTTAAAATATCTAAAATCATATTAAAATCTAATTAACTTTCTAAATTCTATCGATATCACATAAATTAAAATAATAGATATTGGGCTCGTGCTAGCATAGACACGTGTGTCTAGTTTTAAGCATACATGTAAGTTTTAAATTTTACTTCTTTAAAGTAGAGAGTTCTAAATCAATATTTTATATATATTTTTAATAATTTTAAAATCATAAATATAACTAAATTATGTGTAACCGAAGGTTAGCTCCGCTCTTGATTTCTTGCGAGAATCAACATGGTTTTATCTTTACGATTATATATGCAACAATTAATTTCAAAAATAAAATTGAATTTCGTACTTAACGTAATGAAGGGTGAAAATTTAAGTATGCAATTGAAACACAAATTTTGTATTTTAACTATCTATTATTTTCTTTATCTATCTAAATTGTTATTCCCTTTGTATTAAAATAAACCTTGATTATAATGGTGGTTAAATGTTTGAAATAAATAGACACGCAACAGGGGCACAAACACTACATACAAGCAGGGGCACAAACACTTCAATTCCTAATGTAGGCATTCCACAACTAAACTACTTAGTATTAGGAGCCTACAGACATTTAAAGAATTAAAAAAGATACTATTAATAAATTTAAAAAAATGAAACATGGCATCCCATTAGGAGAGAGATAATGTTTTTTTTGTGTCAAATATATTTTGAGGAAAATAGGTAAAGTTGGGTGATATTGTAGTCCTAAAACAAACATAAATGATATTACTAGGTAATTTTCCAAACATGGGTGACTATCTAGGTAATTTTTCAAATTGTTATTGGTAACACTTTTGGCGTTTCAATTAATTTTTGTTTTGTTTTTTCTTTAATCTTTCAAACTTTCAAGTGTGTTACACTAAAAATTCCTATATAAAAATTAGCACTGTAGAATTTTATATAATTAAATCAAATGCGTGAATTAAAATTTAAAGCTAGTTAATAGTATTATATATTTTGGACCTACAATTTTTAATATTTAATGATTCAATGTTTAAAATCTAAAGATCAAACCAATAAAATTTATATTTAGATACATGTATCTTCTCCTAATAGTATACCCATTCTTCCAAAATTTTGAATACGCCTGATTTACTTGTATGTCACCCAAGATAAAACAAAGTTGTACTGATATATGATGAATTGATGATAGCAAAGGAACTGGAAAATTATTCATGATATTTGAAACGTGACAAAAACTTTTTTATTTAAGTTAAAGGGGACGCAATAAAGTCAAACATCTAGGATACTATATATTGTTAGCATTTGGTTGAAGTGTTGAAGCAAGTTGTTGTTGTACTTTACAATGTTAATTGTTATGACTAGTGAATCTAAGATTTAATTCTATTTTTTATATAAAATTAGATTCATAATGAAATATTTATAAATATTTAGTAAAGTACTTAACATATATACCAAATTTAAGTAAAAATTATTGAATTCAGGTGAACTTGTATATTACATGCTAACTCCACCTCTGTCTATACATTAATTACATCATGAAACCTAAATAGACTTTGCTAAATTATCGACAGTATAGGGGCATAAAGTAACACTACAAGGCTTAAGTCATCCGTAGCCCCTTAAAGTTGTATGCATAATTCGTTTAAATACATCAACTAACGTTTGTACCTATTGAACACCTAAGCCCCTTAAAATTAATACATATTTGACATTTTTTTGACAATCAGTCAAAAATATGAGATCCAAAAATTTATTTTAAAAATGATATTCTAAAAAACATCTATTTACTAACTAAAAAAATTAAAAAAGAATTTTCTAAAAAACCTACCCACCAATAAAATGATGACATGTAGCATTGAATTCAATAATTTTAAAAATCTCTATTTAAATAATTCAAAAATAATTTTATGAATATAAAAACTTTTTTTTGTTTTTATTTTTTTATTTAACCCCCGCCCCCACCAAGACCCATTTCCTCTTAACCGGTGCTGGCGACAACTACGACGCCAGCAAACCATCGCCCTACCTCTTTCTTCTCCTTCATTCAATTTTATCCTTTATGGTTTCTGTGAAAAGATGCAATTTGGATTCTCTATTGTCACGACCCAAAAATGGACGTGATGACACTCGTCTTAACCCACCAAGACAAGTCAGCCTAAAACTCAACCATTACAATAAAATGCGGAAATTTTTATAATAAACTCAAATATACCCCCAAAATCTGGTTGTCACGTGTCCAAGCCTCTAAAGTATTACAATTGAATCAAAAGAAAAATACAAGTCTCATATGANATTGAATAGTTCAAGTGCTAGTGAAATAATGAAAGTTAGAAATTAGCTAATACTAAAATCGATCAGTTTTCTTCATATTGATAGCATCAAATTTGTTACTCATTGTCTTCATCTTCTTTCCAATAGTAATTATTTATCAAAATTGCAAAATATAATAACAAACTTTTATCCGAAAAATGAATTCATATTTTTCTCATCGAAATAAATGAAGATTCGTCGGAATGGGGTGCAGGGAATGGGGTGAGTTGAGCATGTGCGTAAAACAGCTGATGAAAATGGTGGATGAGAAATTGAAAATAGTTGCAGGGAAGGGAATATTGGGATGGGGAAGAAGACAACTCTTTCTTCTTCTTTATTTTTGTTAATTATTTTTTTTAAAAAAATTTAGTTTAGTTGTATAAGTTAGAAAAAAAAAAGAAAAAAAATTATTTTGATAGCTTTACACGCTTAAAGAGAGTGAATCACACATTTTTTGTCATGTCAGCATTTTATGTCCAATAAGAACGACTTTTGAACAATTGAGGTGTTCAATAGGCACAACATATAGTTGAGATGTTTAAATGAAATATGCGGACAACTTTAAGAAACCGCATATGACTTAAGCCTATAAAGAATAGCATGTTCTCTTTTGAAATTAAAAATGGTAAGATAAAGGTAATTAATGATCAACTTCATTAAAAATGGAAATGATCTAATTACCTTTAATTAATGTCTATGATGATTACACATTTATAGGATGAGAAGTCAATCAAGTAATTGATGTTTGGCCTAATAAGGATATGGGAAAGTGCTAAATGGACATAAAAATTTGGCCATAATTTGGTCAGAATAGTTAGAAAGATTGTTATAGCTTTTTTCCTCCAAAATAAAATTAATTTTTTGATATTTTTTAAATGGTATAAGCATTTATTATTTTGATAAGATGAACTTTTTGGGTCCCACCTATTATATTGGTTAATGGCCTTATTCCTTCTTCAATTCTTTTTTCTTCTCTTTCTTTTGTCATTTTACTTCTCCTTTTTGACTTTTCTTTTTTTGGCTCTTTTTATAATTAGGAGTAATGCAAAATGACTAGAAAGATTTGACTAAAATTTGATCAGAACTGTAAAAAGTCTATAATATTTTTACATTTATTACATCAATACTTTTCCCTCCAAAACAAAATTAACTTTTTTCTATGTCTCAAACTCCTTGAACTACTAAAATATAAACTCTTTGGCTACCAAGGGAATGAAAAGTGTTTTTGTGTATTATTTTTTTTGTGTGTATATAGTTCATTCAATTTATTTTTAAAAATAAATGTTGTTCAATTAAGTAAAAAAATTGTATGTTTTAGTTAAAAAAATATTTTTGTAATTTCATTTTTATTCATTAATATTTTTTTTTGTTACTATACCATACATATTATAGTCTACATATACATAACATACACTCCCTCCTCTGCCCCTCCTTCAAACTCAATTATGTTCATAATGTATCAATGCATACCTTTGAAAATTATTGTTTTTGTTTAAAATAAATCTCTTTATTGAAGAAGACAATTAAATTTCTCATTAATAATAATTACAAATTGTTATTTTATCTACTTAAAATCATACTTAATTATTTTGTAATACGAATTTAGTAAATTTTATGTAACTTATTATTTATGTAAAAATTAAATTTATGTAACTTAAACAATCATTATTGATATTATTTAAATTTTATTCGTGAATAAAAAATTCAGTTACTCCAATAATACTAATTAAGAGGATGTTTTAAAATAAATAAATAAATAAAAGATCACTCAATACCTAATTATCAATTATAATACTTTAAAATAGATGTATATATTTTATGTAGGATACTATATTAAATTACAATATGTTTAATGTATGTAAATAAAGTATATCGTAATTAGGATATACAGTTTTTAAAAATTATTTTCGTTTAATATAGAATTTTATATCGAAGGAGACAATTAAAATTCATGTTAACAATAGATATAAGTAGATTATTCTCTAATTAAAAATTATACTAAATACTCGATAATACACAATTTAGTATATTGATTACGTATGAATTTTCAAATTTACAAATATTTATTCTTTAAGTATAATCAATGAATAAAATTATATTCAATTTAACTATGACTAATAGGCCGTTCATACAATGTGTGCGCTTTTCTTTAAGAAGAAAATAAGAATATAGTTTTGAGAATTGGATATTTTAAATATGAAAAAAAATATATAATAAGACATTTATAACTATACCTCGAAGAACAAAACAAATTTTGTATATTCTAATTGCTCTAAAGAAAATATAATAATTTTATAGTAATTATTAAAATTATTTAACCATTTCTAACCGCGAATACATGATTAGTTACTTCACTTATATTAATTATAAGAAAATGTTTCAAAATAAAAAAAAAATAAGAAATAAATCATATGCATATGTATTTATTGTATATGTTTATAAATATTTAGGCCCAATTCTTAATTAAACAGTCAATAAATATAAATAATCAATAAATTCTATTAACTTTATGTTGTACTTAATTATCAAGATTGAAGAGTATATAACTTAGGCAATCAAATAATTACAAATCTCTCTCTCTCTATATACATATAAAAAAAAAAAGGAGTACCATAGACAAGGTGATGTGGCACCTCTCTATGGCCTCCATTCATTTTTTATTTTTTTTAATCCTTTTTTGACCATTTTTCTTACTTTAATTATTTTTTTATTTTTAATATCTCATAAAGTCTTTATATTTAAATACTCAACTTTTCACCTCCCACGATATAATATCTTCTTTATTAGATATAATGTGCATATAGTCATAACTCTCATAATTTTCAACTTTTCATATTCATAACCCTTAAATATTAAATATGAAACCTTATGGTATTCCTCCATTATNTTTGGTACTCACCCCTTGCTTCTACAAATTTTTGTAGGTTACGAGCCTGGATTTTTGTGGTACTTGTTATTCTCTTCTTTTCTGAGGCTTCTGGGAGATTTGTGAGGTAGTTGTTTGTCTTCTCAACGATCCTTCTTACTCCTATTTATGATCTTGTTCTACTCTAGAAACAATGTCATATGAGACTTGTATTTTTTTTTTGATTCAATTGTAATACTTTAGAGGCTTGTACACGTGACAACCAGATTTTGGGGGTATATTTGAGTTTATTATAAAAATTTCGGCATTTTATTGTAATGGTTGAGTTTTAGGCTGACTTGTCTTGGTGGGTTAAGACGAGTGCCATCACGTCCATTTTTGGGTTGTGACAATATCTCTATGATGCCTCTTAAATTTAATTTTTATGTGAAGAAAGCTTTTGAATAGTGATAGATTTGTGAAGTGAATATCAACAATAGTGATGCCTCTCTAGCTTTGTTTGACTTGAAAAAGAAGAAGAAAGCTTTGAATATTGATAGGCTTGTGAAGTGGATATGACAAGATCTTAGATAATTATGTGTTGATTTTGTTTTTTCCTTCTATTTTTAATTTTAATGATAAAGTCGCAATGATATGTGTATTGTATTATGTTTTTCTTTCTTTCATTTTTTATTTCTTGTGTAACTTTATGATGCTCTTAAGTATAATTTTTATACGAACTTAAAATTTAATTCGAAGCACCAGTTATTGAATTTTAGAAGTATGAGAGCTATTTGTTGTATAATTTCTATTTATATAATTTGGTCTCTTATTTTTCTCATAAAAATGTCAATAAAAAAAGTAATAAAATAAAAGATATAATAATATAATAACCAAACAACACGAAATAACCTTTATATATATATAAATTACAATTACTAATATAAATATATGAACACCGTCTAAAAAGAACACAAGGTTAAAAGGCTTATGCTACTCTTATTTTCTTGGAAATGAATATTAACTTTTATTCTTCAATAGACAATTTTTAAAAAAAATTTGTTGTAATACATCTATAAAAAGGTATATGATTCTTTTATTCATATTTAACTTTTCATAGTTGTTTTTTATATCAAAATACCAGTATTATAATATTTTATTTCTTTATCCTCATTATAATATTTTTATATTACAACTTTTACTATAACATATTTATGAGTCTTAATTATGAGGAGGAGATTAGTTTTTATTGAGTAATAGACATCATTACTTAACATTTAAATCAACAACGGATTTGTTTCATTTCTTCCATTGTTAAAAGTAATTATTATCAAACTTTAATGTAATGAAGTTGAATTACTACTACTTTGTAGTTTGTATAGTACAATTCTTTTACCTTATATATGTGTGTGTGTGTTCTTTTACTTGTACAACATATAAGGAGATAAAAGAACAAAACAATAATAGAGATATTAGTGAAGGATTAACGATAGGGAAAGAGTATATGCCAGAAAAAGTGTAATTCAATGGTTGTTTTAGTTTCTTTTTAATTTTTATTTTATTTACTAACAATTATAGAAAATATTTTTTAACATTTATTTAGATTAAAAGAAATTTAAAGGGCCAATTGCCAATAAATGCTTGTATGTATATGTAATAATTTACTACGAATATTTGCTATGTACAACAGAAATAAAATTAATCAAAGGATGTATATATATATTATAGCTTATTGCTTAAGAATAAATTATCTCTTTTGTTCAATATTAATTGTTAAGTTTAACAAAAAAAAATTCATGTTGGTATTTATCTTGATAAAATTATATAATTAGAACAATTAATGATGTTACTCCCTTATTTTAATTTTTTTTAACCATTCTTTAAAATTATTTAAAATAAATATAAATCAATTATAACTTGAAAATTTTGCCCTTCTTTGTATTAATTTCTTCATATTAATGCATACTATTAAAAATATGACTTATTTAATAAATACTTGTGAAAATAAATCAACACAAATAAGTTTATACTATAATATATATTATTTAAATATATATAAATGTGTTTTTTTCATCAAACAAAGATTCACACTTCTTTGTATTGATTTATTTTTAAAACTTTCATTATATAAGTCATTTTTTAAAATAATGTGAATGAATATGAAGAAATTAATACAAAAGGATAAAGTTGTCAAATTATAATTAATTTATATTTATTTTTAATAAATGTAAAGAATGGTAACAAAAAAAATCAAAATAAGAAAGGTATACGTAATATTGTAAACCACAGGGGAGGTGAGTTTTGTAAAATTATCCCTTAAAAATTTAACCACCGCGCGAAGCACGGCCAAATTCCCTAGTACATATATAATGTATAATTTTTTATTTGATGTAACTTAAACAATCATTATTAATATTATTTAAATATCTGATTTAAATTAATTTAAATATAATAATTAATAAAATTACTTAATTAGAGGTTATATTAATACTTCATAAATATAACTAATCATTCTCAAGTTATCAAATAGGCATAACACATGGATGTGAAACTACAACATTGGTACATGATTCTCTTGGGTTGCTATTAACTAGGTTCAATACATATGTAGGGGTGTACATGGTCGGGTTAGTTCGGATTTTTCTAATATCAAACCAAATCATTTGTATCGGATTTTTAAATCTATAAACCAAACCCATTAAATTCGGATTTTTCAACCTCGGGTTTTTTCAGATTTTTTGGTTTTTTCGGGTTTTTCCGGTAAAGTATTTATACAAACATATAATTTACTTGTACTTCAAATATTTCTTTAGTCCTAACAAAATATAACTATCTAAGGTGTTTCTTAAGAAAATAACACAAAATATGATATGGGTAATGACACTAAAATATCCAACAAAAAAATAATAATAATGAAATTGCGTAAACCAAATATTGCAAATTAACAAGTCATAATGAAAATGATCATAATTTAAAAGTACTAAATCATGCTAAAATAAATTTAATAAGTATTAGTTACATGACTAAATATTAAAGGGAATTAAAATTAGATTATGTAGTTGAATTGTCTAAACAAATGTAAAACCAAGGAACAAATATTCAATATTATTGTCATTCTTAGTGTTGAATTGATTTTTTCTTTTTGCATTAGTATTAATTTGATTTTGATTTAAGCTTTATTATAATTACCAACATCTGTGGACTATAATCTTTATTGAACCATTCAGAACTCTAAGTTTCAAACTTGAAATAATATATTAAAAGATAAAAACTATGATAAAATATAAGAAATATTTAAAAATTCTATCAAAGAAAATATTTTTATGTATAAAATAAAATTTTAAAATTATATATCTAATGTCGGGTTGGTTTGGTCTCGGGTTGTTTTTTTTAGTTAAAACCAAAACAACCCAAATATAGTCGGGTTTTTTTTTCCAATACCAAACCAAGTCAAACCAACNGTGATAGATTTGTGAAGTGAATATCAACAATAGTGATGCCTCTCTAGCTTTGTTTGACTTGAAAAAGAAGAAGAAAGCTTTGAATATTGATAGGCTTGTGAAGTGGATATGACAAGATCTTAGACAATTATGTGTTGATTTTGTTTTTTCCTTCTATTTTTAATTTTAATGATAAAGTCGCAATGATATGTGTATTGTATTATGTTTTTCTTTCTTTCATTTTTTATTTCTTGTGTATCTTTATGATGCTCTTAAGTATAATTTTTATACGAACTTAAAATTTAATTCGAAGCACCAGTTATTGAATTTTAGAAGTATGAGAGCTATTTGTTGTATAATTTCTATTTATATAATTTGGTCTCTTATTATTCCTCATAAAAATGTCAATAAAAAAAGTAATAAAATAAAAGATATAATAATATAATAACCAAACAACACGAAATAACCTTTATATATATATATATATAAATTACAATTACTAATATAAATATATGAACACCGTCTAAAAAGAACACAAGGTTAAAAGGCTTATGCTACTCTTATTTTCTTGGAAATGAATATTAACTTTTGTTCTTCAATAGACAATTTTTTCAAAAATTTGTTGTAATACATCTATAAAAAGGTATATGACTCTTTTATTCATATTTAACTTTTCATAGTTGTTTTTTATATCGAAATACCAGTATTATAATATTTTATTTCTGTATCCTCATTATAATATTTTTATATTACAACTTTTACTATAACATATTTATGAGTCTTAGTTATAAGGAGGAGATTAGTTTTTATTGAGTAATAGACATCATTACTTAACATTTAAATCAACAACGGATTTGTTTCATTTCTTCCATTGTTAAAAGTAATTATTATCAAACTTTAATGTAATGAAGTTGAATTACTACTACTTTGTAGTTTGTATAGTACAATTCTTTTACCTTATATATGTGTGTGTGTGTTCTTTTACTTGTACAACATATAAGGAGATAAAAGAACAAAACAATAATAGAGGCATTAGTGAAGGATAAACGATAGGGAAAGAGTATATGATAGAAAAAGTGTAATTCAATGGTTGTTTTAGTTTCTTTTTAATTTTTATTTTATTTACTAACAATTATAGAAAATATTTTTTAACATTTATTTAGATTAAAAGAAATTTAAAGGGTCAATTGCCAATAAATGCTTGTATTTTATATGTAATAATTTACTACGAATATTTGCTATGTACAATAGAAATAAAATTAATCAAAGGATATATATATATTATAGCTTATTGCTTAAGAATAAATTCTTTCTTTTGTTCAATATTAATTGTTAAGTTTAACAAAAAAAAAATTCATGTTGGTATTTATCTTGATAAAATTATATAATTAGAACAATTAATGATGTTACTCCCTTATTTTAATTTTTTTGTAACCATTCTTTAAAATTATTTAAAATAAATATAAATCTATTATAACTTGAAAATTTTGCCCTTCTTTGTATTAATTTCTTCATATTAATGCATACTATTAAAAATATGACTTATTTAATAAATACTTGTGAAAATAAATCAACACAAATAAGTTTATACTATAATATATATTATTTAAATATATATAAATGTGTTTTTTTCATCAAACAAAGATTCACACTTCTTTGTATTGATTTATTTTTAAAACTTTCATTATATAAGTCATTTTTTAAAATAATGTGAATGAATATGAATAAATTAATACAAAAGGATAAAGTTGTTAAATTATAATTAATTTATATTTATTTTAAATAAATGTAAAGAATGGTAACAAAAAAAATTAAAATAAGAAAGGCATACGTAATATTGTAAACCACAGGGGAGATGAGTTTTGTAAAATTATCCCTTAAAAATTTAACTACCGCGCGAAGCACGGCCAAATTCCCTAGTACATATATAATGTATAATTTTTTATCTGATGTAACTTAAACAATCATTATTAATATTATTTAAATATCTAATTTAAATATAATAATTAATAAAATTACTTAATTAGAGGTTATATTAATACTTCATAAATATAACTAATCATTCTCAAGTTATCAAATAGGCATAACACATGGATGTGAAACTACAACATTGGTACATGATTCTCTTGGTTGCTATTAACTAGGTTCAATACATATGTAGGGTGTACATGGTCGGGTTGGTTCGGATTTTTCTAATATCAAGCCAAACCATTTGTGTCGGATCTTTAAATCTATAAACCAAACCCATTAAATTTGGATTTTTCAACCTCGGGTTTTTCCGAAATTTTTTGAGTTTTTTGGATTTTTTGGTTTTTTCGGGTTTTTCCGATAAAGTATTTATACAAACATATAATTTACTTGTACTTCAAATATTTCTTTAGTCCTACCAAAATACAACTATCTAAGGTGTTTCTTAAGAAAATAACACAAAATATGATATGAGTAATGACACTGAAATATCCAACAAAAAAATAATAATAATGAAATTGTGTAAACCAAATATTGCAAATTAACAAGTCATAATGAAAATAATCATAATTTAAAAGTACTAAATCATGCTAAAANCAAATTAACAAGTCATAATGAAAATGATCATAATTTAAAAGTACTAAATCATGCTAAAATAAATTTAATAAGTATTAGTTACATGACTAAATATTAAAGGGAATTAAAATTAGATTATGTAGTTGAATTGTCTAAACAAATGTAAAACCAAGGAACAAATATTCAATATTATTGTCATTCTTAGTGTTGAATTGATTTTTTCTTTTTGCATTAGTATTAATTTGATTTTGATTTAAGCTTTATTATAATTACCAACATCTGTGGACTATAATCTTTATTGAACCATTCAGAACTCTAAGTTTCAAACTTGAAATAATATATTAAAAGATAAAAACTATGATAAAATATAAGAAATATTTAAAAATTCTATCAAAGAAAATATTTTTATGTATAAAATAAAATTTTAAAATTATATATCTAATGTCGGGTTGGTTTGGTCTCGGGTTGTTTTTTTTAGTTAAAACCAAAACAACCCAAATATAGTCGGGTTTTTTTTTCCAATACCAAACCAAGTCAAACCAACCACTAGTCGGGTTTTTTTTCTCGGTTTGACTTGATTTGCGGTTTGATTCAATTTTGTACACCCCTAGTATAAAGTAATGCAAAACTTAAGAATGGATATATATCTAATATTATTGTCATTCCTGGTGATGAAATGGATTTCTTTTGTGAACATTTGTATTAATTTGGTTTGAATTTTATTTGAGTTATTAATATTTATGAGTAATAAAAATTATTGGACCATTAAATACTTTTTAGTCCAGAAATTATAGGTTAAAAAGATTGAAAAAAAATGAAAAATCTCTAAAAATATTTATAAATCACATTACAATAAATCTTTATGCATCAAATATTCTTAAAAATTGTATACATGTAATGTCAGATTGGGATGGTTTGATTTGGATTATTTCTATCCAGTTGCAAACCAATAATGATGGTTTTTTTTTTCAATACCAAATCATGACTACTATTCGTTTTCTTCTTTCAAATTGACTCGAGTTACTAGTTTGGTGTGATTTGTCAATTTTTTATGTACGCCTCTACTTTAAAGGATCGTTTGATTTGAGGAATAAGAATAACTATTTCAAAATAAATGAGAGACTATTTTATTTTGTATTTGATTGATTTCTTTTTATTTTATGATTTTATGATATATTAGTTATGCTGTGATTAGTTATGTATGGTTGAATAACAATCTCATGATAAAATATCAAAATGATAAGATGATTCTTCTCTGAGACACTTTTCTCAAAGTCCTTTAAGTAATGAAAAGATTAAAATTGAAAATAAAAATCTATCTCTAACTTATTTAGTGTAAGATCAAACAATGTATAAAATTAAGTTTTGAACAATATAAGTATAAAGAGAAAGAAAATAAGATAAGTAGATAGAGGAGAAATTATTTCTTCTATATAAGTGTATCTTACAATGCTGAATGATATCTCTACTTATAGGTTGAGATATCACCCCAAAAATCACCATGCTAAATATTCAAACTAGTAAATATATTATTATCCAAAAAGTTCATATCACCTTGAAAATATACATACATGAATGCAAGCAGTTCATGAATAAATTAAATGGACAATTCTCTATTCAATGTATTTATATAACAAACACATATTATTTATTTTATAGCTTGTTTATCCCATTTTAGTCCAATAATCTACTAATAAAAGTTTATCTATATAATTCTATCTTATTTAATCCTCATATTATGACAATGAAGAAGACATTTCGAATATTTGGTTAATTTTTTTAAAAAATATTTAAATTTGAAGTAAAAAAAAGAGCTAAAGATTTGTGATCAGTTCAAGATATTATTTCATAAAATATATCCCTTAATTATGTTTTCAAATATTAAAATTTGATGTGTGTATTCTTAAATATTGAAATATTATTTTATAGCTTAATAAGGAGTATACTTTTAGATAAAATTTGGAAATACAAAGGATAATGTGATACTCCTATGAAAGACAAGATAAGAGTAGGAGTCAATTGGAAGTGACACCACTTGCCATTGAGGGGTTATTGTACAGTAAATAAAATCTCTTTCACCCCAAGTAGAATTTCCAATTTAAGTGCTTATAATTTAAAAACTTTTAATGGTGAGTGCAATCTATTTATTTTTTTATAATGAGCTTTAAGCTATCTTACCACATAAATTAAATTCAGATTAATCTTTGAATATCGAAAGAAGATTGGAAAATTTTATTTTTAAATACTTATTTGATAATAAACTTTGATATTCAAATATTTCTGAGCTTCCAAAAATTAGGTAAAATCAATTTTTGAGACTTTTACTCACATGACTTCAAATTTCTTTAAAAAATCAGATGCATGTTCAAATATCAACTTTAAATTTCAAATCTATGACTAAATGAGAATCTTTTGGACATATAAAAAAAGATTTAAAAACTGTATCTTCAAATATTTGTTTGACTATAAAGTTTGATGTTTAAATATTTTTGAGTTTCCAAAATTAGGTCAAATCAATTTTGGTACTTTTACTCACATAACTTCTTTTTTTTTTTTTCTAAATCAGATGCATGTTCAAATATCAACTTTAAATTTAAAAATCTATGACCAAACGAGAATCTTTGGTAATAAATTTAAAAGATAATTTTAAAAATTTTAAAATTATCTTCAAATATTTATTTGACCATAAAATTTGATGTTCAAATATTTTCTGAATTTCCAAAAATCGGGTCAAACCACTTTTTGGGATTTTTACTTATAGAACTTCAACTTTTTTTTCTAAATTAAATGCATTGTTTCAAATATCAACTTTAAATTTTAAAATTTATGATCAAAAAAGAATCTTTGGTCATAAATTTAAAAGGATTTAAAAACTTTATCTTCATATATTTATTTGACCATAAAATTTGATATTCAAATATTTTTTGAGTTTCCAAAGATAAGGTCAAACCAATTTTAGGTACTTTAATTTACATGACCTTAATATTTTTTTTCTAAATATGCTGTTCAAATACCAACTTTAAATTTTAAAATCTATGACCAAATGAGAATCTTTGGTCATAAATTTTAAAAAATTATCTTTAAATATTTATTTGACCATAAAATTTAATATTCAAATATTTTCTGAGATTCCAAAGACTAGGGTCAAACCAATTTTTGGTACTTTCACTTACTTAACTTTAGTTTTTTTCTTCCTAAATATGCATGTTAAATATCAACTTTAAATTTTAAAATCTATAACCAAATGAGAATTTTTGGTCATAAATTTTAAAAAATTATCTTTAAATATTTGTTTGACCATACAATTTGATATTCAAATATTTCTGAGTTTCCAAAGACTAGGGTCAAACCAATTTCCGATACTTTAACTCTCATAATTTTAATATTTTTTCTAAATATGTATATTCAAATACCAATTTTAAATTTCAAAATCTCTGATCAACTAGAGCTAAATTTGGAAGGTGGGAAGATTGTTTGAAAAAAAAAACAAAAGAAGGTGACACAACTCTCCATTTCTTTCCTTCCCAATAAAAAAAATCCATTATCATATCTTTCTATCTAAATGTGATTTCTGCTGACGTGGCCCAATAGAAAGTAGTGTACCTTTTTCAAGATTTGAGTTTCATATTCCTAGCTAAATACAATGCTTATAAATATATGTACATATTCATACAAGTGTAGTTCACATTCCTCCACATTGGATTAAGACCATTTGATACTTTTTATCAAGATTCAATTTTTTTACTTCCATTATCAACCTTTTCTCATCCCTCCAATTACATCTTCATAAACAACATTTTAGTGACAGTAGCACCAACACACCACTAGAATTTTCTTGAAGATATTTGAAGTAAACCCCTTTTCAAGAATCAAGAAACCACTTATAAATTTGTGGGTTTTCATTGAAACAAAGAAAAAAAAAACACTTGAATTGACTAATCATGGCTTTGTGTGCTTATGCATTTCCTGGGATTTTGAACAGGACAGCTGTGGTTTCAGATTCTTCAAAGACTGCCCCTTTATTCTCTGAATGGATTCATGGAACAGATCTGCAGTTTTTGTTCCAACACAAGCTTACTCATGAGGTTTGAACTTTTTTTTTTTAATTTGAGTAAAATGCTCATGTTCAAGTTGAACCATTTTTGGCATGTGTAGTTCTGCTGATTGGTTGTACTAGTATTTTCTTTTAAATGGTGGTCATTGATTCAATCAATTTAAATTTATTTGTTGAGGTGGATTCAAGATTTGAAGTTTAGGAGTTTCTAATTAGTTATACAATAGTAATTGGATTGTTTTTTGCTATGTATGTACAGAGGTTATTGGGTTCTCGTGAACTAGTAACTTGTGCTCTAGATCCGCCTCTGTCTATTTGGAAGTAAATTTCTTCATTGGAATTGAAAAGATATGTTTTTTTATAAGCTGTCAGTATCTGGATGTAAAAAATGATATATTTATTAACTTTAAGTGCATTTAACTGTCAGTTTGAGATTAAATTATACTGAGTTTGATGGTTTGTTTCTGTACTGATTTATTATGAAGGTCAAGAAAAGGTCACGTGTGGTTCAGGCTTCCTTATCAGAATCTGGAGAATACTACACGCAGAGACCGCCAACGCCTATTTTGGACACTGTCAACTATCCCATTCATATGAAAAATCTGTCTCTGAAGGTAGAATATTTATGCCACTTAATTGTCTCCATGAAAAATGAGTCAACAAATTATGTGCTTAAAGTTTCAAAATTGATTTTGATGTAGGAACTTAAACAACTAGCAGATGAACTAAGGTCAGATACAATTTTCAATGTATCAAAGACTGGGGGTCACCTAGGCTCAAGTCTTGGTGTTGTTGAGCTAACAGTTGCTCTTCATTATGTCTTCAATGCACCCCAAGATAGGATTCTCTGGGATGTTGGTCATCAGGTGATAATCTTGTTTTTTGATTGATATGGTAAACTTATAACAGAAGTTTCACTTGTGGGGTTAGTACTATTCTCATTTTGATGGTGTGTTTTGAATGTTGCAGTCTTATCCTCACAAAATTTTGACCGGTAGAAGGGACAAGATGTCAACATTAAGACAGACAGATGGTCTTGCAGGATTTACTAAGCGATCGGAGAGTGAATATGATTGCTTTGGCACCGGCCACAGTTCCACCACCATCTCAGCAGGCCTAGGTATATATCTGTTCCATCCTTCTGTGTGCTGAGTTCAATACTAACAAGACTCGTGATACTTGAATCGATTACCCCTTAAACATGGATCCGGTTTGAACATTAGTGATAATTCAATCCATCTTGGTGTTTCATTTGGCGATATGAATGCGGGGGCTTTGTTTGAATTGGTGTCCCTACATCCATACAAGTTAATGTCACTTGGCATATGTCTTGCTCTTCTGGTGATATAAATCCATCATAAATGTACATTAATTATAAATAAAGTATAAAGTCTGTTAGTTATTCAGACATTAAAGTGGTTTCTTTGAATGATCAGGGATGGCTGTTGGAAGAGATCTAAAAGGAAGAAACAACAATGTTATTGCCGTAATAGGCGATGGTGCCATGACAGCAGGTCAAGCTTATGAAGCCATGAATAATGCTGGTTACCTGGACTCTGACATGATTGTTATCTTAAACGACAATAGACAAGTTTCTTTACCTACTGCTACTCTGGATGGGCCAGTTGCTCCTGTTGGAGCTCTAAGTAGTGCTTTGAGCAGGTTACAGTCTAATAGGCCTCTCAGAGAACTAAGAGAAGTCGCAAAGGTTTGCACACTTATAGAACAATTTGAGTAAGGGTTTTACGAGTGAAGAAACTGAATTGGATTTTATATATTTGAAATTGTTGCAGGGAGTTACTAAACAGATTGGTGGTCCTATGCATGAGCTTGCTGCAAAAGTTGATGAATATGCTCGTGGCATGATTAGTGGTTCTGGATCAACATTGTTTGAAGAACTTGGACTTTATTATATTGGTCCTGTGGATGGTCACAACATTGATGATCTTATTGCTATTCTCAAAGAGGTTAGAAGTACTAAAACAACAGGTCCAGTACTGATCCATGTTGTCACTGAGAAAGGCAGAGGTTATCCATATGCTGAGAGAGCTGCAGATAAGTATCATGGTAAGCAATCACTTATCCAGTTACCGCCACTAGACTACTTGAAATCTTTAAACCGATACATGTGTTCAAGTGTGTATCTCATTTTCACATTTCAATGGATACTTAATGGTTCTATAATCTATCTGACATTCTGAATGTTCTTGAGAAGTCATTGGACATTGTACTTCTGATGCTATGCATGAGAAATGTCTTGCTGTTTGTTCTGTTTTTCTTGTGTGTTTCGCTAAGGTTATTCTTGTTTAAATAGAAAGCACAAAATTTAAAATCTGTTTATCGCTTGCAGGTGTTGCCAAGTTTGATCCAGCAACAGGAAAGCAATTCAAAGCCAGTGCCAAGACACAATCCTATACAACATATTTTGCAGAGGCTTTAATTGCCGAAGCAGAAGCAGATAAAGACATTGTTGCAATCCATGCTGCCATGGGAGGTGGGACTGGAATGAACCTTTTCCACCGTCGCTTCCCGACACGATGTTTTGATGTTGGAATAGCAGAACAACATGCAGTAACCTTTGCTGCTGGATTGGCTTGTGAAGGCATTAAACCTTTCTGTGCAATTTATTCGTCTTTCATGCAGAGGGCTTATGACCAGGCAAGCAAAAATGCCTCCAATTATCTCATTTTATAGAATATAGTGCAGTTTCAGTGAATGTTATAATCTGCTGATACAACAGCCGAGAAAACCCTCTAACCGTGTTCATGGTGGTTCTATATTCAGGTAGTGCATGACGTTGATTTGCAAAAGCTGCCTGTGAGGTTTGCCATGGACAGAGCAGGTCTTGTTGGAGCAGATGGTCCAACACATTGTGGTGCATTTGACGTTACTTACATGGCATGTCTTCCTAATATGGTTGTAATGGCTCCTTCTGATGAAGCAGAGCTATTTCACATGGTAGCAACTGCTGCCGCCATTGATGACAGACCAAGTTGTTTTAGATACCCAAGAGGAAATGGGATTGGTGTAGAGCTTCCGGCTGGAAACAAAGGAATTCCTCTTGAGGTACTTTTTAATTTCCACCATGCCTTTAATGCTGTCTGATATATCTATCTATCAGACGATTGATTGATGACATTTGACTTTTCCTGTAAAAATATATTCAGGTTGGTAAAGGTAGGATATTGATTGAGGGGGAGAGAGTGGCTCTATTGGGATATGGCTCAGCAGTGCAGAACTGTTTGGATGCTGCTATTGTGCTAGAATCCCGCGGCTTACAAGTAACAGTTGCAGATGCACGTTTCTGCAAACCACTGGACCATGCCCTCATAAGGAGCCTCGCAAAATCACATGAGGTGCTAATCACTGTTGAAGAAGGATCAATTGGAGGTTTTGGATCGCATGTTGTTCAGTTCATGGCCTTAGATGGACTTCTTGACGGCAAGTTGAAGGTAAAACTTTTCATACCTTATATGTAGTGTGCATTTGGTTA
The DNA here is from genome assembly GCF_019186545.1 of Solanum stenotomum. Lineage (NCBI taxonomy): Eukaryota > Viridiplantae > Streptophyta > Magnoliopsida > Solanales > Solanaceae > Solanum > Solanum stenotomum. The sequence goes on from NC_064282.1 coordinate 27,819,092, forward strand.
TTTTCAAAGATTACTCAAACTGTCACTTGTTTATTTTGTGCAGTGGAGACCAATAGTTCTTCCTGATCGATACATTGACCATGGATCTCCTGTTGATCAGTTGGCGGAAGCTGGCCTAACACCATCTCACATTGCAGCAACAGTATTTAACATACTTGGACAAACCAGAGAGGCTTTAGAGGTCATGACATAAGATGGAAGAAGCGTAGAAATATGGTATATTGTAAAATATAGTTTTAGGTCATGACATAAGCAGATTAACATATACTTATCCTCCAAAATATGTTTAAGTTTCCATGGCTGAGTTCAAGCCCTCCTCTTAGTCTCCTACATCACTTGTGATTAACTCATATGGTTTCTGATTGTGTAACCGGTGCTTGATTTTTCGAGTTATGAAAGATAAATGAAAATGAAAGATTTTACATTAGAATGTATGGATGAAACCAGTTTCTTCAATAGTAAACTTTGCTATGTATGTTTGAAGAACTGTTAGAAAACTTGTCATGTAGTAACACACAAGAGACTACATTGATGGAAATTAGGGTGTACATGACCGGGTTGGTTTGAGTTTTTCAAATATCAAATCAAACCATTTGTGTAAAATTTTAAATTTATAAACCAAACCAATAAAATTTGGATTTTTTCGGGTTTTTCAACCTCGGGTTGGTTCAGATTTTTCAAATATCAAATCAAACCATTGTGTCAAATTTTTAAATTTATAAATCAAACCAAACTAATAAACCTCGAATTTTTTCAGATTTTTGGCTTTTTTCCGTAAAGTTTGAATACAAACATATAATTAACTTGTGCTCCAAATATTTCTTTAGTCCAATCAAAATACAATTATCTAAGGTGTTTCTTAAAAAAAAACAACACAAAATATGAGATGAGTACTAATGACATAAAAATATTCAATAAAAAATAATAATGAAATCATCATATAAAATAAATATTGCAAAATCATAATGAAAATGATCACAATTTAAAAGTACTGAATCATGCTAAAATAAGTTTAATAAGTATTAGTTACATTACTAAATATTTAAGAAAAATTAAAATTAGATTATGTATTTTAATTGTCTAAACCAACGTAAAACTAAAGAACAAATATTCAATATTATTGTCATTCTTAGTGTTGAATTAATTTTCTTTTTGCATTAGTATTAATTTGATTTTAATTTAAATTTTATTATAATTATCAACATCTATGAACTATAATCTTTATTGGACCATTCTGAATTCTAAGTTTTAAACTTGAAATAATATATTAAAAGATAAAAACTATGAAATAGTATAAGAAATATTTTAAAATTATATCAAAGTAAATATTTTTATGTATAAAATAAAATTTTAAAATTACATATATAATGTTGGGTTGGTTTGGTCTCAGGTTGATTTTTTTTAGTTAAAACCAATCAAACCCAAATATAGTCGGATTTTTTTTCCAATACCAAACCAAGTCAAACCAAATCACTAGTCGGGTTTTTTTTCCGATTTGACTCTATTTACGATTTGGTTCGATTTTGTACACCCCTAATGGAAACTATTGACCTTTGATTGAGCATAAAACAAAGAAACTTTATGTAGAGACCACAAATGTATCTCTTTTTTTCAATAATAATCATATTCGAGCTTGTTTGCTGGCACCTTCATTATTACATTGTGTACCTATTACCTCCTATCAGTACAAGTATGACATGACTCTAGTGATCACCAAGTCTACAACTGTATCTCTTTTGTTTCAATAACAATTATGTTCGAGCCTGTTTGCAAGCACCTTGACTGTTACATTGTGTACCTATTACCTCATACCAGTACAAGTATGACATAACTCCAGTGATCACCACGTCCACAACTGTATCTCTTTTGTTTCAATAACAATTATGTTCGAGCCTGTTTGCGAGTACCTTGACTGTTACATTGTATACCTATTACCTCCTACCAGTACAAGTATGACATGACTCCAGTGATCACCAAGTCCACAAATGTGACTTTTTAGGTACTTATTTTGGTGGATGCTTGGTTAGGTAGAGTTGTCAAGTCACAAGTGTTCCAGATGCATGTATCAATATTACTTATAACTATAACCATTCATTTGGTCTGTCCACTTTCAGATAATGGATGAATACAAAAAAAAAAGAATCACTTGATCACTGTAGACCCTCAGGCTAAGAAGATTCTCCAAAGTAGGGGAGCGCGTTTGGGTCATTCAGATTGGATATGAAAATTTTGATTTTGGATATTTGAATTGAAGAAATTATAATTCAAGTAAATTAGGATTGGATTGTTTAAGTTCGATTTTTAATTAATGTTTTGCCTTTTAAGCTTTTAAGGTATGACATAACAACTAACAACTTCAATTCACCAAATAATTCGCTTATTAGGATATATACCTTTTTATAGCTAACAAAGATTGAGATGCACCATTCTACTCATATCGTGCATTAAGCTTTAATTTATTTACTCAATATGAGAAAGCAAAAAACCCTATAATATATTTGATTTAGTATAAATTTCCACATTAGATTTAATACTATAATAATGGATATGGTTGTTGAGTACTCATAAGTTTGAACCTTTGGAAATTGAACTTATTAGTATTGTGTACATATGATATTGGGTAAAGCACTAGACCTGAGTATAATAAAGTATAAAAATTTTAGATTTTCGGAGTACTAAATCTGACATCTAATCCGAAACTCATAAATCTTAAAAATAAAATTCGAAATTAAATTCATAATGCAAAAATTCAAACAAAATATCTAAAAAGTTGAGATTTGAGATTAATCAAAAATTATGCGCACCCTACTCCAAAGTGCTCTGCCATCGGCTTAAACGTCAATTTTTAGGTTTTGTTGTTTGCCACTAAGTTCGTTAATTGCATTTCTAAATATGATGAGGATTAATCTAAGATACTACAATCCACTCACAAATCACTAAAGATAACGTTTTTTTAGTATATGTATATAAATAGTTAAAGTTCGGATATATTGGCAACAGTTTGATGCACTTAAACTTTCACTATATGGCAAGGGTTTATTAATATACACAATATTTCTTATCTTTTATTTATGTAAAATGTTGTTTTCACGATTTGAATATGTTAATAAGATAATAATTGCTTCTGGCTAGAGTTAATTTCTTTTAGGTTATGGTGTGTGAATTCACACATATGTTTCACAGTCTACTTGAGTCATCATTTATTTTTATTTAATTAATTAAATTTACCTTATATTGACAAAGAAAACCTTTAAAACCAAAAATGACTTGCAAAAAAAAAGAGAGAAGAAAAATCTTTATTTTTATACCAAGCAAAAGAATTGAAATAATTTTTCTCTGTGTATTCATCTTTGTACAATAACATGTATAAATACAAGCAAAAAGTAGAAAAGAATATTTTAGTCCTCTAACTTATCCAAACGTTGTCCTATACATGATTGGTTGTAATTTAACTAAAACTATATTCAGCATTACGACGAAAACGACGTAAAAGGAAAAACCTATCTACAAAATATCGTACATTAGACATTTGTTTGTAAATGAGGCGTAGTTCAATTAATTGAGAAGGTCTCAATATTTCCCAAAATAAAAAGTTGGGTCAAGTTAGGCGCGTTCAATTATAACCCTTTAGCTCATTTTGAGAAAGATATTTCTAAGTTACTCAGCCAATTTTGTTTTCTAAAATAAGTTAAGTTTGAGAACATCAAATTCAAAATAAATAAACCATGACATAAAAACTAAAATCTTAATATTTTCACTTGACATACTATTTTACTGTTGATCTTGTGAAGTCACATTTAAAGTCGAACTTTCAAATTAATTTGTAGAGGATCATTATTAAAAAAAATTATCAAAGATTTGAACATATAACTAATTTATTACCACAATTTGCTTGTTCCAACAATAACACTACAATTTAATTAACTTACATAAAGTTAACTTAATTGGTATCATGCACACAATTACTAAAGATCATTAAAGACATAACAAAAAAAACACACATGTTGTACACATTATTAGACAACATATATATATATATATAGGCGGAATAACCTGAGATCCTTATACTTGATTTGAATCGTCACCTGGAGTGACCTGAGAGACCCTAAAATTAGTTTTTGACGCGACAATTCTTCCTGATTTGTCCAGCATTTCCAGTAAGAACTTCAATGGCTCCCATTTTCTTCATGGATTTCCCAAACTCAACGAAGAAAGCCTTATCGTTTTGCAATTTCTTGACAACATTTACTGAGTTTGTGTCTTTGAGAAGTGCTGCATCTGATTGGAACAATCCTTTATTCTGATTAATAAGAATGTTGAAATAATTGCTATCAAATGAAGTTGAGCTCATAGGGTCCATTTCCACTATATTGGCTAGATTGGTGCATGATTTCTTCAATGAGTCAGCATATGTAGCATTGAGAGATGGATCCATGTCACCTTTTCCAGTGAAATTGAAGAGTCTTTTTGAGAATTCTCCACAATGAGCAAAACCAATTGTGTGAGCACCTACATGCATATAAATTTAACTTATATACACTAACAATATACGTAAATATATTTTGTTTTAGTGACAATGCTACTGAACTCATAATTTAAGAAAGAAAAACTTTTGAAACTTAGGTAGGTTTTAAAAGAAGCTATGGACATTAATTTGTATGTCATTCTCCAGGTTTATAGTCACAACTCACATTTTTTATGAATTTCATTATCTTTTAAATGACCTGACAGTATAGTATGGACCAATAATATTTTACCTGATAATGCAACGAGATCATCGACATTTAGGCCTTTCTTTGCAAAGAGTTGCTGAAGGGTTGAAATATTTGAATCTGGTAAAGGTAAGTTTGAGCTCACTTCACTTGCAAGGGAAACATTTCCATCTTTTCTTCCAGTCTCCACTTCCCACATTGAAGTTTTAAACTGCATGCAAACAATTAATTCGAGAAGTGCATTTTTGCATTCTTTATACTGTCTGCATATAAATTATTAGTTTTTTAAATCTACTTTTAAATACGTTGACTTATTATATTACTTACAGGGAAAGAAACAGCATCACGAGCAGATAAAGCTAACATGTCAGCACAAGAAACAATGCCAGGACATTTAGCCTCGACTTGTCTCTTGATATCATCAATTTCATCGAAACCACCCAAAGAGAGATTTGGTCCAGCCTCCTTCTCTGATTGTTCTGTTCCCTCTGTATCCAGCAATACTGATGCATCACACCCCTACAAATGTCACTGTCAGTGTATATAACTTAAATTTTACTATGATATTATTCTAATTCGTATACGTACCCTAAGGAAACAATCATGGTAGTGTAGTCGAAGCAATCTAGCACCCAATGTAACATCATCTTTAGCTTTGCTCCAAGTAATATCTCTAATAAGTTGTTCAGCATTTGGACAACGAGTGCTCTTATAGAAGTTGTTGCGGAGTGCATTCCCTGCATCCGCAACAACTTCACAAAGAACAATACACACAAAAACAAGACAATTTAGTACTAATTGAGTTCTCATTTTATTTTCTTAGCTAGGAATTGATGAAGCTAAGATTATTTAAGATGAAGAAAAAGAAAATTGATTAAAGCACAATGGCTTTACCCTCGAGGAGAGTTTCCTTTTATAGGCAAACATGCATGGTGAGACAGCTAGTGGGAAGACATATAAAAATAACTATTCTCAAAGTTACTACTAAAATACATAAACGTGTCTTTTAACTTAGCCTCAACTGATATCTACGACTTTTTTACTTTGAGTCTGCACAAGTAGCTGGTACTAAAACTTGTATAATATTGAACAAGTAGACACATGCGTAGTATGTGTCAATTCACGACCTACATGTATCATGTCACTGCCAAAATAATACTATACTTTACTTCCTCCATTTCATTTAATTTTATTTGACTAGACATAATCTTTTTTTAAAAAAATAATAATTAAATAGAAGAACTTTTAAAACTTACAATATCAAATTTATATGTCATAACACTATCATATTTTAATACTTTTTAAATCTTATGATATTAAATATATATTATTTATAACATTGTTGTGATTATAAAAATATGTCATTAAACATAATATGAAAAGTTAAAGCAAATAGAGTTTAGAAAAAGAAAAAAAAATTAACTTAATAATCGGAAAAAGGGAAAGAAACTTAAAGAAATTAAAAGGGGTCACCTACAATAACAGGTCAATTTTAGGTAATGATTCAAAATATTTTATACAACTTTAAGTTCTATACTGTCAAGACATTACAAATCAACTTCTACATTTACACTAAGAATAACGCAACAACATATTTTTTTTTTAAAAGAAAGGAGCAAGTTAAGTAAAATCCCATTAAATATATGTTTGTCCAAAGGAGGAAAATAGAAAACAAAGAGGTTATCATAATTGTCTAACCTTTTAAAGTAATTAAATTACGCATTTTCGGCAAATCATAATTGTCTAAATATTGTTAAGATATTGGCAGAGAGATCATACTAATCAAGACTGATCTAGTTGTATGTTAAATTTTAGAAATTAGATAATCTTAAATTTTTAGGCATTAGAAATTAGATAATCTTAAATTTTTAGGCTTTGGGGAATAATGTAGGAAAATAATTAATTTAGGAATATTAATTTAGAGAGTTCATGAGTTTTGAAATAGTAAGTTGTATGTCGGAAAAATCGTGAGGGTGCAATCAAAGTTAAATTTGTGAAAGGCGTTGAAGGAGAAGGAGAATGAAAATAACGAGGACGAAGAAAATGGTGAAAGAATTCTTCTTATTTTTGGTAAGCCAAATAAGAATCTTAAACAAACTCTTATAATTAATTTAGAGTCCAAGTTACCATATGATGCTCTTTTTGTTATTTTATTAAATATTAATATAAATTTATTAAGAGAGATAAGTACTTCTAAAAATGAATTAACGATGTATTTTCTTGTTCACCGTAAGTGGATAATAGTTAATCTCTAAAAATTAAATGTGAAAACTACCTTATAATAAATTGAAATAATTTAATGATCAACAATCAGAAAACTTAATAAACTCCAATTAAAAACAAAAACAAGAAACATTGTGATTAAAATCACCAAGAACAACTCAATTGAAAAAACAAAAACATAGGAGATCGGTAGCTAGACAACTTTAATTCTAAATATAAATAGATAGGAAATGAAGGTGACTCAATCAATTAAAGATGCGGCCAAGCATATTCTCTTCATGAATCTTCTTCTCAGTCATTCTTGATACCAAATTCTTCATGCATTTCGTCAGTGGTTTTCCCTTTGATCCTATCAACAACTTCTTGAATCATTACATCCCTCAATAAATTATCGTCAAGATTATTAATTAGCAGCTAAAAGAACATCATATACAACTGAGTGGTGCACTTTCAAGAAACTCTTGTCAAAATTGTTCTAACTGGTTTGTCGAAACACCTTTCTCTGCGTGTTTCTTCCAATATTCAATCACTTTGGTCATTGTTTTTCCATCAATATTAGACAAGGAAATGGAGTTAGAAGCACGAGACACATCTTCTACTATGTTCTTGATGACTTGGGACCTAATAATTACAACCTCGTAGAATTTGAATTCCTCACCATCGTTTGTCTCGAGAGTTATGAGCCTTTTTGAATACATGATGAAAATAAGAAAAGCTATTAATGAATGATTTTAATACATGGGGTTTAGCTTGGTCTTTTATAGTGCATTAGAATTTTAATTACTTTGCAAACTTGTAGTAGGAACATGGAAAACAAAATATTATATAGACCAAAAGTTGTTAATTTTCTTCTTTTTTAAAGTTTAATAAATTTTATTTACAAAGTCTAATAGTCTCATATTACTAAGATAAGGATTATTATGGCAAGTTAATTAAAAGGAAAGTTCAAGAACACATTACTTTTCCAATAAAAATAATTGGAAAACTAAAACAGTTAATTAATCTAGTACTCACTCTGTCTTGTCTTAAATTTTCATATTATTTAAAAATATATTTATTCTAATGTCATATTCTCAGTATATAATATTGCATTCTTAGTTAGCATGTCAGTGTTTTGAGCTATTCAGTATTTAGTGCATTTTTTGCTTCATGAATATTCAATTGGAAGTAGACTTAGCACCGAGTTGGACTAGGGTTCAGTGTATCCTCAAAGTCTCAGAACTACATGTTTGCATAAGTTTATAAGTCCTTTATGTTGGGCATCAGTTTTAGTGATCACGCCACAGTCATGCCTCTATACCCCTGGAAAGATATATCGGGTCCTCTCGATGGGGCATATACATCGGACTCCACGTTTAGCTTACGTGTTTTATGTCGATTAATAGTAGCTCCCACAGTCAGACTCTTAGTGCATTGGCCAGGTTTTCAGCAGTTATTTCAGTATACAGTTCAACATGTTATCTTCATGATTAGTACTTGGTCATTGCATCTAGTCTATCTTTCAGTTATACTTCAGTTTATATCTATATCCTTGTTCAAATTATATCATTGCTCAGTTATGCATTATTCGACTTATATTTTTTGTTCATCTTAGCATATCTGTTTCCTGCATGCTCTGTATATTCCAATTACTGACACATAATTTGCGCTACATCGTTTCATGATGAACGTTCTAGCACTCAGCTTCCAGATCACACTTAGATTGATTCTCGATTTGACTTCAACAACTTCAGTGGTGAGCCCTCATACTTCGAGGAAAATAGACATGCTTTCTATTTTAGTCTTTACTTTGAGTTTTTAGTTTTGTTAGAGTTAGCTGGGGGTATGTCTCAGCAACTCAACTCAACTCAGTTAGAGGCTTTTCAGACATAACAATGGATTCAACTCGAGTTGTTAAGTGGTTGTTTCAGTCATCACTAAACTCTTATTATTTATATTTACTTTCAGACTTGTTGGATTTTTCCCCATTTAAGATATTCACTATATTTAGCTTCCGCATAGTATATGATTGACTTAGTTATATTTTTAGCATGCTTGATATATGTCAGACTTAGGGTTAGGTTGGGTAACTCATGATCGTAGGTCCTGTGTTACGTCTAGGGATAGCCTCGGGGTGTGACAACATTCCTCAATTCCTTATTGTCAGGATTTTTAACAGCTAAAAAAACATCAATTAATACCGGTGCACCTTCAAGAAATCCTTGTCAAAATTCTTTAACTTATCTTATGAAATACCTTAGACCTTTCTCTGAATGTTTCTTTCAATATTCAATCACTCTGGTCATTATTTTTCCAACAACATTAGACAATGGGATGACTTTAGAAGCACAATCTGGGTCTTGAACTATTATTCTTGATGACTTCGAACTTCAGAGCTACAATCTCGTCGAGTTTGAATTCCTTGCCATAGCTAGTCTTGAGAGTTGTGAACTTTTCTGAAGACATGATAAAGAAAATGGAGAGAGCTATGAATGAATGATTTCAATACATGAGGGCTAGCTTGGTCTTTTATAGTGCATTAAGATTTTAATTACTTTCCAAACTTGTAATAGTAACATGGAAAGCAAAATATTATATATTATATAGGAGATTTGACCAAAAGTTTTTTTTTAAAAAAAGTTTGATAAATCAGATTTACAAAGTCTACATAAATATTATCAGATTATTAAGATAAGGCATGTTATGACAAGTTAATTAAAAGGAAAGTTCTAGAATTAATTACTTTTCCAATAAAAATAATTGAAAAACAAAAACAATTAATTAATCTAGTACTCATTCTGTCCTGTCATAGTTGTCCATATTATTTAAAAATATATTTATTCCAATTTACTTGCCAATTTATAAAATCAACAATAAATTAATTTCATTTTCTCTATTTTACCCTTAGAATTTTAATTGTTTTTTAGTATGAATTATAAGTTTGTAAAGTTCAAAAGAAAGTCTTTTAAAGGGAATATTAGTTAAACTATCTTTCTTATTATTAAACTAGGGAATTTGGCCGTGCTTCGCGCAGTTATGAAATATATATATATAAATTTATTTTAAAAAATCAATTATAGAAATAAGAAAAATGATAAAATCACAAAATACAAATATTTTTGTAGAATTAGAGCTTAAGTGAATTACATATTTATTATTGAATGTTTTTCAAAAATAAAAGACTAATTTATTAAGAAAAAAAATTAATGTATTATGATGTTAATACATAAAATTCGGATAAACATATTTAAGGACTTGATTTTTTTTTCTTATTTTTGTCAAATGATAAATTTACTATCCGATGAATCTTTCTTTAGTTCGGAAAAATAAATGATGAAACTAAAAATAGGAGGAAATAGAGATAAATATTTCCATTTCATTTCTTCTTCGATATTTAATCCTTTCGTCTAAATAATTATTATTCTCTATTTTTCATTATCATCTAAATAAACCTCTATTGCTCATTTTTCGAATATATCTTATATTATTATGGTGATTCATTAGAAGTAGAAGAAATGAAAAAATTTAAATGGTTCTTCATCATAAGAAATACCTAATAATTCTGTATTTCAATACTTAATGTGCATTTTTTGAGCCATGAGTAATAAAATTTAAACGTCTATTAGTGTAGTTAGTTGTGTTCTGACAAAGTTACAAATAAGTAATTTGAGCCTAAATGAAAATGTAATTTAGTAAAATTAAAAACATTATAAGAACCTAGCTAAATTTTAAAAAATATATAGAGAGAGAACATATGAAAAAGTAAGTAAAAAGAGAAAAATAACAACACAATTTTGTCAAGTATAAAAAATCATATAATCAATGCAATTATTTTTGAGCTTTTATTAGGCACTCCTTCTATTCATATCCAAGAGTCTTTTCATGGAGTCAAACTAAAGTATAAATCTGATACTATAACAATAATATAGAATATCACTATTTCAAATATGGAATAAAAATAATAATCTTGAGTAGGAATCTAATGAAAAAAAAATATGAATTTATATAGACAAAATTGAAGAAATTAATATCATAAGGTTTCTTAAATTTTGAAATTAAATAGTTGGGGGTTATGAATATAAAACTTTAAAGAAAAAGAGTTAATAATATTAATTAAAGTAAAAGTTCAATTAGGTATAAGTTATGGAGATAAGAATTTTAAAATAAATAAAAGAAGAAAAAAATAAAATAATGAAGACCAAAAAAAACTCATGAACTATTCAACATTTATTGGGTGTTTAAGTTTTATTAGGAAAGCAAGCAAATCAACCTCTTCTCTTTTTGTACTAGTCCATTGTGTTTAACAAAAGTGAAAGAGGAAAAAAAATACAATAAAAAAATAGACAAATATCTTGAAATATTAAAGTAGTAAATATTGAGACTTTTAATTTTTTGTAACAAAGAATAATAATGAGTGTAAATAATTTTTCAGACATTTAAGTATAACAATAAATAGAGGAGTAGTAATTGATAGATTTATTTTTTGTACAATAATAAGTAAATAGAAAAATATGAAAAATTGTGGAAAAAAGATAAATAAAATCTTTGGCCAAAGAGAGGTGCAACTTCATTTCTCTATGAGATTTTAAGTACAACAATATGTAATAGCTATAAGAAATGTATCATAGATCAGTGGCGGATCCAGGATTTTCGTTCAGGGGGTTCGAAAAATAAAAGTATAGGCGTGTATATATAAGCCAACAAAACAAAATTTCAAGAAAGTAGTAGTATTTAGTTTTAGTGGCGGACCCTTGAATTTTTTTGGGTTTAAAACCACACTTTTAGCATGTTTTATAAAATAAAAAACTAAAAAAAACGTGAAAACGGAATTGAAACCTTAAAAAAAAAAAAAAACTGAAACTGAAAAAGAAAAAAATAAAACGCTAATGCAGGGATTTGAACCCTCAACATGAGACTTGATTTTCAAGGAACCTACCACTGGGCTATCTCTTTCTCCTTGTTATTGAGGGGGTTCAAAATTTATATATTCACATAAATACAGAAAATTACCTGATATATACGGTGTAATTTTTTGCCGAGGGGGTTCGGGTGAACCCCTGGAACCTATGTGGGTCCGCCCCTGTCATAGATAATATACTTTCAAGCATGACAAGATTTTAGAATATCGAAATCAAACAGTACATTAATGAATCTTTAAAATATTGGAAGCATTCAAAACTTTATACTAATATGATCATCTCTCTTGATAAATCTTTCAACATAAGTAAACTTCCTTCTTCATTTTGATGATCTTGTACTAAATTAATGTGAACATCTCTTTATGATGAATCTTTGAAGAATATATCTTTGATCTTCATCAAGGTGAAGAACATATCATGTCACTATCTTTTCTATGATTTCTTATGGAAAAAATGAAGAATAATTTTTATTTTTTTTAAACTACACTATTAGAAAGAAAGACTAAGAATGAGAAAAAAACTACACTAATAGAAAGAAAGAATGAGAAAAAAACTACACTAATAGAAAGAAAGAATGAGAAAAATGAAAAATGAATATTCAACATCTCCATAGATGATTGTAATTTATAGATTTGATAATCCATAAGAATAAGTTGAAGAGACATGCTATTTAAGTAGAAAATATGAATAGATGGAGGTTTTTTGTAACTCATTAGATTAAATTAGAATAGTAAATATGATTATTTTTTTATTTAATAAATAAATTATTTAATGAAAAAATTAAGAAAAAAAATTTCAAAAAAGGAGAAAAAAGAATGGAGGCCATAGAGAGGTGCCACATCACCTAGTCTATGTTTCTCCTTTATATTATACTAGACATCGGAGCCCGTGCTAGCACGGGCCCAATATGTATCATTTTTGTTTCAATTTATGTGACAAAGACAAAATTAAAGAGTTATTCAAACTTTAATATTAATTTAAAATAGTTTAAATTTTTAATTATTGTTAACTATGGTAAAAAATTTTTTATGTCTTTTAACATTCTGAATTGCTAATTATTGTTGTATGATTTGTAATATCTTTTACGCAATTTTCAAATAATAAAGGTTATTTCTTCTTTCTCAATTTATGTGGTACTAATAAAATTTTGAGATTCAATCAATTTTTTTTGTCTTTAAAACATTCTATTGTTAATTACTGTAAATTATTGTACTTTCTAAGTAATTTTCAAATAATATATATTATTTCATTTGTCTAATTTATGTGTCACTGATAAAATTTGAAGAGTTAATCAGATCTTTTATATATTTTTATATCTTTTGAATATTTAAGTAAATAATTATTGTGATTTATAATATTTTATACAATTATTTAAAAAAAATTAAACAACAAACAAAACGAATTCATCATAGGAAAATTACCAAAGCATCCTTCAATACATCAATAATGGGTTTCACTTTTTGTTTAAAAAAATATGCATATTGGGAGGATATTTTTGTCCAAAGTGAAAATAGAATAAGTATAAAGCATTAAAGTCTTTTAAAATTTTAAATTGTTAATTTTTATTGTATGATTTGTAATACTTTTACGCCATTTTCAAATAATAGAGGTCATTTCTTCTTTCTCAATTTATGTAGTACTAAAATTTTTTTGAGATTCAATCAAATTTTTTTGTCTTTGAAATATTTATAGCTGTTAATTATGTAATTTATAGTACTTTCTAAGAAATTTTCAAATAATATATATTATTTCATTTGTCCCAATTTATGTGTCGCCGGTAAAATTTGAAGAGTCAACCAGATCTTTTATATATTTTTATATCTTTTAAATATTTAAATAATTAATTATCGTGATTTATAATATTTTATACAATTATTTAGTATAGTAAAATAAATTTAAAAGAAACAAACAAAACGAATTCATCATAGGAAATTACCAAAGCATCCTTCAATACATCAATAATGGGTCCGACTTTTTGTTTTTAAGAAATTGTACATTCGAAGGATATTTTTGTCCAAAGTGAAAATATTGTGTAAAAAATGTGTATTTATTGTGATTTTGAATGTTTTGTGGGGTAATAGGACGCACACAGTTAAGGTGTCTTTTTGAAAATCTGGGACAACTTCAAGTATCACTTAATGTTTTTTCTCAAAATCTAATTTACTTTCGTAAACTATGTGTCAGATCAAAATCAGATTAACAAATTCAAAAGGAATGAGTAATAAATAGCTCATACAATGACATACTTATTATTTAAAAGAAATACTCCTTTTGGTTGAAAGCTAACAAGATAGTTACAATGTAATTAAATACTATAAAAATCTCTGCATTGTAGCTTATTGATAACGTTCAAATATACTTCTTGAAAAGAAATATAAACGATCGTATGCAATATATTTACCCAACTATGAGTCGGGATCGATCCCACAGAGAATATGGAAGAATATTGTCAATAGTAAATATTTAACTCGATAGTCGTTATAAAAATGGGGGATTTAAATTGAAATAAAATAAAATAAAAATAATAAAAAGATAGCTTTGAACTAAGTATTTATTTATATTCAGATTATGAAAAGTAACTAGAAATGTGTTCCCCATAAGCTCATAACGCAGTAATTCTAATAATAGTAATCCTTTTCTAGTGTATTACATG
>NC_064282.1:27834068-27861454 GCF_019186545.1 Solanum stenotomum
TACGGAGAAGGGCCTAAAATACCCTTCAAGTATAGGGAATGGAACAAAAATACCCTTCATCCACCTTTGGGCTCAAAAATACCCTTTCATCCACCTATATGGACCTATATTACCCTTTCACTTAACAGATTTTTTATGAGTAATAATTAATCTTTTCATTAATGATGTGGCAATCTTTAATTGGCTGGAATTTAGATTAAGCAAAAACAATTATTTCTCCAAATCAAACCCGGATCCAACTAAACTTTACCCGACCCACGTAAAATTTTACTGACCCATATCTTTAAAAAAAACAAGAAGAACCGAGTGTGTAGCGGTGAGTTTCCTTTTTTTTCTCTGTACACTGAATTTCTCTCCATATAATTTTCTCGTAAAATTTGCAAATAAAGAAAAGCGATATCAATCGCTTTTCTTCATCAAGTATATAATCTCTTGCTATGGCTAAATTTTTTTATTTATTTTTTTATATTCTATTCCATGATTCTACTTTGAGAATTTCCCAAAATCATGTCTATTTCAGAAATAAAATTATGTTGGTTTTGCTTTTTGCGTGCGGTGCTTTATATGAATCGCAAAAAAGAAAAGTGAAATAATTTTTGAACTCTAGGGTTTCGGATTTTGAGAAATTTTACCTCTTTGAGTTTATGTTTCCCAGTTATTGGAGATTTGCTGGACTTTTCATAGTGTTTCAAAATATGGTGTATATTGGTATATGATTATAGTGGCACTTGATCTTGTATTTCACTTCTTCCTTCTTGGAATGTTTCCAGGGAATTTTCGGAAGTTTCATGTTGTTTATGGTCTAATGTACCTCTTTTTTGACTGGGATTAAAAATAACTGGAGCAAGTTGTTGATTGAAGTTTGATTATTTAAGATATGGGTCAATAGAATTTTAAGTGAGTCGGGTGGAATTTAGTTGGATCTAAGTTTAATTAAGAGAAATTCTTATTTTGGTTAATTCCAATTTCAACCAATTAAAGACTACCACATCATTAACGAAAGGATTAATTATTAGTCTTAAAGAATCTGTTAAGTGAAAGGGTAATATAGGTCCATATAGATGGATGGAAGGGTATTTTGGAGCCTAAAGGTGGAAGAAGGGTATTTTTGTTCCATTACCTGTACTTGAAGGGTATTTTAGGCCCTTCTCCGTATATATTATTTAATGTGATTTAGCTGTATCAACCAATGAACTAGCCCTCACTCTTAAGTGGATCAGGCCATTACTATTCTGTTTACATAATTTTCCATAACAAGGGATAATGTACTAGTGAAAGTTAGAAAGTATGAAAAAAACAGGCACGAATTAGGAAAGTAAGGAGTAAGATGTGCATGTCATGCACTCAATGTTCTAGTCATAGTTTCGAGCCTATGCTATTGACTAACTTGATAAATTTGTCTCGAATACAAAAGACATGTAAAAAATTATATACATATAGAGATAAGTCGAACTAGGATGCCATTAGCTCACCATTCATCTTAGAAGATCTCCGCATTACTTAGGCTCCAATCACCGTTGTCGGCTGGCGCTCAAATCCACATCAAGAAAACATATGTGGAGTGCAGCATGAATATCAGAACAACAAGTGCCCAGTAGGCATCATAGGTCGACTGAACTTGGAAAGTAAAAACAATATGAAGAATATGAAAGCAATAGTAATTAGAGGTCAAATGAACAAAGCAATAACGGAAAGTCTAACTATATAACTCACGAGTCTGAAAAGAACGAAGTAGTAAAGTAAAGCAATAATCTATAACCTAACTGGACCTCTATAAGCCTAGAAAGTATGTATACTCATGCACAATTAGAAAGTAAATGTATAACTCAAACGAGTTTGGACTCACATAAGTTCGATAAGTACACGGAAGTACTATGAATAACACTAGCTAGATTAAAAGCTTTCAAGAACTGAAATGGCCGACTCCAGACTTGAACTATGGCGAAGGCACCTTGAAGTGTAAGAATTATTATTAATTATTATTAATTATTTCTTACTTATGGCTCAAGTTTACTTGTAACGCAAGTAATACCATAAATAATATTTAATAAGGAATAAATCTCGTCCGTACATTAGTTACTTGATGGATATACCAGATTAAGTCATAACCTCTATAAATTGGTCCTCCCTCCACCCATTAGGGTTATCATATATTCTCTACAATAATTTCATCGTTGACGGTTGTGGTAACATAAAGTTAGGGCAAGGAGGTAGAAACCAATTTACGACTAACACTTCCGCTTTTCTCTGTGATGATGTCTTCCGCATCAGGTATGTACCTCTAACGATCTCTATGTAAGATTATCGTGTTCAAAATCCTGAAATTACTTAATCTTACATGTGGTATCAGAGCATGGATTGTTTGAACTGATAATCTTAATGAATATGTTATCTAGTGGCAATAATCTTAAAGTATTTTATTGTTCTACATATATACGTAGTAATCTATTCTACCATTTTGACTAGCTAAGTATCATTGAAAATTGAGAAAAAAAAAAGTGAAAGAAACTTTATAATAGTTCGTCAAAAATAAAGTATTGAAGGGACAAACTTGTTGAAGTTCATTAATGGAACACTGTTGACTTTAGAAGAACAAATTATGAGATTAATTAAGTGTAAAGATATGACGACATCGCTTAAAAGCATATTGACATTGACAAAATCACTATACATACTCATAGTTGTTAATAGGAGTAATTCTTTACGCCTATGAACTTATACACCTGCTAAAATTTCATCATTGTATAAGTTTTTATGAAATTTATTGAATTTCGTTTTGTGATTTAAAATTAATCTCTTGAAAGTTTAATTTTGTCTAATCAAATTATGTTCAAACTTATTGTTGAATTCTTTTGTAGTAGCGTAATTTTGTGCTTGACTATTTAAGGTGTTTGGACTCTTATGTTAATGAAGTGTTGTTAGCAAAGTTTAATTTGCACAAATTCTAAAAAATCTTAATCTTCCCATAATGTAATAATTATGTTTTGCTTTTAAATTGTGCAATAAATTAAAGTGGTCGTTATACTATTTAATAAATAATATGTGTTTATTATGTTTCTATAGTTTGTTAGTCACCAAAGTGGCCAAACTAGAGAAATTAACGTCTACAGATATAATATTTATGATCACTTGACATATGTGGATTAATACAATTCATTGACTGAGTCTGGTTTTTCAACCTGATGCATGTATTATGTATCTATAGTTTGTTAGTCACCAAAGTGGCCAAACTAAAATGTATAAAATTATTCACATGCACAAAATTTTATGACATTATGTGTGAATTTGCATTTATGTAGTTTGTTAGTCACCAAAGTGGTCAAACTAGAGAAATTAACGTCTACACATATAATATTTATGATCACTTGATGCATGTATTATGTTTCTATAGTTTGTTAATCACCAAAGTGGCCAAACTAAAATGTATAAAATTATTCACATGCACAAATTTTTATGAGATTATGTATGCATTTGTATTCAAATAGCTTGTTAGTCACCAGAGTGGTCAAACTAGTATGGTTAAGAAAAATATGTACTCATAAAATTGTCATGTATCTATGAAAATTAATGAAATGTCTATATATAGAAAAATAAATAGATAAATTGACTTTCACTATTGCTAGAATTTAAGAATTTACCCAAAGGTGAATCAATCATTCTACTAATAGTGACAATTATGAGGTAACTTAATCTTTTTAGTCAAACCTATATTGTATATCCAAAGATGTCGTATATGTTTGATTAAAATTATTCAATTACCTATTAAAGATAAAAATGACATTTAAATTATGATAATGTGTCGCAGTATCTACCCAAAGGAGAATTACGATATATTTTTATCGCTTTACTAAATTCACATTATTTTCTGATTTGTGAACATGTATATCTATTTTGTAGTTATTCCTCTTCATTCGCATACTTCTTCTGTTACTGTGTTCAATGGATTGAACTTCTTTGAATGGCATGAACAAGTCCAGTTCCACTTAGGTGTGATGGATCTTGACTTGGCTCTACTGAATGACAAACCTACTGCCATTACTGATAAGAGCAGTGAGGATGAGAAGTCTTTTCATAAATCATAGGAGCGCTCTAACAGATTGAGCCTTATGTTCTTGCGAATGACCATTGCTAACAACATTAAGAGTACTATTCCACAAACAGAAAGTGCCAGGGAATACCTGAAGTTTGTGAAAAAACGTTTTCGTTCTGCTGATAAGTCTCTCGTTGGTGCACTAATGGTTGAACTCACGACCATGAAATTTGATGGGTCGTGTAGTATGCAAAATCATATCATCGAGATGACTAACATTGCAGCAAGACTTCGGACCTTGGGGATGAAAGTGGATGACACCTTCTTGGTTCAGTTCATTCTGAACTCATTGCCTCTTGAGTATGGACCATTCCAAATTTATTATNACCCTAAATAAAATAATTGAGTCCAAACAAATTAGGAAATCAAAACCCGAAAGGAATTGGATTCCTTTTTCTCCGCGTGTAGCTTCCAAGTTTGTGCGTGTAACTTCTTTTGATGTTGCTGCCTGATACGTGGACCAGCAGGTAAGTTTTTCTTTCCTTATTTGCATATAAATTATATTAATATTATATTAACTTATTTCCATTAAGCTGCCTGCTTGATTTCCTTCTTCAACTTTCCATCTTTAATTCGTTTTAGCTCCAAACATCTCCAATTTTCCATCAATTTAATCTTACAAATAAAATACACAATTTAGCACAATCCATAAAATTTATGCTCATAAAGGACAAATATAAATACTAAATGTGAGGCAAATAATGATTAAAAATATGTATTTTGACCTCACATCACTTATTATATATAGAATATAGATTTTCTAGAGATCTTTAAAAAGAATGATGGATAAATAATATGAAACGGAGAAAAAAATTATATATAATTTATAAAATATCAATACGTATATATACTTACAACCTTTTTAATTAATAAAAAATTTGGCCAATCATATATATGTATTTATACATCTTGAAATTTTTCAGAACTATTTGTATATTTCGCTTGACAATATACAAACAGGATAATTTATGTTGATTTTTTTTTATAAATCGTATAAAATTAGCTAGGGTAAGCATATTTATATGAGAAATTTACACAATCAGTGTCACAACTCAAAAATGGATGTGATAGCACTCGTCTTATCCCACCAAGACAAGTCAACCTAAAACCCAATCATTTAATTAACTCAAGTTAAACAAATAATCCAAATTTCCAAAAATGACCTTCCGGGTCATTACATTATCCACCACTAAAAATCATGTTCGTCCTTGAACATAAGGTGAAAGAAAGTACTTGAAGCTTAAAAAAGTTGAGGATATCTGGCATGCATGTCAAACTCCGCCTCCCAAGTTGCCTCTCCCACTAAACGGTGCTTCCACTGCACCTTCACGAAAGCAATCTCCTAGGTCCTAAGCTTTCAAACCTGCCTATCCAATATAGCTACGGGCTCCTCCTCGAAGGTCAAGTCTGGACCCAACTCCACTTAATCGAGTGAAAGCACACGAGACTCATCAAGAATATACTTCCGAAGCATAAAGACATGGAAACATGATGAACTGCAGATAAGCTAGGTGGCAAGGACAACTTATAGGCCACCTCTCCCACTCGGCTCAAAATCTGAAAAGGTTTAACGAATCTAGGGCTAAGTTTGCCCTTCTTACCAAACCTCATCACACCCTTCATGGGTGATACTCGGAGCCATACATTATCATCTTTCATAAACACTAAGGATTTAACTCTCCGATTTGCATAATTCTACTGTCAACTCTAGGCTGTCAACAGTCTATACTGAATCATACAGAATTGCTCCATAGCATTTCTAAGCAAGTCTGTATCTAAAGAGTCCATCTCCGCCGAATCAAACCAACCGATCATAGATCTACACCATCTGCCATACAATGCCTCAAATAGGGCCATCTGAATAGTAGAGTGATAACTGTTATTGTAGGCAAACTCTGCTAAGGGCAAATGTCGATCTCATCTAGCACCAAAATCGATCACACATGCTCTGAGCATGTCCTCTAACACCTGAATCGTCCGCTCGGACTGACCATTTGTCTGAGGGTGAAAGGTTGTACCCATAACTAACTGAGTACCCAAACCATGTTGTAATGCCTTCCAGAAATGGGAAGTGAACAATGAACCTCGATCAAATATAATAGAAATCGAAACTCCGTGTAATCACACAATATGACTGATATATAGCTCGACTAACTTCTCCGCCGTATACTTCACCCGAACCGAAATAAAGTAGGGCAGACTTGGTGAGCCTGTCAACAATAACCCAAATGGAGTCATAACCACCCATTGTGGTAAGCAAACTCACAACAAAGTCCATAGTGATCCGCTCCCTCTTCCAAGTAGGAATATACATCCTCTGAGATACACCCTCGGGTCGCTGGTGCTCACACTTGACCTGTTGGCAAATCAAACACCTAGAAACAATGTCTGAAATATCATTCTTCATCCCACACCACTAGTAATGCTGACTCAGATCATGATACATCTTTGCCGCTCCCTAATGGATGGAATATCGAGAACAATATGCCTCCTTAAGAATCAATCTAATCAACTCGCCCGTCTTGGGCATACAAATCTTGCCTCTGATTCTCAAGACACCAACAGAATCAAGGACATCCTCCTTGGCTTTCCCTCTCAACACTTTATATCGAATAAGACATAATTTCTCATCATCAAATTGGTGCTCACGGATCTCCTCGACTAAAGAAGACTGAGCCTCAATAAAAGCAATCATCCCATCACTTTCCTCTGAAATCTTCAACCTGACAAAACTGTTAGCTAATATCTTAACATCTCTAGACAACGGTCTCTCCTCAATACTAAGCGTTGCAACACCCTCCATGCCAGGAGTCTTCCTACTCAAAGCATCGGCCATAATATTGGCCTTCCCCGGATGATATAGAATGGTCACATCATAGTCCTTCAACAACTCAAGCTATCTCCGCTGCCTCAAGTTCAGATCTCTCTCACTGAAGATGTACTTAAGACTCTGATGATCAGTGAAGATGTCACAATTAGCCCTATACAAATAGTGACGCCATAACTTAAGTACAAAGACCACCGCTGCCAACTCTAAATCATGAGTAGGATAGTTCTTCTCATGTGTTTTCAATAGCCTAGAAGCATACACAATCACCTTCCCTTTTTGCATCAATACACCACCCAAACTGACTCTTGAAGCATCACAATACACAGTAAAGTCCACACCCTCCTCTGGTAGAGTCAATACAGTGGCCAAAGTCAACAAGGTTTTGAGCTTTTGAAAGCTCTCCTCACATTCATCAGACCACTGAAAACCCATACCCCGATGAGTCAATCTAGTCAACAGAGCTGCAATAATAGAGAAACTCTAGACAAATCGTCGATAATTGCCTGCCAATCCCATAAAACTTCGAATCTCTGCAGGAGAAGTAGGTCGCGTCCAGCCTCTAACTGCCTCAATCTTGGACGGATCTACTCGAATACCCTCCTTGGACACCACAGATCCCAAGAATGCCACAGAATTAAGGTAGAACTCACACTTTGAGAACTTTGCATACAACTTCTCTTCCATCAACCTCTGAAGTACAATCCTCAAGTGTCGGACATGGTCCTCCTCAGTCCTGGAGTAAACCAAAATGTCATCGATGAAGACAATCACAAAAGAATTAAGGTATGGTCGAAACACCCCGTTCATCAACTCTATGAATGCTGCAGGGGAATTAGTCAACCCAAATGACATCACTAGGAACTCGTAATGCCCATACCGAGTCTGAAAAGTTGTCTTATGGATATCTGATGCCCTAATCTTTAACTGATGATACCCGGACCTCAAATCAATCTTAGAGAGCAATGATGCTCCCTGTAGTTGATCAAATAAGTCATCAATATGACAAAATTGATACTTATTCTTCATTGTTACCTTGTTCAACTATCTGTAATCAATGTATATCCTCATAGTCCTATCCTTTTTCTTCACAAACAACACAAGGGCACCCCAAGGTGACATACTAGGGCGAATAAACTCCTTACTCAACAAATCTTGCAACTGATCCTTCAACTCTTTAAACTCGGATAGATCCATATGGTAAGGAGGAATAGAAATGGGCTTAGTGCCCGAGGAATAGAAATGGGCTTAGTGCCCGGCTCCGGATCAATAGCAAAATAAATATCCCTATCGGGAGGAACACTTGGAAGATCAGAAGGGAATATATCAAGAAACTCTTGAACCACGTGAACAGAATCCATGGAAGGTGGTTCAAAACTAGTGTCCCAACTAAAAGTTAGTAAGATAAACACCCTCTCTCCACCAATCTCTGAGCACAGATAAATGAGATGACCTTGCTAGGGTAAGAGCCATTAGTACCCTTCCATTCAACCCCCGAAACACCAATCATTGCTAAAGTCATAGTCTTAGTACAATCAATAATAACATGATAAGGAGAAAGCCAATTCATACCCAAGATAACATCAAAGTCTACCATCCCCAGAATGATTAAGTCTACCCAAGTGTCATACCCAGCCAAAGAAACAAGACATGATCAATACACTTGATCCACCACTAAGGGCTCACCCACGTGTGTTGAAACACGATTAGGCACAGTCATGTTATCACATATCATATCAAATTCAGCAAGAAAATATGTAAACACATAAGAGAATGTAGACCTTGGATCAAACAATACAGGCACAAATCGATGACCTATTAGATGATACCTGTAATAACAGCATCAGGTCTCCGCCTCGGGTCTCCCCGGGAAAGCATAACAGTGGCCCCCTCTGCTACCTCCAGCTTGGGTGGTACCTCTACCCCCACTCTACTGAGTTGCAGTACCACTACTAGAAGCTCTACTGCCTCTACCTTGCTGAAATTTGCCTCAGCCTCTACCCTGTGGTACCAGTGTTCTAGTCTAAAATGAAGAATTAGATTAGGGTCCTCCACGAGCCCTCTAGAAAGTACACCGTCGCATCAGGTGATCGGGATCTCCACAACTAAAGCAGTAACCTCTGACTCGGATGTTGGCATAGATGCATGAATGGGTCCCCAATAATGAAAGGAACCACTCGCTCTGTGTGATCCCCTGCCTCCAGGTGAGGCACCATGAAATTGATCTGATGTACGGGCCCTCTTAGGGTCCATGGCGAAAGTGAAATACTACTACTTTTAACGTTATTTTACTTATTTCGTGAATCAGAAGCGGGGAATTGCCCTTCTTTTTGGACCCAAGGCTCGCTTCGCGGGCCGATTCGGGCGGAAGACATTGTCGGGTGGGGAGATTGGCTGGGGCGGCACATTTGTTAAAAGATAACGCAGGTGTCCAAAGATGAGCTCAACGAGAACATAAATCTCGTGTGGAATAGAAGGGTAAAAACTCATTTGATTATGATTTCCAGAACGAATACAAACTGTGAAAGTGTGGCCTAACTCATCTTGACTCATGGCGTCTTCATCAGTGAGTAAATCCTCATCATCATCCTCCGTAAGATAAAAGAACCTAACTCCCGGGCCTGTGCAGATTCTTGGTGAGGCTGTTCCAACTGTGTAGGCCCCACATGTTGCTTATTTCCCCGTGTTGGTGATCTTACAGTAGCAATGAACGTAGAAGGAATTTTTTGCATGGCTTTTAACGTTTGGGTTCAATAACATTCACCTTAGTGGGGCCCCCAACACCATTTTTCCTTTGTAAATACTAGATGGATTCCCTATTGCTATGCTAGGTTCCTTGGGAATACCACCTTGTACTGGTTTAGGCGGTATCCGGGCCCTTTTAAAGGCAACAGTCGACTTCCCCTTATTTATTGTGGTCCCAAGAGGCGTTATAACCTAAAAGTTGTCCAGTCCTAAAAAAGACAGGAAACCCTTTAGGCTTCTTCAGAAAAGGAACATCAAACGTTTACTTGGAAAACACGTTATACACGTATGATCCAAGTAAACGTCCAAACGTCCCCAAACTCCAATATCTCCATCAATTCCGCCATTTTAGCAGCGCTCACAATGGACTGGAAGAAAGCCCCCTCTCTAGATGCTCTAAACACAACCGATCTGATAGAGGAAGTCAGCCCCCTCACAAATCTACGGATCCTCTTTGTGTCATCTGGAATAATGGCCAAAGCATGACTAGACAACTGGCAAAAATGGGCCTCATACTCTGTAACGAATAAGTCATCTTGTCTTAGATTCTCAAACCTCAAATGACTCTACTCTCTCACGCTCCAAGGGATAAATCGGTCATGGAAAGCACTGGAAAACATCTCCCAAGTCACTGGAGGAAATCCAACTAGCAAAGCCCCCGAATAAGTTCTCCACCACTCTCTCACTGGCCCACAAAGCTGGAGTGTAGCATATCAAACCCCATGTGACTCAGCTAATCTAGCTACCTCTAGCAACTCTCGGCATGTAGTTAGAAACTCATGAGCGTCCTCACTCTTCCCACCCTGAAACTGAATTGGGTCCATCTTTCTAAATCACTCATACCTACGCAGCTCATCCTCTGTTAGAACAACCAATGGTGCACCTTGACCCCCAACTGCTGGTGCAAGATCTTTCTCAACCACGAGATCCACTGGTGGCTGCCCCAACGCATCTTGAATTACTGGAGCTTGCTGCTGCCCTTGGGTCTGAGACACCCTCTCTAGTCTGACAGTTCTATGGTGTGGCGGTCGCGCCACCACCCTGAGTAAAGCTCTCAAGCACACTTAACACCCTCAATAATGTATCCTAAAGCAAAAGTGTGGTTGCAGTCTCTGGAGGAATCCTGATCCTCTCTGGCATGACCTCTCATTGGTGCTGATCCACGGGCACGACCTCTGGCTAGTGTCATTCCACGAGCACGATCTCTAGTTCGGGATCTACCCCTACCCCTAGTTGGGGCCTCTACAAATATCTCGGGAAGTGCTTCCCCTCTACCACCAGTAACAGTAGCTCTAGTCCTCGTCATCTATCAAAAATAATATACGATAGCTCGGTACTAAAGATGGTAACCAGGCACGATGAGAAAGAATGAACAAAAAGAAAGTTTCCTATTAGTATTCATAGCCTCTTAGAGATAAGTACAGACGTCTCTGTATCGATCCTTGAGACTCTACATAAACTTAACTTGTATACACGTGAGACCTATGAACCTAGGGCTCTGATACCATTTTGTCACAACCCAAAAATGGATGTGATTACACTCGTCTTATCCCACCAAGACAAGTCAGCCTAAAACTCAATCATTTAATTAACACAAGTTAAATGATAATCCAAATTTCCAAAAATGACCTTCCAGGTCATTACAATCAAGAATCAAATTATACAAAAATTTGATTGATACAATTAGACGAATTATACAAATTTGGACGAATTATACAAATTAAACAAATAACAAGATTTAAGAAAACTGTGACTGCGAATCAATTTTTTTTTTTAAATAGTAGCTATAGCATTTAATAACGTTTAAACATTTACTATTCTGCACAATTTTCCCTATAAACTATGAGGATTTATTAAGAAAATATATCAAGTCTATTGGATATGCTTTGAAATGACATAACTTAAAATTATTGAAAGAACGGATTTAGATATTTCTTTTTGAGATATCAAATTATCTTTTCACCATTTGATGCATGTCTTTATCGAATAATATAATTAGCTTGAATTTCTTTCAAACATAATTTATAAATCAATCAAAACCGAACAACATTTCTTTAGAAAGGAACAACATTGGATAGCAATGACAGAAATAAAAAAAAATCAAAAATAGGATATAGCTAAGGAAATAACATAAATGTTATAAAATCATTCAAAAGCCCAAGCATTCTCTCTACGGACCTCCCCCTCTTCCTCTGGAGTATAATCATTCACGATACCAAATTCTTCACGTATTTCCTTTGGTGTTTTCCCTGTGATCCTATCAGCAACTTCTTGGCCCATCACATCCCTCAATTCCTTATCATCAAGATTTTTAGCAGCTAAAAGAACATCAATTAATACAGATGGGTGAACCTTCAAGAAATTCTTGTCAAAATTCTTTAATTGATTTTTCGAAACGCCTTTGTCCGAGTGTTTCTTCCAATACTCAATCACTTTCATCATTAGTTTTTCATCAACATTAGACAAGGGGATGACATTAGAAGCACAATCCTGGTCTTGTACTATATTCTTGATGATTTCTGACCTCACAACTATAGTCTCATCGAATTTGAATTCCTCGCCATCACTAGTCTTGAGAGTTATGAACTTTTTTGAAGACATGACAAAGAAAATGGAGAGAGTAATGAATGAATGATTTCAGTACATGAGGACTAGCTTGGTATTTTATAGTGCATTAAGATTTAAGTTACTTTCCAAACTCGTAGTAGTAACACGGAAAGTAAAATATCATATTAACCAAAAGTTGTTATTTTTCTTTTTTTTTTTAAAGTTTAATATATCCGATTTACAAAGTCAACATAATAGTCATAGATTATTAAGATAACTAATATTATGGCAAGTTAATTAAAAGGAAAGTTCTAGAACTCATTACTTTTGCAATAAAAATAATTTAAAAAGTAAAACAATTAATTAATCTAGTACTCACTCTATACCTGTCATAGTTCATTTTATTTAAGAATATTTTGTTCCAATTTACTTGCCAATTTATAAAATCAACAATAAATTAATTTCATTTTCTCTATTTTACCTTCATAATTTTTTTTTTGAAAGTATAAACTATAAATTTGTAAAGTTCAAAGAAAGTCTTTTAAGAGGTAAATTAGTAAAATTATATTTCTTATTATTAATTTTTTAAGAGATGTATATAAAGAAATGTGGGCAACTAATATAAGACGGAAGAAACATTAATTTATAAAATATCACTAGTACATATACATACGACCTTTTTAATTAATAAAATTTTTGGCCAATGACATATATATACTTGAGAAGTCCTAGTAAATTTTGTCCTAAAGTTTGAAGTATTGTAAGTATGACTTCATAGCAATTGTAATAGTTGACTTCTTCTGTTGTAATATGTGACGACCATCCATTATTACCCTGCAATATGCACTGTTGTGCATATCAAGTCATTAATCCTTTTTAAGCTTCAGCACCAGAACCCTAAATCCTAGTTCATCAATTGTCATACATTAGGATCATTTTTTCAAGGTTGACAATTGGTAGAGTTCTAAAATGACATTTAAATCATATAACATTGTACTACAAAGAAGTTTCATAATGTTTCTCTCTTGTTTTTAAGTTTGAAATAATAATAGTCTTTTAATGGAGGATTTTTGAGTACTTAGAATCATTTTTGCTATTTTATGAGTAACTACAAAGAAAATCTATGTTAAGTGGTTTTCTAGTATTTAAATTAAAGTAGATTTTAGAAATAGCAAACATAATAGACAAAATAAGTCTTTATAGCTATAGTTTCAATAGTTGCGCTACATAGCTATAATTTCATTCGCTATGGAGGCCCTGGTTGTATATTTCGCACGGTTTGTATATTTCATTTGCCCGTTTGTATATATTGCTAAAGAATATACACATAGGGTAAATAAATACAAATTTTGTATTTATACATTTAGAAATTTTTCAGAACTTTGGTCGTATATTTCACTTGCTAATATACAAACAGGGTAATTTATTTTAATTTTTTTTTTATAAATCGTATAAAAATAACATATGTCAGAAAATACATATTAGGATTTTATACAATCATGAATCAGATAAAAACAAAATTTTGATTTATAAAATTTGATCTTGTACTATATTCTTGATGACTTCTGACCTCACAGCTACAGTCTCATCAAGTTTGAATTCCTCGCCATTGCTAGTCTTAAGAGTTATGAACTTTTCTGAAGACATGACAAAGAAAATAGAGAGAGCTATGAATGAATTATTTCAGTACATGAGGGCTAGCTTGGTCTTTTATAGTGCATTAAGATTTAAATTACTTTCCAAACTTGTAGTAGTAATATGGAAAGCAAAAGATTATATTGACCAAAAGTTGTTATTTTTTTAAAAAAAAAGTTTAATAATTCTGATATACAAAGTCAACATAATATTCTTAGATTATTAAGATAAGGAATATTATGGCAAGGTAATTAAAAGGAAAGTTCTAGAACTCATTACTAGGGGTGTGCATTCGGTTTTTCGGTTTGGTTTTACACTATTCGGTTTGGATTTTCGGCTTTTGGTTTTGTAAAAGTGTAACCCAATCCGATCCAAAATAAATTTGGTTTGGTTTGGTTTTCCTCTATTCGGTTCGGTTTTTTTCGGTTTGGTTATTCAGTTATGTCAATAATTAATAACATATATAACCAAAGTAATAATATTTAATCCCTTAAATATACTTTCTAATATAAATCATAAGTAAAACTTAAAATACAATACTTATAAGTATACCTATTATAGATGTAATTCAAACATAAAATATAAACGTAATCATCATGAAAGACAATAACCAAAAAGGGACAAAAGTGGTTAACTCCAACTTAATTCTAAGCCTAAACATTCTATATATATATATATATAAATAAAGTTTGGTTTTTTTCGGTTTTTCGGTTTTTATTTTTTAAAATCCGAAACCAAACCAAAAAACCAAACTAAGTAATTTATTAATCCAAAACCAATCCGAAAAACCAAAAAACCAATCCAAATAAAAATTCGGTTTGATTTGGTTTGGTTATTCGGTTTAATCCAAATAGTGCACACCCCTACTCATTACTATTCCAATAAAAGTAATTAAAAAACTAAAACAATTAATTAATCGAGTACTCACTCTATCCTGAGCTGTCCATTTTACTTAAGAATACTAGTATACGTTCCCATGCGTTGCACGGATATTACTTAATTGTTCAAATACATTACATCATTTTGATTTTATAAAAATATAACTTTAAAACTTAAATTTTATAAAAATACTTGATTTTATAAGAATAAAGTATATTGTCATAATGTGTTCATATTAATTGTCAAGTGTTATTT
Source organism: Solanum stenotomum (assembly GCF_019186545.1). Taxonomy (NCBI): domain Eukaryota; kingdom Viridiplantae; phylum Streptophyta; class Magnoliopsida; order Solanales; family Solanaceae; genus Solanum; species Solanum stenotomum. The sequence continues at coordinate 27,849,047 of NC_064282.1, forward strand.
TTTTGGTATGTATATTCGTAACACCTTTTAATTATAGATAGAGTTTCATTTTTGTTGTTGTTGTTTTTGTTGAAATTTAAATTTTACATCTTTATATTTTAAAACTAATTAACATCTAAATTCAAAATTTAATATAATTCTATAAAATACTTTAAAAATAATTTTAAAAGAAGATTAAGATTATTATTATTATTATTATTATTATTATTTGAATTAAAAATATGATAACTTCCCCAAAAAAAAGTAATCACACACCCTATTTATTAGAACTGTTTTAAAATTGAATTTTAAGAAACGATAAAAAGTTAAAATAATAGTAAAAATTAGATTAGTAGTTTAAAAAGTGCAAGCGGAGGAGTTTAAACTTTATTGAATATAATATAACATATTTGATTATTTGGAATATGATGACCAATACAAACGTTCAAATAACCAAGCATTTATATCTTCATCATCCGATATTCTTTTTACTCAATTTGGTACAATCCTGTTTCAGAAGAAGAAAAAATATAATAAGAATGAAATCATGTCAATGAATACATAAAAAAAACATTAACTATGAATGATATTTTAGCGTGCAATTTTAGCGTGTCATATCAAAAGAGAATGCATTGCAATTCCGACTGAAGAACAATAAATCAATATTGGAGTAAATAAGCATTTAACCTTGGGTATCCAAACTCGGTACATTAAAGTATTCAAAATGATGGTCTATCTTAAAATAAAAAATACCAAATAAATAAAGCCTTAAAAACATAAATATATATACTATCAAGTACATTAAACCAATAATGATCTATAGCGACACTTAGTTAATGACTATTAAATATATTCTTTTTTTTAGAGACAATTGGTATATGTTTCTAAAGCCTATAAAAATATAAAATATTAAATTTTATGACAATTAACTAATATTGATAGAACTTTACCACTTTTTGTTAATGTGCATATTTAATATAGTTAAACGCTATTTTTGTTATAATGATAGCATATGGAAAAACTAACTTTCTTTTATGCTCATAAAAATCATCAAGCCTTGAAAAGAACATAACATTGCTGGCTACCAACCTTATAATTCAGTGAAATAAATTAATTTGAATAGTTTATCATCACAATTGAATCATAAATAGAGATGAGCCAGTAAGTTTCCATTCGTAAGAACACATTTTTTTAGAATTCACTACAAAATCTTTTGTGCTAAAATAAATAAGGTCGATCGTAGAACTTTCACCTTTAAATTATGTTGCCAAATTGCAATTGCCGTCTCTTTCAACTCCAATTTCCTGCAAAATGTAGATGGACTTTTTCCTTAAAAAATATGTGAAATTGATCTGAATGGATAATACCAAAGTCCAAAAGGGAAACTGATACTTTGCAAAATGTTTAATGAAATTGGACCATGTACACCTTAAAAAAAATCTAAGTACTTTTTTAAATTTCATAGGTTGGCGCCTTATTAATTTGCCACTTGGCAACTATTGAAATCTGTTCTTATCTTAAAAAATAACTGTAAATTTTAATTTTAAAAAAGGCAACTAATACCAAGTGACGATTCATTTTTTGTTTGCACGTTAATTTCAGATTTAAATAAATCTTTAATTGATTTTAGAAACTGTAAATTTTTAATTTTGAAAAAAAAAATATTTTAATAGAATTTTTTTGTCAATTAGATACAAACTTAAGAAATTAAAATTATTTTTTGAATTTTAAAATTGTTGAATATTTATGGTGTTGGCACGTGACATTTTTTACTTCTCCTATTATATATATATATATAATGTGTATATATATATATATATATATTTTTTTTTTTTTTTATTTTTATTTTTTTATTTTTTAAATTGTTGAATATTTGTGGTGCTGACACATGACATTTTTTACTTCTCCTATTATATATAGATAGATACATATATAGTGAGATATAAATATATAGATATAAATTTTATAAATTGGATATTTTTTGAAATATTTAAAATTTCCTGGATTAAATTGTTTTAAAAAGGAAATCAATATTTACAAATTTATAAATTCAATTTTTTAAAAAATAAAATATAGATTTTTTTGTTCTGACATTTGTCACTGTTTATGTCAATTGACGATATTTGTCCGTGTTTATATAAGTGCATTTTTTTTTTAAAAAAAAAGGTAGTATAAGTTAGTTTTTTTTAAAAAAAAATAGTAAATCTATCCTAGATTCAATTTTAAAAAAAAAATCTATTTAACGTGATTTGAAGTGGAGATTTATAACCAATTGATCTTTATTTGACATGTGTATTTTTATTTCAAATTTTGAATTTAGATTATTTAATTAGTTATATAATATTTAATTATTTATAATTTAAAATTCTGAAACTTTGTGGTGCTGACATGTGTCATTTTTTCTTCTCCTATTATATATAGATAGATATTTATTCCAATTTACTTGCCAATTTATCAAATCAACAAAAAATTAATTTCATTTTCTCTATTTTACCTTCACAAATTTATTTTTTGTTTTGAAAGTATAAACTATAAATTTGTAAATTAAAGTTAAAAAAAATTCTTTTAAGAGGTAGATTAATAAAATTATATTTCTTATTATTAAATTCTTAAGAGATGTATAAAAAGAAAATTGGACAATTAAATATAAAACGAAGGAAACAGTAATTTATAAAATATCAATATGTACATATACACACGACCTTTTTAGTTAAAAAAAAATTGGCCAATGATATATATATATATATATATATATATATATACATACTTGAGAAGCCCTAGTAAATTTTGTCCTAAAATTTGGAGTATGGTAAGTATGACTTCATAGCAATTGTAATAATTGACTCCTTCTGTTGTAATATGCTACGTCCATTCATTATTACCCTACAAGATGCATTGTTGTTCAGATCAAGTCATTGATCTTTTTTAAGCTCCAACATCAGAACCCTAAATCCTAGTTCATTAATTGTCATACATTAGTAGCAATTTTACAAGGTTGAATATTGATAGAGTTCTAAAATGACATTTAAATCATATAACATTGTACTACAAAGGAATTTCATAATGTTTCTCTCTTGTTTTTAAGTTTTGAAATAATAATAGTCTTTTAAAGGAGGATTTTTGAGTACTTAGAATCATTTTTGCTATTTTATGAGTAACTTCAAAGAAAATCTATGTTAAGTGGTTTTCTAGTATTTAAATTAGAATAGATTTTAGAAATAGCAAATATAATAGACAAAATAAGTCTTTATAGCTATAGTTTCAATAGTTGCGCTACATAGCTATAGTTTCATTAACTATGGAGGCCCTAGTTGTATATTTCGCGCAGTTTGTATATTTCATTTGCCCATTTGTATATATTGCTAAAGAATATACACATAGGGTAAATAAATACAAATTTTGTAATTATACATTTATAAATTTTTCAGAACTCTGTTTGTATATTTCGCTTGCTAATATACAAACATGGTAATTTATTTTAAACTTTTTTTATAAATCGTATAAAAATAACATGTGTCAGAAAATACATATTAGAATTTTATACAATCATCTATATTCTTGATGACTTCTTACCTCACAGCTACAGTCTCATCAAGTTTGAATTCCTCGCCATCGCTAGTCTTGAGAGTTGTGAACTTTTCTAAAGACATGACAAAAAAAATAGAGAGAGCTATGAATGAATTATTTCAGTACATGAGGACTAGCTTGATCTTTTATAGTGCATTAAGATTTAAATTACTTTCCAAGTAGTAGTAATATGGAAAGCAAAAGATTATATTGACCAAAAGTTATTTTTTTTTTAAAGTTTAATAATTCTGATTTACAAAGTCAACATAATATTCTTAGATTATTAAGATAAGGAATATTATGGCAAGGTAATTAAAAGGAAAGTTCTAAAACTCATTACTTTTCCAATAAAAATAATTAAAAAATTAAAACAATTAATTAATCTAGTACTCACTCTATCCTGAGCTGTCCATTTTACTTAAGAATATATTTATTCCAATTTACTTGCCAATTTATAAAATCAACAAAAATTTAATTTCATTTTCTCTATTTTACCTTCACAAATTTATTTTTTGTTTTGAAAGTATAAACTATAAATTTGTAAATTAAAGTTCAAAAAAAGCCTTTTAAGAGGTAGATTAATAAAATTATATTTCTTATTATTAAATTCTTAAGAGATGTATAAAAAGAAAATTGGACAATTAAATATAAAACGAAGGAAACAGTAATTTATAAAATATCAATACATACATATACACACGACCTTTTTAGTTAAAAAAAAATTGGCCAATGATATATATATATATACTTGAGAAGCCCTAGTAAATTTTGTCCAAAATTTTTGAGTATTGTAAGTATGATTTCATAGCAATTGTAATAATTGACTCCTTCTGTTGTAATATGCTACATCCATTCATTATTACCCTACAATATGCATTGTTGTTCAGATTAAGTCATTGATCTTTTTTAAGCTGCAGCACCAGAACCCTAAATCCTAGTTCATTAATTGTCATACATTAGTAGCAATTTTACAAGGTTGAATATTGATAGAGTTCTAAAATGACATTTATATCATATAACATTGTACTACAAAGGAATTTCATAATGTTTCTCTCTTGTTTTTAAGTTTTGAAATAATAATAGTCTTTTAAAGGAGGATTTTTGAGTACTTAGAATCATTTTTGCTATTTTATGAGTAACTTCAAAGTAAATCTATGTTAAGTGGTTTTCTAGTATTTAAATTAGAGTAGATTTTAGAAATAGCAAACATAATAGACAAAATAAGTCTTTATAGTTATAGTTTCAATAGTTGCGCTACATAGCTATAGTTTCATTCGCTATGGAGGCCCTGGTTGTATATTTCACGCGGCTTGTATATTTCATTTGCCCGTTTGTATATATTGCTAAAGAATATACACATAGGGTAAATAAATACAAATTTTGTATTTATACATTTAGAAATTTTTCAGAACTCTGTTTGTATATTTCGCTTGCTAATATACAAACAGGGTAATTTATTTTAAATTTTTTTAATAAATCGTATAAAAATAACATGTGTTAGAAAATACATATTAGGATTTTATACAATCATGAATCAGATAAAAATAAAATTTTGATTTATAAAATTTGGTCTTATACTATATTCTTGATGACTTCTGACCTCACACCTGCAGTCTCATCAAGTTTGAATTTCTCGTCATCGCTAGTCTTGAGAGTTATGAACTTTTCTTAAGACATGACAAAGAAAATAGAGAGAGCTATGAATGAATTATTTCAGTACATGATGGCTAGCTTGGTCTTTTATAGTGCATTAAGATTTAAATTACTTTCCAAACTTGTAGTAGTAATACGGAAAGAAAAAGATTATATTGACCAAAAGTTGTTATTTTTTTTTAAAAGTTTAGTAATTCTGATTTGCAAAGTCAACATAATATTCTTAGATTATTAAGATAAGGAATATTTGGCAAGGTAATTAAAAGGAAAGTTCTAGAACTCATTACTTTTCCAATAAAAATAATTTAAAAATTAAAACAATTAATTAATCTAGTACTCATCTATCATGAGCTGTCCATTTTACTTAAGAATATATTTATTCCAATTTACTTGCCAATTTATAAAATCAACAAAAAATTAATTTCATTTTCTCTATTTTACCTTCACAAATTTATTTTTTGTTTTGAAAGTATAAACTATAAATTTGTAAATTAAAGTTCAAAAAAAGTCTTTTAAGAGGTAGATTAATAAAATTATATTTCTTATTATTAAATTCTTAAGAGATGTATAAAAAGAAAATTGGACAATTAAATATAAAACGAAGGAAACAGTAATTTATAAAATATCACTATGTACATATACACACGACCTTTTTAGTTAAAAAAAAATTGGCCAATGATATATATATATATATACATACTTGAGAAGCCCTAGTAAATTTTGTCCTAAAATTTGGAGTATTGTAAGTATGACTTCATAGCAATTGTAATAATTGACTCCTTCTGTTATAATATGCTACGTCCATTCATTATTACCCTACAAGATGCGTTGTTGTTCAGATCAAGTCATTGATCTTTTTTAAGCTCCAGCATCAGAACCCTAAATCCTAGTTCATTAATTGTCATACGTTAGTAACAATTTTACAAGGTTGAATATTGATAGAGTTCTAAAATGACATTTATATCATATAACATTGTACTACAAAGGAATTTCATAATGTTTCTCTCTTGTTTTTAAGTTTTGAAATAATAATAGTCTTTTAAAGGAGGATTTTTGAGTACTTAGAATATTTTTGCTAATTTATGAGTAACTTCCAAGAAATCTAAGTTAAGAGGCTTTCTACTATTTAAATTATAGTAAATTTTAGAAATAGCAAATATAATAGATAAAATAAGTCTTTATAGCTATAGTTTCAACACTTGCGCTCCATAGCTATAGTTTCATTCGCTATGGAGGCCCTGATTTGTATATTTCGTGTGGTTTGTACATTTCACTTTTCCGTTTGTATATTTTGCTTGATAATATACACATAGGGTAAATATATACAAATTCTGTATTTATACATTTCGAAATTTTTCAGAATTTTGTTTATATATTTTGCTTTCTAATATACAAAAATGGTAATTTATTTTGAATTTATTTTATAAATTGTATAAAAATAGTTAGGGCAAGAAAATACATATTAGGATTTTATTTAATCAGGAATCGGATTATACAAAATTTTGATTTATACAATGAGACGAATTATACAAATTTGGGAAAATTAAACAAAATAGCAAGATTTAAGTAAACTATGACTGCGAATTACAATTTTTTAAAGCAATAGTTATAGCATTTAATATCATTTATACGTTTACTATTCTATATAATTTTCCCTTTAAACTATTACAATTAATTAAGAAAAATATATCAAGTCTATTGGATATGCTTTGAAATAGCTCAAAATTATTGAAAGAATGAATTCAATACTTTTTTTTGAGATATTAAATTTATCTTTTCAGCATTTGATGAATGTCTTTTTTGAATAATATAACTAACTTGATATTGTAACGGCCCAGCCTGCCAGTGATATTGTTCGCTCCGGGCCTAAGCCCGCATGGCTATAAAATGCGTCGCAGCTAGTTGGTAAGGACTACTTACTTATATACTCAACATCTCTCCTATGTTTTGCCGTTGTGAGAGAGTTCTTATATATCTGAAGCTGGTGTGTCACAGATAGTTTGGGGCTACTAGCTATATATATATATATATATATATATTGCCTCCCATTTTAGCCTTCTTTATTATTTTGCTGTTAATATCCTGAAGTCACCATTAAACTTGGACTTTGAAAGTCGTAGACAGTCATTACGCAATACATCAAATAGTTAAATATTAATTGCCACAATTTTCTTTTTCAAACAATAACCGTATAAATTAACTTACATAAAGTTAGTTAATTTGGAATCACCACACAAAATTACGGAAGATTAAAGAACAAAATAAATAAATAGCAGAGACTCATGTTGTACACTTTTGCGACAACATATACATATGATATAACCATAGGTTTTTTCTTGAATTAGTTTTTGACGCGACAATTCTTCCTGATTTCTCCAGCATTTCCTGTAAGAAGTTCAATGGCTCCCATTTTCTGCATGGATCTCGCAAACTCGAAAAAGAAAGTGTTATCTTGTTGCAATTTCTTGATGACAATTACTGAGTCTTTGTCATTGAGAAGGGCAGCATCAGATTGGAACAACCCTTTGTTTTGATTAATAAGAATGTTGAAATAATTGCTATCAAATGAAGTTGAGCTCATAGGGTCCATTTCCACAGTAGTATTTGGATTGGCTGGATTTGGGCACAATTTCTTCAATGATTCAGTATAAGTAGCATTGAGAGATGGATCCATGTCACCTTTGCCAGTGAAATTGAAGAGTCTCCTTGAGAATGCTCCACAATGAGCAACACCAATTGTGTGAGCACCTACAAGTATGCATGGAACAAGTTTATTATATTACTCATTGATTTAACTTGTATACATTGACAGTTTATATATAATTGATTCATGATATTGTTCTCTTTGTAAGACACATATAATATTTACCTGATAATGCAACGAGATCATCGACATTTAGGCCTTTGTTTGCAAAGATTTGCTTAAGGGTTGCAAAATCTGAGAATGGTGAAGGTAAGTTTCCGTTCACATCACTTGCAAGGGAAACAAACCCATCTTTTCTTCCAGTCTCCACTTCCCACATTAAAGTTTTAAACTGCATGCAAAGAGTAATTATTAGAGTTGCAATACTTATTTTTATATATTAAGTGGATTTTCTTAATAAAAATAGCTGTTGAATTTTACTGAACTCATAACTTCAAGAATAGACTGCCCTTTGAACACATGGACAAGTTATGTACATATATGGAGATGTATTTACTTACGTGATAAGAAACAACATCACAAAGTTATGTACATATATGGAGATGTAATTACTTACAGGATAAGAAATAGCATCACGAGCAACTAAAGCTAAAATGTCAGCACAAGAAACAACGCCAGGACATTTAGCCTCAACTTCTCGCTTGATATCATCAATTACGTCGAAACCACCCAAAGAGAGATTTGGCCTAGCCTCCTTCTCTGAATCATCTGAACCAACTTTGTCCAGCAATATGGATGCGTCACACCCCTATTTATAAATTTGCATAATGTCAGGACATAAATTTATAACGTAACATCATGTCATGACTATTCTAGTAAATATTTTTTTTAATCAGTGTACATAACTTAGATTCTATTACGAAATAATGTATGTGTGCATGGTATTGTAATTCTAATTAGTACATACCCTAACGAAACAATCATGGTAGTGGATTCGAAGCAATTTAGCACCCAAGGTAGCGTCTTTTGCAACTTTGCTCCAAGTGATATCTCTAATAAGTTGTTCAACATTTGGACAATGAGTGCTTTGATAGTAGTTCTTTCGTGGTACATTTGAGTTCCTTGCACCCCAAACATTCTTAATTGCATCCCAAGCATTGCTTGCACCCCAAGCATTCCTTGCACCGTCTTCATTCTTTTCACCGTCTTCGTTCCTTGCACCCCAAGCATTCCTTTCACCGTCTTTGTTCCTTGCACCCCAAGCATTTCTTGAATAGTCTTCGTTCCTTGCACCGTCTTCATTTCTTGAATAGTCTTCATTCCTTGTATCCCAAGCAACTCCACCAAGAACAAGACACATAAAAACAAGACAAGTTAGTACAAATTGAGTTGTCATTTTCTTTGCTTAGCTAGGAATGTGAAGGACTTAAGCCTAAGAATAGCAATGAAGATGATGAAAAAAGCAAATTGCTTAAGGCACAATGGTTTTATCCTCAAGAAGAGTTTCCTTTTATAGGCAATGAAAGATATATAAAAATAATTGTTCAATGAGTCGTGTGGAGCTTAATTATCTTCTCAAAAGTCTCCTAAAATATACACTACTATACTTGGAAGTCACCGGCCATATGCTTAGCACGTTGAGCTTATTGCCAACATATTTAATTTAACTAGTCATGCAAGACATTTGTATGATTATAAAAAATTATTATTAAGCTAGTAAATGAAATTGAGGGCGCACTAAATGATCACTTGGTGAAATTTTATGGTTCTAACTCATATTTTTATGATATTTCTAGTTACAACTTCTTAAATCAAATTCTATGGTTCTAACTCATATTTTTATCTAAATATTGTCAACTTATTACTTATAGAATATAGTAATTATGTTAACAATTCATATAATAATTGTCTCAATAGAATGATGTTTTTCAATATTGAATTAATAAAATCTTACCTAAAACTAACAATTGAAAAAAATATTCAAAGAAACATTTGTAAGAGGGAAAATGGGTTGTTATACCTGTCAACTTTGTCATTTAGAACTGATATACATCTCCTTATGAAAATGGATCATATATATCCTTACTATTACATAATGATTCACATATATCATTTTCCTCAAACGGAAGTGAAAAAGTTAATTTAAATTTTTTTAAAATATCATGTAAGGGTATATTTAATATCTCTCAAACGTAATTTTTTTTTACTTTTTTGACTCAATGACTAATCTAGATTTATTAATTTGATGGTCCAATTATTTGTTTTAACTAATTTTCTTGTAATTTCTTTTATAGATGCCCCCAAATAAAATTTAGAGATAAAAAAACTAAACTACAATAGCCTCAAAAAAATAATTTTAGATTTTTTTCTTACTCTTTTTTCATTCATATTTCTTTCTTTTAATTTCTCGTATCATAATGAAAGAAAAAATAAATAAGAATAAGAAACTCAAAAAATAATTCATGTGTAACTTTGTTAGAAGGATCATATATACCCCTACGTGGATTTTTAAAAAATAAAAAATCAAAAAAAATATTTGAAAATTAATTTTTTTCACTTATGTTAGTTGAAAAGAGTGTGTGAGTCATTGTTGTTAACGATAGGGGTATATGTAAGTCACTCTTATAACGATAGGAGTAGAGGTGTCAAAAATGAACTCAAATATAGGTAACCCGCCCAAAATTTAAAGGGTTGAGTTCAAGATAATTTGAATTGGATTCAATCTCAATTCATTCATGCCTTAACCCATTTTAAGAGAATCCTCAATTGAAGTCAATTTAATCTCTAATTTCAACCTATTTTAAGACTGTTTATTTGGATCAATGTAATGTATGTTCCTATAAATTACTATCTATTTTATATCTTTTAGAATTTGTCTATCTGTTTGTAACTTTTTTAAAAAAATCTTGAGTTGAAATTCAAATTGTGGTGATAAAAGTTGAATAACAATATAAAATTATTGAGATTAAGTGGGTCAAATTGGATGGGTCATACTCATGACCCAACCCGATTTTTAGCCCTTTGAGCCCAAAGTAAACTTGGGCGGGTGAAGACCCAATCCAATTTCTATATCAATCCATTTTAATATCTCTAATTTCAACTCAACCTGCTCATTTGACACCCCTAGACATAAGTATATATGAAACACTTTGTAATGAGTGATATATCAACTTTAAATAATAAAGTTAGGGATATATCAGACCCCTTTTCCTTTATAAAAAATATTAAAGTTATAATTTACATCTAAAAAAAGTACACATAAAAATTTATTTAAATTTCAGTTCTCCAACTAAAATTTCACTTTATGCCTTCTTTCCATGAAGATGATGTCTTTCGAAACAGAATATTAATTGAAGAACGTGACAACCATCATTTCCCCAAAGTAATGGCTAACCATAATTAATTTAAAGGTCATCTAAATGACATTTTTAAAAAAAAATTATTTTCCTCCTTTGGACCATATACTGACTATGAATGATATATTACTAGTAATTTATTTATATTGTTTGACTAATCAGATAAAACCTTCACTGATAAAGAGCTCGTATAGAAGATAAACTTATTAATTAGAGAATGAAATGGTTATTGTTTTGTATTTATAAGTACTTTCTACAACTAGCAAAGCATATTGACAAAATATTTCCTGAATTTCAAAGTCAAAGAAAAAGTAATCCAATTGATCTAGTAGTTTTAAATTGCATTAAAATTTAGATTATCTTAAAAATTAGTATATGTTTTGGAGGGAATAATGTAGGAAAATAATTAATTTAGGAGTATTATTTAAGGGAGTTCCATGAGTCTTACAATAGTGAGAGGTAGGTAAGTCTAACTAGGGGTGTTAAAAGAATATAAAAATCAATTGAACCGATTGAATCTAATCGCACTAAATTGATTTATATCATTTTTTAAATAAAATTGTGGACTTTTATTTAAGTGTGTAATCGTCCTGAACAATTGGGATAATCTTTTTAATTTATAATAAAAACTGAAAGATTCCCAAATCGAACCGAAGTAAATATATTTTATATATTAACAATATGTTGAATATATATATATACTAGTATACGTATCCGCGCGTTGCGCGGATAATATTAAAGAAAGTAATTATGTTATACATCATGTGTTCGAATTTTTTAATGTAAATTAGTATATCAATGAGTGAAACCTATTAACGTATGAGTTATTATTGCATATTTATGAGATGATTTGCAAAGCAAGTTTTTCCGTACTTCTTGACACATCTTAAACACTTATAATTTATGAAAAAAGATCAAATATGATACAAATTTATCATAAAATTCTCAAGTTGCAAAGAATATACATCAACTTTAAAATCTAAAATTAATATTATAAAAATATTACATAAAAAAATTTAAGCATGATAGGAATTTAATTAAAAACATAGCATTTAAAAAATATTAAATTAAAAAATTTATATAATAAAAATAATAATAAAATATTTGTTGATCATTTTCTCAGTATCACTCCACTTATATAACCTTAGTCATACATTTTCTTTTTACACAAAATTAAAACTAATAAATACGCTCAATCGATTTAGTAAT
>NC_064282.1:27861488-28036392 GCF_019186545.1 Solanum stenotomum
AAGAGTACATGTTTATATAATAAAAATTAATTAAAGTTTTAAACTATTCAAGGAATGAAATGGTAACATAAAAATTCTTATAATTTTATGTTTGTATAATAATATATTTATTTACAATTTTGTACATTGCATAAATATTGCTTTTAAAGTTAATAAACGGTAACTTTAAACTATTTTATATAACTGCTTTTTTTTATAAAAAAAAATTGTTTTATATTTTTGTTTTCTTTTTTAAAATTGAATATATTATTTAAATTAACAAAAGATAATTAAGCTATTTAAATTGAATTTATTATTTAAATTAACTAAGGATAATAAAATTCAAGAAAAATTGTAGTGCTGACACGTGTCATTTTTTCTTCTCCTATTATATATAAATAGATTATAATATTTTTCAAATATAAATATAACATAGATTCTAGATACGGCAAAACATATGCAAACACTCCTATTAAATGTTTAAAATCAAACAATGTTTAACAATTTACATTTTTAACATCTTAGTAAAGAATTAAAATGCTTCTTTAAAAACATACTCTATAATATGCAGGACCGGATTTATGGAAAAAGTTATGGGTGGCAAAGCCCGAAGGCTGCTGGACAAGACCCACATGATTGTATCTCTGATATTCTGCTTACGGGGAGAGGGATGCGGGAAAGTGGGATCCTTTTATCTGTGCTCACTTCCGTTTTAACAGGCTTCCAAATAAATCTCCAAATAAAGAGCTCTACGTTTCGTCTCTTTTTTTTTTTTCTGAAAAAAAAAATACGATTTAAGTCCACTAAAAATTAAACTACTAACAGTTTGTCTTTTTTTTTTTAAGAAAAAAAAAACACAATTTAAGTTTACTAAATATAGACTAGTAGCATTTCCTTTTTTTTTAAAAAAAAGAAACACAAATCAAGTTAATTAAAAATAGGCCACTAATAAAATATTAACTTTACCCAAATTTTAATATTTCAAATCAACTTTGAAATTAAGAAAAAAAAACTTAGGGCTTTGAGTTCTAATATTGTTTGGTGGCCATTGCGAAACAAAGAAAAAGTAGCGAATTTTCTATATTTTTGAGTGTTTTTCCTTTCTTTTTTCCTCTTATATATTTTGTATTATTTGTGTTATTTATTCTAGTTTTTCTTATTCTATGTGGTCACCTGAAATTAAAATTTTCATGGTTGATTCTGTTAAATTATATTTTTAAAATATTGTTTGTTGTCTTCATAATGGTTATGGGTTAGTTGGTTATTCATTTTTTGTCCAATTATTATCGCATATAAAATTTGTCTTATTGGCAACCCATGTATTATATATGTTAGGAGGCAGTATTGCATTGTTGTTCGAAGGTTTAGGCTTGTTTAGTTGTGTTATAGTACTAGTAGTCAGTTACGGAGTCAGAATTTTCAACAAGAGGAATCAACATTCAAAGAAATAGACACACGAAGTAGTCGAAGGGAGTTCGACACATACTATATATACCTAAAAAAATTATTTTAACCATGTATAAATAATATAGTTTTCTATCGAGGGGGTTCGAATGAACCCCTAGCTATAAGGTGGCTCCGCCACTGCTAGTCGCATGCATATAATTCTTGCTTGTGATATTTATCATTATTTGTTATTTATTATTTTTTTATTATCATATTATTTTGCTATTGTTCCTTTCACGTAGATTTCACAATGCTTTCCTTATTAGTTGTTATGATTGCTTCATAGTTTTCTTCTTCTTTTACTTAATTAGATTTGTTGCACTTGAGCCAAGGATATTTTGGAAATAATATTTCTACCTCCACGAGATAGTGGTAAGGACTACGTACACTCTATCATCTTCAAACCTCACTTGTAAAATTTTATTAGATATGTTATTGTTATTTTATTAATTTTTATAATATATAGGTCATTTAACAAATTATATCAAATAATATGTTTTTTAGTATAATTGTTTTGGTCGTCTAATTTATCACTGCTATATTTTTTTTTATTGATATTGGCTTTTGCATAACATCCTTTTATTTCGACCTCACCATTTTAAAAACCTTAATTATACTTCTTCGTAGGTTTCAAATGTAAATTTAACTTTAATTGATGAATAACACATCACATCCATAAGGGGTTAACTTTGAGGGGGGAAAACTAAAGAGAGAGAAGGCATTAGTATAACTATATTTATAAGGTTGTGAATGACATATATTTCAAATTAATTATAAGGGTGTATAGTAAATACATACTATTATATATTTGCTTTACTACGTAATTTTAAAATTAATTACGTACTGAACAAACTAGATGGATGAAGTACCGGAGAGGAGCGACTTTCATGGTTAACTTCTCAAAAAGCCCATGTATTAAACAAAAGTGAGTGATTTGGGGATAAAATTAGGGCAAACTACACAAGTCCCACTAGTTTAGGTCCTAATTACCAGAATTCACGTTAGTTTAGAATATTACTTCCTATACCATATTTCGATATTTGGATACATGCATCATGACTTGTCATATACATGTATCTGATAGTTAAAAAAAAGCGAGATACATGTTTATTATTTTTAATTAAATGTGTGTAACAGTTATCCTTAATTAAAGGAGTAATTGAGTATTAATTAAGAACTCTAGCAGATTTTGGCCTTTAAATACATGTATTCGAAGGTTAAAAATCGAGATACGTGTATCCAACGGGTAAAAAAGATCGAAATACATGTTTTATTAATTTTGAAATAGATGTGTATTACTGTTTTCCTTAATCAAAGGANAGTAAAAATAACATTTGACATCACTCATCAGTGTAAAAGTGAAAAAAAAGTTAAAAATTACGTGTTTATAGAATTTATATTTTTAAAGAAAAAAACTCAAATATGTCAGAACTTTGAGAAAAGGTTCATTTATTTTAGGACAAATTACTTAACTACACTCCTTTACTTACCTTAATATCCATTTATCCCTACTTATTTCAAAATTTTAAAAAATCCCTTATTTACCTATGTATCCCGCATGTATCCCGTGCACAACGCTATGTATCCCGCTATGTGGAATGTATCAAACGCTATGTATCCCATGCACAACGCTATGTATCCCGTTAAGTGAAATGTATCAAACCTAATGTATCCCGTGCACAACGCTATGTATCCCGCTATGTGGAATGTATCTCGTGCACAACGCTATGTATCCCGCAAACATCATTTTTAAGAGATTTTTGGTAAATAGAAAACTAGAAGGGATAGGATGTTATTTAGTACTTATAATATGTGGTTCCTATAATTTATACTTTATTTTATACGTTAAAATTTTCATTCATCTATGTTATTTCTATTTGAAAAAATTTCATGATATTATTTGTTAACTTAAATGACATATAGATAAGCCAAACTTGTAACGGATATCATAGATGAGTCTTTTTCGAAAAATTCAATGGCATATTTGAGTCTTTTCCTTAAAAAATAATTTAATTAATGACGCGGCCGAATCATAATTTAGCACGTGTACAAAATGATTTTGCGAAACAGGAACTATTTTCCGTTAACAGATAATAGCATAGATAAACTTTTTCTCAAACGAAAATAACATAAATGAGCCAAATTTTTAATATGACCCTTTTCTCAAAGTTCGATGGTAAAAAAAAAAACCGAACTAGCTAGCTCAATAAATTTGTGTAGGGCGGATTTATGGCAGAAGTTACGGATTCTCTCTAGAATTCTTTAATATTTTTCGAAATTTTATAAAAATCTGTTAAAGATATACAAATCTGGTGATTGGCTCAGTGGCAAGAACTCTTTGTGGGCTGCTAAAAATAGAACACTACCGGTTCTGCATTTTTTCTTTTTTAAAAAACACAATTTAAGTTGACTAAAAATAGACTACTAATATTCTGCATTTTTTATAAGAAAAAAAAAATCACAATTTAAATTCATTTTTTGTCCAATTATTATTGCATATAAAATTTATTTTATTGGGAATCCACATGTTATGTTAGAAGGCAGTGGAGTGTTGTCTAGTTGTTCAAAGGCTTACGCTTGTTCAGATATATCATAGTACTAGTCGTATGCATAAAGTTCTTGCTCTTGATATCTACCATCATATCTTCTTTATTGTTATTTTATTATCACATTATTTTGCTATTACTATTGTTCCTTTCATCTAGGCTCTGCAATGTTTTCCTTATTAGTTGCTACGATTGTTTAATTATTTTTTCTTTTTCTTTTACTTGGATTTGTTGCACTTGAGTCGAGGGGAATTCAGAAACAACCTCTTTCATTACCTCAATGGGGTAGTGTAAAGTTTGCGTACACTCTACCCTCTCCAAACTCCACTTATGAAATTTCACTGGATATGTTCTTGTTATATTAGTTTTTATGACATGTAGCTCGTTTGACAAATCAGATAAAATAATATGATTTTTGGTATAGTTAAATCAAACCACCTTCTCCGTCGAAAGAATCTACTTTCAATTTACTCTATTTTGGAAATCCTTTGTGGACAAGCTTCCATTCACTAAGTAGTTAATGTGTCACAATCCAAATAGGCATACTAAATATTCAAATTTTCCTCAGTATTGGACAAATTGATGATTTTAACATAGTCATTATAAGTGTGCAATTTTAGGTGTTTCTAATCTAGCAAATCTTTAATTTGATGTTGGATTTTATATATGCAATTATATTCTATTTAGGATATATTTGATCAAAATTTTTTAAACAAGTAAGGATTTACTAGTCTGGCAACTTTGAGATTTTAGATTTCGACAATCGGAATTGGGAAATCGGAGCTTGTACTTTGGTATATGATAAATTGATAAATAGTCTAACCATCAACTATGAAGGAAAATAAAGAGGTTAATTGAGGTCAGAAGATTTTAGTCAATAAAATTAGAGCGTGTTTGGATTGACTTAAAAGTTGGTCAAATATATTTTTAAATTAGTTTTTGACTTCTGCAGTGTTTGGCAAATATAAAAATAACTCAAAATAAGTTAGAAAATAGTTCACATGGTCAAAAATGACTTAAAATAAGTCAAAAACAAAAAATAGGTCATCCCCAACTTTTTATTTTCTGACTTAAAGTCATTTCAGTTTGACTTTTTTTATTTTTGACTTAAAAACTACTTTTTTAAGCCCATCCAAACGGAATATTAGTATAATTTATAAAAATCACATAGTGTTAAGAGTTAATTACATTATTTTTCTACTTTTTATCAAATTATAAGAATCCCTTAAAATTTATGAAATCCGGATCCAGATATATCAGCAGACATCTAGATTGATGTATCGGAGAGGGGATAGGGCATCCGGATACATAGGAGAGAAATGTATCATAGAGGAGAGGGATGTATCAAAAGGGAGGATTGTATCTGAGAAGGAGATAGGGATGTATCAACGAGAGGAGAGTGATGTATCCGAAAGGGGATTTTTGAATTTTTTAAAATGATTAGAAATTTTAGAGATTATAATAAAATTAATAATATGAGATAATTTTTTCATAAAATTAATTTGATCCATTAAATATTTAACTATACACATATAAAAATTTTATAGGCCCACTAAACAAACCGGAGGGATGCCTACTGGAGGGGATCCAGTCATCCAGTAGGCGTTAGCATAGGTTTCAAAAGTAACTTTTTGCAATTGAATTTTTTTTAGTAAGACTTTAATTAGACATGTATTTGTTAATGACATTTAACGGAAAGTGTAATAAATATATTGTATGTAAATGTTCGTACAATTATTTTTTTAATAAGCTTGTAATCAAGCAAATACTTATAAGTAGCTTAAGCAGACAACTCGCAAGCAACTTACAATAGCTTTATCAAACTTGCATGCAGTCAAGTTGGAGTTTGAAATTTGTAGATGATCATTAAACAATACTTCAAAGAGTTGAACATATTACTAATTTATTGCCACAATTTTCTTGTTCAAACAATAACAATACAAATTAGGTTTTACACCACATGAACAATTACTAACACATAATAAATAAAAGAGATATAAGTTGTACACTTTTTGTGACAACATACATATGATATAATCATAGTTTTTTTTCTTTCTAGAATTAGTTTCTGACGCGACAATTCTTCCTAATTTCTCCAGCATTTCCTGTAAGAAGTTGAATGGCTCCCATTTTCTGCATGGATTTTGCAAACTCAACAAAGAAAGTCTTGTCTTTTTGTAATTTCTTGATGACAATTACTGATTCTGTGTCATTGAGAAGGGCAGCATCAGATTGGAACAACCCTTTGTTCTGCTTAATAAGGATATTGAAATAATTGCTATCAAATGAAGTTGAACTCAAAGGGTCCATTTCCACAGTAGTATTTGGATTGGCTGGATTTGGGCACAATTTCTTCAATGATTCAGCATAAGTAGCATTAAGAGTTGGATCCATGTCACCTTTGCCAGTGAAATTGAAGAGTCTTCTAGAGAATGCTCCACAATGAGAAACACCAATTGTGTGAGCACCTACATACATGCATGAAGTATATTATTATTACTCATCATGGATTTAATGTGTATATACTGACAATATAAATTGATTTATTATGTTGTTCGGTTTGTAAGACACATAGTAATATATATATTACCTGATAATGCAACGAGATCATCGACATTTAGGCCTTTCTTTGCAAAGATTTGTTTAAGGGTTGCAAAATCTGAGAATGGTGAAGGTAAGTTTCCATTCACATCACTTGCAAGGGAAACAAACCCATCTTTTCTTCCAGTCTCCACTTCCCACATTGAAGTTTTAAACTGCATGCATGCAAAAAGATAACTTAATTATAAAAGAGATTTTTTAATTATTTATACTGTCAATGTAAGAATAAATGAATTTCTTGAATCTCCTTTTAAATATGGGGATTTATTATATATTACTTACGGGGAAAGAAACAGCATCACGAGCAGATAAAGCTAAAATATCAGCACAAGAAACAATATTGCCAGGACATTTAGCCTCAACTTGTCGCTTGATATCATCAATCACATCAAAACCACCCAATGAGAGATTTGGCCTAGCCTCCTTCTCTGAATCAACTGTTCCCACTTTGTCAAGTAATATGGATGCGTCACACCCCTACATACAAATTTGTATAATGTCAGTGTACACAACTTAAATCCTATTATGGAAATACTAATTAACATATATATGCATGGTAGTAATTCCAATTGGTATGTACCCTAACGAAACAATCATGGTAGTGGACTCGAAGTAATTTAGCACCCAAGGTAGCGTCATTTTTAGCTTTTCTCCAAGTGATATCTCTAATAAGTTGTTCAGCATTTGGACAACTAGTACTCTTATAGAAGTTGTTGCGTGGTACCTTAGCTGCACCCCCAGCAACTCCACCAAGAACAAGACACAGAAAAACAAGACAAGTTAGTACTAATTGAGTTCTCATTTTCTCTTCTTAGCTAGGAATTAAGTGAAGAACTTAAGCCTAAGAATGATTAAGAAGCAAATTGAAGATGGCACGATGTCTTAATCCCCAATAAGAGTTTCCTTTTATAGGCAAAGATACAAGGTGTGATACCTAATGGGATGATATATAAAAATAGTTGTTCACTTAAAATTGGCCTTAGTTTGTGGGTCGTATCAATCGAGTTTATCTTCTCAAAAGTCTCCTAAACTATACACTAGTACTTTTTATTATTATCATCAAAGGGTACTATATTTTATATATATGGATGACAAACAAGTCTACAAGGAGCTTAGGTCTCATTTGTCTTCATTAAGATTTAGTTGTTTGGATCTCAATATTAAGATATTGCATTAAGATTTAAATACTTAATAATAAAACTGTTTATTTTCTCAAGATCTGAATGTATATAATTTTTTGTTGTTTTAAAAAATAATAAATATAAAATTCAAACAAAATACTGAATTGATCTATTAAAAGTTTTATATAACGTATAATTTATGGCGATGATGACTAACAATGGTGATTGTGTGTCAATTAATTATTTAGGATGATATTGACTGATGATGTTGGTTGTGTAGTATCTTATGGTATAATGACTGGTAGTAGTGATTAATTGTGATTGTTAGTGGTGGTGATTGATAATAAGTTGTGAAATGATATTGGTAGTTTGATGGTAGTTAGCGATATATATATAATGTTGACATAGTAATTATCGATAGTGATTATAGTGGATGTAATAATGGTTGTGGTGGTGATTACAAACGATGACGATTGATTTTGTTGATTGGTGGTAATGATGGTTGTGATTAGGCTAATGATGGTAGTTGTGGATGGTTAGTAACAGGGGCGGACTCATGTGGTCTCCAGGGGTTCACCCGTATCCCCTTGACAAAAAATTACACTGTATATATAAAGTAAATNAATATATATATATATATATATATATATATATATATATATATATATATATATATATATTTATTTATTTATTTTTACCCCCTAAATAACAAAGAGAAGCTGATGGCGCAGTGGCAAGTCCCACAAAAATTAAGTTGTGCTTCACTAGTTCGAATCTCAGTGAAATGGTTTTATTTTTTTCTTTTTCAGTTTTTTAGTGTTTTTTTTACTTTAAAAAACGTGCTAAAAGTGTGATTTTAAACCCAAAAAAATTCAAGGTTTCCATTTCTAAAGGCTTATTTACACGATTATACTTTTATTTTTCGAACCCCTGAACGAAAATCCTGGATCCACCACTGGTTAGTGATGGTGATCAACATTGGTGGTTATCGTAGCTAAAATGGTAGTTTGTGAGCGGTGGGTGGAAGTAAATATAGTAGCGATGAACTGTCAGCTTTGTAAAAATTCTTAAATAGACATCTTAATGATATTAAAACTTTGTTATAGGTCTCATTTGTCTTCATTAAGATTTAGTTGTTTGGATCTCAATATTAAGATATTGCATTAAGATTTGAATATTTAATAATAAAACTGTTTATTTTCTCAAGATCTGAATGTATATAATTTGTCGTTATTTTAAAAAATAATAAATATAAAATTCAAATAAAATACTGAATTGATCTATTAAAGTTTTATATAACGTATAATTTATGGCGATGATGACAAAAATGGTGATTGTGTGTCAATTAATTATTTAGGATGATATTGACTGATGATGTTGGTTGTGTAGTATCTTATGATATAATGACTAGTAGTAGTGATTAATTGTGATTGTTAGTGGTGGTGACTGATAATAAGTTGTGAAATGATATTGGTAGTTTGATGGCAGTTAGCGATATATATATATATATAATGTTGACTAATAATGGTAATTATCGATAGTGATTATAGTGGATGTAATAATGATTGTGGTGGTGATTACAAACGATGACGATTGATTTTGTTGATCGGTGGTAATGATGGTTGTGATTGGGCTAATGATGGTAGTTGTGGATGGTTAGTGACAGGGGCGGACCCACGTGGTCTCCAGAGGTTCACCCGAACCCCCTCGGCAAAAAATTACACTGTATATATAAAGTAAATTTTCTATATTTCTGTAGATATATATACATATATATATTTATTTTATTTTATTTTTTTGAACCCCCTAAATAACAAAGAGAAGCTGATGGCGCAGTGGCAAGTCCCCCAGAAACTAAGTTGTGCTTCACTAGTTCGAATCTCAGTGAAAGCATTTTATTTTTTTCTTTTTCAATTTTTTGGTTTTTTTTTTTAATCTTTCATTTTTTAGTGTTTTTTTTAACTTTAAAAAACGTGCTAAAAGTGTGATTTTAAACCCAAAAAAATTCAAGGTTCCCATTTTCAAAGGCTTATTTACACATTTATACTTTTATTTTTTGAACCCCCTGAACGAAAATCTTGGATCCGCCACTGGTTAGTGATGGTGATCAACAGTGGTGGTAATCGTAGCTAAAATGGTGGTTTGTGAGCGGTGGATGGAAGTAAATATAGTAGCAGTGAACTGTCATCTTTGTAAAAATTCTTAAATAGACATCTTAATGATATTAAAACTTTTTTATAGATCTTAATCATTCAGACATGTACACAACTACTAAATTGTTGTAAATCAAGTAAAACAAACACGCTTAATGATTAAGATTAAAATATTAAAATTCAATTCCTTGTACTTCACTCTTAATATATAGTTGTGTAGTATTGTAAGCTAATAGAGTTGCATGATCTTTCCACGAACAGACAATGATTTCCCAAAAATAATGGCTAACCATAATTAACTTGAAAAGTCAACTTAAAGAGTTTTTTTTCTTGATATATTACTAATAGTTTATTTAATTTGTTTGACTAATTGTCTAAATCTGACAAAATTAAACATTCACTGAAGAACTAATGGAAGTAGATAAATTTATATTTATTAGAGAATGAAATGACAATCGTTTTGTATTATTATCTACCACTAGCAAAGCATAGTGCCAAAATCTTTTTGGTGAATATTAAGTCAAAGAACAATTAAGTAATCAAGATTGATCTAGTGGTTTTTTAAATAGCATTAAAAATTACATTATCTTAAAATAATTAATTTAGGAGTATTTAAGAGAGTTCACGGGTCTTTGAAATAGTCAGCGGTAGGTTTTCTTTTTTTGATGAAACATAATTTTATTGATAAACAATATATATAGGTATAAATCTATTTGTTTTCTTAATTCTTTTCGAGAATCGTTAATGGCGTATTTCTCAAACTTGAATGATTTGGATCTCCTTGAGATTTAATTTATTTGATCTCCATGAAAGGATTATGTGGATTTCTTAAAGTATTTGATTATCAAAAGGAATTCAACTACATCTTGATGTGATCTTTATGAATATCCCCAGAGTTTATGCGATATTCAAGATCTTGGTCTTCATAAAATACACAAGAGTCTAGGGAATACTTTGAGATGTGATGTCTTGATCTCTTGATGAATATCCTTGAGTTCATGGGATATTCAAGATAAGAATTTTGTGAATCCTCTTGAAGTATTTGATTATCAAGAAGAGTTCGACCATCACAGATATAATATTATTAATATCAATATACCATTCTTTATGCTTCACGGGAAAGTTAGTTTTTCATTTCTAATTACTTAAAAACAAAAAAAATTAATCAAATTAAGAAGATAAATTAGTGTTAAATTACGCGCATGTAATATTCATTAGTATATGTGTTAATTAATAAAATCCAACTGTAGCATGGTTGGCATGTATTGCGTATTCAAACGTTACATAATCTAAAATTCAACATATTTTGACTTTCAACTCTCATATACTATATAGTATTATTATATACATTTTTATATCCCTCCACCACCACCTCCAACAAACCCAAAACAGAATATTACTATCTTTAGTTTTCTACGTGCACTAAACTATATACGTGATTAAAAAATACACCGACGCAGCTAACTCAACAGTCTAGTCTTCGATAATGTGATGATCATAATTACAAAGTACGTATATAGATATGTCATATGAATTTTAAAGATAAAATATTTGACTTTTTAAAAAAATATCAAAATGTCTCTGATTAGTAAGAGTTGTATATCTTAAATAATTTATCTTTTGATTAGTAGATCAATATTTACAAGCTAATCTTCGCACATCTAAGAACAAGTAAATTAACTCACAAAAAAGTTTGTCTTGTCGTATTTGAGTCTACTAATGGAAGGTCTTGGTTTAAACTGACTTATTTTTCTTTGCGGAGGGAGAGCGCCTTAAGAAAAGCCTACCACCGCCGTCATCAATATTTTGTCTCCGAAAACCATGGCCGCCACGGCCACAGGCCAACCTCCTCCTGAGGTCGGCCCAATAACGTCTGTGTCTGGAGGTACTTATGCTGAAAAGTTGAAACCAAAAACATCCCACTTTCAACCTATTCCATTAAAACCAATCACTTATCTACATGGAGAGCCACAAGTAATATGGGAGCAAGAGGAGGTGAATCAGATGATTGTCAATGAAAACCTTGAATATACAGTAATCAGGAAGTTTTCATATGGTTGGCCAAATATACAAGATTTGAGAAAACTAATTCCGAAGCAATGCGAGTTGAAGGGAGATTGCAATATCGAATTATTAAGCAATAGGCATGTGTTGATCAGGGCGACATTATTAGAAGATTATGTTCATTTGCTGTCGAAGCCTGCTTTTTACACTACTCAAAATAATTGGTCATACCCTATGAGAACTTTAAAGTGGGATCCCTTGTTTAATCCGGAAGAAGAGACTTCAACACCAATAGCTTGGATTTCTTTCCCCTCTCTTCCACCAAATTTTTTTGGCAAGGAAGCAGTTTTTTCATTAGCAGCAGCAGTGCAAGTTGATATGGCTACGAAAAATCAGATGAGGCCAAGTTGTGCCAGAGTAAAAGTGGAGGTTGATTTGTTAAGGGAGTTCCCTTTACGAATTGAAATTGAAATGAGAATGCAGAATAAGGAAGTAGTGGAGAAGTGGATCAAAATCAAATATGATTATGTACCGAAGTACTGTCAGACGTGTATGATTCAGGGGAACAATGAAGAGCAGTGTTATGTTGTCCATCCAAAATTACCCCCATACAAGGAGAAATCAAATCAAGAAGAGGGCCAAAAGATTGACGATCAGCCTAACAATGATAATGGAAAAGGGAAGGACACATTCGTGCGAGAGGAAGATAAGCGTAAAGGGGATGGTTTCGTGGAACCAAGACGTAAAAACTGGGGAGGAGGAAGCAACAAAGAGCCTAAAAAAGTATGGAATAGAGTGGGTATTACAACAGGTAATAAGTTTAACTTATTAGACATTGAAAACCATGACCAAAGGTTGAATCAAGAAAATGAGCAGTCAAAAGATGAAGAGATAGAGAGGGAGATTGGACAGCCAAAGGATATGTCCCAACAAATACAAGGTAGTAATTCAAACAAGCAGCCACACAAATTATATGGTTCCAACAATAGTAAATATACAAATGAGGCAGTAAAGAACGCATAATTAGTGAAGTCCGGAGTAGGGAGCAACATGATGATCCTAACAATGTGCAAGAAGGTGTAGATGGGGAAAAGTTGATGATAAAGAGTACACATGTCAGGATTTCACCTGCGAAAGGAAGAGAAAGTGATGCCACTTCACGAAATTTGTTTGCATCGAATTATGGAGAGGTGAGAGACAATTGTTATAAAGAAGGTGAAATACCTAAAGGGCCAGATTTAATAGAAGAAGAAGATGAAGTACTGCAGCATAAAAGAGGCATAGAAGAGGATGAAAACATAGAATACAACATTCAACAGATTAGTAAGACGGGTGATTTGTCTCTAAGACATACTAACAGTCTGAAAAATGGGGCAAGGAAAGGTAAACCAGTCATTCCATTACAGGTCAAAACAAGGAGTAGCAGGGACAGGGGTTCTAGCATTGATCAATGATTGAAAAAATGATCTTTTGGAATATCAGGTCCATTAATACTCAAAAATCTTTTGAGTGGTTATTGGATTTGAATAAAAGACATCATTATTCATTTATAGCTCTAATGGAACCATTTCAAAATCCATCAGAGTTAGAACATTTCAAAAGGAAACTAGGATTTGATAAGGCTAGAGTAAATCATAATGGTAAAATCTGGTGTTTTTGGAAAGATGACTGGGAAGGCAGCATAATATTGGACACAGTGCAACAGGTTACTATTCAATTAAAAAAAATGATAAGGAATTTTTTATTTAAGCAGTGTATGCTAGATGCAATACTATGGAGAGGTTGGAGTTGTGGGAGGAGTTAGAAAGCATAGCTGCAAATGCACACTGTCCCTAGGTCATTAGTGGAGATTTTAATGTTATCATAAATGAGGAGGAAAAGCTGGGAGGGTTGGAGTTCACCTTAAATGAAGCTATTGAGTTTGCTTCATTCATTAGCACTAATGCCCCATCAGAAGTACCATTTTCAGGCAACAAATACACTTGGTGGAATGGACGGATTGAGGAAGCTTGTATATTTAAAAGATTGGATAGAATTTTGGTGAATCAAGAGTTTTTGGAGGTGTTTCCTTCGTCTGAGGTACAACATTTTATCAGGCAGGGATCAGACCATGCCCCATTTCATTTGAGCTGCAACAATGATGAAGTACCTATAGTCAAGCCTTTCAAATTCATGAACTTTTGGAGCAAGCATCAACAATTCATGAAAATTGTAGAGAATAGCTAAAAGATTGATTTTGTTGGTAATCCATTTCTTGAATTACTGCTAAATTGAAAAAAATTAAGAAGGCATTATCCACGTGGAGTAAAGAAGTTTTTGGCAATGTGTTTCAACAAATTGCCACATTAGAGGATATTATAAAAGTAAAGGAAGCGCAATTGTAAATATATCCATCTGCAGATAATAGGGCTGCATTAAGTTAGGTTGAAGCTGATTTAAAGAAATGTTTTAGATTGGAGGAGGAGTTTTGGCGGCAAAAAGCGGGGATGAAATGGTTCAACCAAGTTTTTTCATTCATATGTGAAAGGAAGAAGGAAAAAACTTCACATTGCTGAGATAATCACATAATAGGGAGTGGGTTTGAAATCCAATTGCGAAATTGGGAATGCAACATTGGAGTACTTCAAAAACCTATTTTTAGAGGAGAATATAGCAAAGGATTACACAATGATTGATCATATCCCCAAGTGCATCACAATAGAAGATAATGCAGAAATGACAAAAACTCCAGACCAGGAAGAAGTAAAACAAGTGGTTTTTGCATTAAGTGGGAGTAGCGCATGTGGTCAAGATGGATTTACAGGCATTTTTTCAATCATGTTGGGAGGTAGTAGGGAAAGACATCACAAATGTGGTATGAGCCTTTTTCTGTGGGCAAGAGCTCCCCAAGTTCATAACCTATACAAATTTAGCATTGCTACTCAAGAAAGAATCAGTCAAGAGATTTACAGACTTGTGACCCATAAGTCTTAGTTCTTTCATAAATAAGATTATCTCTAGAATGGTACATGAGAGGATGATATTGGTTTTACCAAAAATCATATCACAAAACCAATCAGATTTTGTTAAAGGAATGAGCATTATAGAGAATATCCTATTGGCTCAGGATATAATAAGAGATATTAACAAGAGAAATAACAATGTGGTGGTGAAGCTAGATATGGCAAAGGCATATGATCGAGTTTCTTGGATTTTTCTCACAGAAGTGTTGAGAAAATTTGGTTTTGCTAAGGTGATTATAGATATGGTATGGAGGATAATGTCTAACAATTGGTATTCAGTGCTAGTAAATGGCATTACTAATGGTTTTTTCCAATCATCGAGAGGTTTGAAACATGGTGATCATTTATCACCTACTTTATTCATAATTGTTGCAGAAGTCTTATCTAGAGGGTTAAACAACTTGCATAGGGATGAGAAGTAAAGGGTTATGGACTTACGAAGTGGAGTCCTAAAATAAATCATTTATCCTATGTTGATGACATAATTCTATTTGGGTTAGGAGAGAGAGGGTCAATAATCAAAATGATGAGGATTCTTAAGGAATATGAAATGGTTTCTAGGCAAAAAGTTAATAAATCAAAGAGTTTCTTTTACCTTCATGACAATACTCTGTTGATAGTAGCTATTAGAATGCGAAGATTGACATGGATACAACAAGGTAATTTTCCTTTTACCTATCTGGGTTGTCTAGTGTTCTATGGAAGGAGGAGATTGATATATTATGCGGAAATGGTCCAGAAAATTGTCAAAAGAATCTTAATGTGGCATAATAAATTTTTGACATTTGGTGGAAAATGAATACTTATCAACAATGTGCTCCAATCTATGTCTGTGTATATGTTATTAGCTTTGAACCCACCTAAAACGTGTTGGATCAAATTCACCAGATTTTTTCTAAATTTTTTTGGGGAAATTTGGGAGGAATTAAAGGAAAACACTGGGTGGCATGGGGAGAATTATGTTATCCAAAGGTAGAGGGAGGAGTTGGCTTTCGATCATTACATGATGTAAACAAAGCCCTTTTTGCTAAGTTTTTGTGGAACTTTCGTGTTTCCACAACATCAATATGGGCAGAGTACATGTGGAATAAATACTGTAAGAAATTACATCTTGTGGTTGTCACAAGCTTGGGTGCTTCACAAGTATGGAGGAAAATGATCACAGTCAGAGAGGAAGTGGAAAAAGACATTTGGTTGCAAATACAAGCTGGAAATTCCAGCTTTTGATTTGACAACTGGACTAGGCAAGAAGCTCTATACTATCAGAAGGGGATCTAGCACCAGAGGAAGAACGTGAAGTAAAAGACTTCATCATAAATGAAGTGTGGGATGAGCCAAAACAAAAAAGTATTTTATCAGATGAGATAGCTGAGCATATAATCCTAAACATCAGGCCTAAGTCATCGGAGGTTGGCATTGATAAGGCTTGGTGGAGTGGTAATACGACTGGTCTCTTTACTATTAAATCAGCGTACCACCTAATGAGAGGTAGAAAGGCAGAAGAGGAATGGAGAAGGTACATGTGGATTAGAGGAATGCCAATCAAGATTAGTTTCTTTTTGTGGAGAGTATGGAGGAGGAAGATTGCCACAGATGATAATCTTAAGAAGATGAAAATATCAGTGGTGTCCAAATATTACTGTTGCACGAAAGGGAAAATGGAAATAATGAATCACCTATTACTAACAGCTCTCATAGCCCAAAAGCTATGGAAGCAGTTTGCGTCATGTGCAGGTTTAATTATAAATAAGTTGAATTTACAACAACTCATTTTCAAATGGTAGGAACACAAGGCGTCAAACAAGTTAGAACAAATCCTGAAAGCTGTTCCAGCAGTCATTATGTGGGAATTGTGGAAGCAGAGAAATTCTAAAAAACATGGAAAAGAAATAACTTACAACAATATGTATTATCAGTGTCAATTGATAATATATCAGTTAGTAAGGACAAAATTTCCATGGATTAAAAGAATGACATACTATTGGCCACAAATGGTGGAGATTTTACAGAATTACAGGGCAACACTACATTACCAAGTGGTCAGATGGATGAAACCAAGTGAAGGGTAGGTGACATGCAATACAGATAGAGCTAGCAAAGGGAATCAAAGGAAGATTTCATATGGGTACTGTATAAGGGACATGAACGGAGATCTTGTATATGCGGAGGCTCATAGCATAGGTGAGACCACCAATATGGAAGCAGAGGTAACAGCGGCGTAGAAGGCATTACAGTTTTGTTTAAAAAATGGCTTAAGGCAGGTGAGACAAGAAACAAACTCATTAGCCTCAGAAACATGATTAGTGGAAATTGGAGAATTCCATGGGAGATCGTTGAGAAAGTGGAAGACATTCAGGAAATAATGCAGCAAATAAATGTACAGATTTGGCATATTTTTAAAGAAACAAATCAGTTACCAGATTTCATAGCAAATATGGCAATTAATATATAGCATAAAATGGTATTTCAATACTTTCATCAACTTCCAAGTTTAGAAAAAAAAATTCCTAACATTGATAAACATGAGGTCCCATCAGTTAGGATCTAAACAAGGAGAATATACAACAATAACAATTATCAACATGCTTAGTTACAACACTAAAGCCACAGGGTTCCACAACTATATTATATACGGGGAAGATTTATCTATTTTTGGAGAAAAAAAAGTTACACAGGAACTACTCCTAAGATATGACAGCCAGCAAAAAGTGATATAGGGACCTGCAAAAGTCAAGAGTCAAGGAGTCATATCTGAATCCAAAGCGTGCATCCAGCGGAGAAATCGTGATGAAAAAGTACGAGAGCCAACTGGTTTACTCCTATTCGGCCTCAACTGGAAAACACAAGGTGTTAGTTGCATAAAGAAGGATGGAAAAGATAAAGAGTTTGAGCAGTACTTACACAGATCTACAAAGCTCAAATGCAAGGCTCACACTCTCTATCAAGCTCAGCATGAACCTACACCGGAGAGTACCCCTGCAAGAAAAGATTGTTCAGCTAGAAAGAGGAGATTAGGGGACAAAATAAGGGAAAGGAAAACAAACCTTTTGGAAGCTGCAAGTCACAATATACAAAGAACGTTGGTCATGAAAGATGTTGATTATCCAAAGAAGAAGAGTCAAAAACTTAGTGTGGAAGAACACCATCGTGAACATCTTCAAGCGGTGGTCAGAGAGAAAGAAATGGAGAAGATGGAAAAGTCGAAAGAGCTAAGTGAACTAATTAGGAAACCCTACTGTATAGGGTATTGTATGTATAACCTGATGGGTTGGTTTGGGCCGATCAGGTGACTTTTTTTGTATGCTTGAATTATTGGTCTTTTTAAGGCGTTAATAAAATGGACCTCATGTCCAAATTAACTTTTAAAAAAAAGTCTACTAATGGATGATAGTAGCTTTTGTCCGCTTGATAAGAGCCCTTTGCACCAATATTAGGCGAGTACTGAAAAGATTGAAAATTTGGTTATTCTGTTCATTGTTTGCCAATTTTGTTGGGTGATCTACAACCATATATATGAGTTTTTGTTCTATTTATCATGTTCACGTAGGCATACGAAAGGTTAAGAAAATATGAAGGTTAAAGAGTGTGAGAGTTAAATCTATACTAGTGAAAATTAGTGAAAGATTATTACTATATATTAAATATACATATGTACTATATTGACTAAACCAATCTTATATTTCAAGCAATTACAATATCCCACTATTTATTAATTATGAACTAAATTTGGAGTCAGATACACTTAGTTAAATCATTCCTTAAAAATAGTCCAAAATAAATCACTATCCACGTAATTATCGCACTAATTTACTCTTTCACTCCAAATTAGCTCACTCTCTCTCCAAATCCTTCCTCTCTTATGTTCAACTCCGAAAATACTTTCTGATCAGTTTAGACTTGATCATAATGGTATCACTTTTCGCTAGTGTTTTCTTAGTACCTACTAGAGATAGAGTATCACTGAGGTTTAATTTTTTCGGGGGGTGGGGGGTGGGGGAGGGGGGGCAGGGATGTTTGGTGTGGTGGGGGTGGAAATTTTTTTAAAAATATGTGAAGTGCTAGTGGAGGGGGTTTAGTTTGGGGGGGGGGGGGGGGGTTGAGTGTGAGGTTTTGGTGGTTGTAAGGTTCTAAACTTTGGAGGAGATAAATAATACCATTTGTTTTTTATTATTATTAGAGAAGTTATTTTTTATTTTTAAGGATCTTATTGTCATATTCTGTTGGAGTTTATGTAGTTTTGATGATTGACAAAGAAAGATTAAACACGTCAGTCAACATCCTTTAAAGGTACACTATCATGAACAGTTGAATTTTGAATTTTTTAAAAAATGAATAAAGATAAGAGTGCAGAAATCAAGAAATCGATAATGTTAATTTCATGATAAAACTCAAGGAAACAAAGAAGTGATGAATCACAAAGCACAAAAGAATGAGTTTGATTTGAAGAAAGTAGGGTTCTACATGGCCGGGTTTATTCGAATTTTTCAAATATCAAACCAAATCATTTGTGTTGGATTTTTAAATTTATAAACCAAACCAATAAAACTCGGGTTTTTCAACCTCGGGTTTTTTTGGGTTTTTTTTATTTTTCAGGTTGTTTCGGGTTTTTCCGGTAAAGTATTCATACAAACATATAATTTAGTTGTACTTCAATTATTTCTTTAGTCCTACCAAAATACAACTATCTAAGATGTTTCTTAAAAAAATAACACAAAATATTATATGATTGATGACACTAAAATATCCAACAAAAATAATAATAATAATAAAATCGCGTAAAACAAATATTATAAATTAACAAGTCATAAGTAAAATGATCATAATTTTAAAGTACTAAATCATGCTAAAATAAGCTCAATAAGTATTAGTTACATGACTAAATATTAAAGGAAATTAAAATTAGATTATGTATTTTAATTGTCTAAACCAATGTAAAACTAAAGAACAAATATTAAATATTATTGTCATTCTTAATGTTGAATTGATTTTCTTTTTGCATTAGTATTTATTTGATTTTGATTTAAGCTTTATTATAATTACCAACATTTGTGAACTATAATCTTTATCGGGCCATTCAGAATTCTAAGTTTCAAACTTGAAATAATATATTATAAAGATAAAAACTATGAAAAAGTATAAGAAATATTTAAAAATTATATCAAAGTAAATATTTTTGTGTATAAAATAAAATTTTAAAATTATATATATAATGTCGGGTTGGTTTGGTCTCGGATTGGTTTTTTTTAGTTAAAACCAAACAACCCCAAATATAGTCAGGTTTTTTTTCAATACCAAACCAAGTCAAACCAAATCACTAGTCAGGTTTTTCTTCCAATTTGACTCGGTTTGCGGTTTGGTTCGATTTTGTACACCCCTAGAAGAAAGAGGTAAAGAGTTTCAGTAAAACAGGGAGTCTCACTTGAAGTAGAACTCTTCACGTGAGTGCTCAATTAAAGAGTCGGAGTTTGACTACAACACAAAAAAATTAATGAATTTGATTTGAAGAATGAGTTTAAAGAAGCAAGGAGTTTCACTTGAAGTAGAACTCTAAGTGAAGAGAGTTCAAATCAATTAGGAATTTGAAGTGAAGAATAACTCTATGAAGAAATTGTGCTTAAATAGAGATGAAATCATCCAGAATACTTGTGCACTTATATAACAGAAAAGGCAATTGAGAAATTGACTTCGCAAGTGCTACCAGCGGATTAAAGGAATACATTGAAAAATCAGGTCCTTTTGCAGAGTTTATGTATTAGAACTTTTTCTTTGAAATTGAATCTTGATGTAATCTTAGTTCAGTGAGTTATAAAGTGAATTAAGAGTGTTGTCTTCAAGTTGTAGGCAACTCGAAGAATTGGGAACATATACCTTGGGAGGTTTATTGTCACGGCTTGAGCCTACACCCTGGGCGGGACTGGCACTCGAGAACCATTGTTTGCCCCAAGTGAACCCTTGGCTTGGCTAGACCCTCAGCGGAAGATTTTAAGCATTCAAAAGATAATTCAAATGCAAGATAACTCAACTGTCTCAAACTAAACTCAGAATGTTTTGGAAATAAACATTTAACTTAGTCAAAGTGACAACTCAAATCTGAACATAAGTCAATAACAAGATAATGACAAAATGAACTAACTAATTGTCTATGAAGCCTCTAACAACTGAGATGGAGGTTGGGACAAGACCCACGACATCCTAATGAACTAACTAATCAAAGCAATAAAAAGGGAATCCTCCAGAAAGCAAGGAGGCTCACCAACTAACTCTGAGTGCTCAACTGGATCAACGAGGCGCTGGGTGCTGATCCTGGTTACCTGTGTCTGCACCATAAAATGATGCAGGCCAAATGACATCAATTCATTGAATGTACGAGCATGCGAGGGGAAAACTAAACACGACATAAGCTTGAAATGAATCTGAAAAGAACGCTTACCTTAGTTTTACTCAACTCATAGATACTCAACTCAAATGCAAAATAAAACAACAATAGAGGTGCAATTTATATAAAATATTTAAAACAGTAATAACAACTCAATTTACTCATATAATAAAGTAATATAATTATGTAGAATTTTCTCTAACCGACAACCATCATTATGAGCTAATGTGATGATACAACGTCTCGCCACAAGGATCTCCTCATATGACAAGCTATCCTTGATACCAATATCTTCAGTTGGTATAATAAGTGAAGGATCTCCCATGCACTTATTCAACATAGAAACATGAAATACCGAATGGACCGCTGCTAACTCTTGTTGTAGCTCCAACTCATAAGTTACATTATTAATCCTTTTGGATATTCTGTAAGGGACAATACAACGGGGACTAAGCTTCCCCTTCTTACCAAATCTCATAACACCATTCATGGGTGAAACTTTCAAGTATACCCAATCATCTACTTCTAACTCTAACTCCCTTCTTCTAACATCAGTGCAGATTTCTGACAACTTTGCGTTGTTTTCAACCCCTCTTGAATAACGTTCACTTTCTCCATAGCTTGGTGAACTAAGTCTGGTCCTATCAACCCAGCTTCACCAACCTCAAACCATCCAGTTGTAGGTCTGCATCTTCTCCCATAAAGGGCTTCATATGGAGCCATCTGAATGCTAAAGTAGTAACTATTGTTATAAGCAAACTCAATGAGAGGTAGGTGATCATCCCAGTTACCTTTGAAATCAATCACACAGGCCCTCAACATATCTTTTAGAGTCTGAATAGTGCGCTCTGCTTGACCATCTGTCTGAGGATGAAAAGCAGTACTTAAGTTCACCTTCAAACTCAAACCTTGCTGGAAAGACTTCCAAAACTATGCAGTAAACTGGGCACCTCTATCTGAAATAATCGATACTGAAACCCTATGAAGTCTGACTACCTCTTGAATAAACAACTTAACCTTGAGTACCTTCTAGTAAGGTCAATACTAGGGCAGTAGTCAACCTTTTTTTCAATTCTTGAAAGTTTTTCTCACAAGCTTCAGACCATTGAAACTTCACAGTTTTTAGAGTCAACTTGGTCAAAGGGGATGAAATAGATGAGAACCCCTCTATGGACCTTTTATAATATCCAGCCAACCCCAAGAAACTCCTAATATCATTTGGAGATGTAGGTCTAGGACAATTCTGCACTCCCTCTATTTTCTGAGTGTCAACTCTAATCCCATCACCGGAAATAATGTGGCCTAAGAATGCCACACACTCAAGCCAAAACTCACATTTAGAGAATTTAGCATACAACTCTCTATCCTTTAGAGTCTGGAGAACTATTCTTAGATGGCTAGTATGATCTTTCTGATTCCTCGAATAGATTAGTATGTCATCAATGAACATGATAACAAACATATCTAAATAAGGCTTGAATACTTTATTCATAAGGTCCATGAATGTTGCAGGCGCATTAGTCAAACCAAAGGACATAACTAGGAACTCATAATGACCATAATGGGTTTTGAATGTTGTCTTTGGAATATCACATTCCCTTACTCTTAACTGATGGTAGCCAAATCTGAGGTCTATCTTAGATAAACAAGTGGCACCCTGAAGTTGATCGAAAAGATCATCTAAACTCATAATAGGATACTTATTTTTTATAGTAACCTTGTTCAACTGACGATAATCTATACACATTCTAAGGGAACATCCTTCTTCCTCACAAATAAGACCAGAGCGCTCCAAGGTGAGACACTTGGTCGAATGAAACATGTCTCTAGGAGATCTTTCAACTGCTCTTTTAACTTTTTTAACTCTGTTGGTGTCATTTTATTTGGCATAATAGATATAGGATGAGTATCGGGAAGGATATTTATACCGAAGTCTATTTCTCTCTCAGGAGGGACTCCGGGTAGATCATCAGGAAAGACTTATGGAAACTCACTCACAACTGGAACTGACTCAATATGAGGTGTCTCAACACTAGAATCATTAACTCAAACTAAGTGATAGACACAACCCTTGGAAACTAGCTTTCTCACCTTAAGGTACGAAATGAAACGATCTTTAGGCACTGCTGAACCGCTACTCTACTCTATAACTGGCTCATTAGGAAACTGGAACTTGATAACTCGAGTTCTACAACCAATAGAGGCATAACAGGTATGAAGTCACTCCGTACCCAGAATAACATCAAAATCAACCATGTCTAACTCAACTAAATTAGCCATGGTGCTCCTGTGATTGACAGAAATGGTACAATCATGATAGACTCACTCAACTAGAATAGACTCCCCAATAAGTGTAGAAACACAAAAGGGATCACAAAGTTTCTCAGGAAGAACATTAAAATTTACTGCAACATAAGGAGTCACAAAAGATAAACTTGCACCTGGGTCTAGCAAAGCATAAGCATCAAGAGAAAAGACTTTGATCATACTAGTGACAACATCTGGAGAATTCTCTTGCTCTTGACGACTGGTGATAACATATAGGCGGTTTGCTCATCCGTCGATACCTGAAGTAGCTCATCTAGGTGCAGTCCTGTTGTCTGGTGGAGCAATTGATGAAGATTGGGCTCTATTACCCTGATTACCATTACCTTGTCGGTTCTTAGGGCATTCTTTCATGAAGTGAACTTCTTGACCACACTTGAAAGAACTAGTGGAGCCATTGCGAAACTTACCTAGGTGGTTCCTACAACACTTAGCACATGCAGGAGACTAGTTACCTCTTTGTGCCACACTACCTTGAGACCGCACAAGTTTAGCTCTGACGTTCTGCGAATTCTGACTATTATACTTACCTTTGTTGGTGTAGGTGCACTAGAAGATGATGGAGCAGGTCCCTTTTGCTTATGTTGAAAGGAAGAACGATTCACATTACTCATTTGCTGCCCGGACTCATTCCCTGTCTTAGCTTTCTTGTTTTTGAATTCTTTTCTATCCCTCAACTTCTCTTCCTCAACCTACTGCACATAAACCATAAGTCTCGCTATGTCCATGTCCCCTATTAGCATCGCTGCCTTGCCCTCCTTACTAGACAGACGAGACAACCCAACAACAAATAGAATCATCTTGTTTCTCATATCCGCAACCATCTCAGGAGCATATCGGGAAAGTTGGGTGAACTTCAAACTGTACTCATGAACACTCAGTGAAACCTGCTTAAGGGTAAGGAATTCCCATACTTTGGCTTCTCTCAGTTCATAGGGAAAGAAACTCCCCAAGAAAGTACTCTCAAACACAACCCAACTCAAAACTAGTGCATCCTCAGCCCTACTCTTCTTCCACTGGTCAAACCAAGTCCTAGCAACACTCTTCAGTTGATAGGTAGCTAGTTCCACTCGCTCAACATCGGCAACGTGCATAACCTCAAACATTTTTTGGAGTTCTTCTACAAAGCTTTTTGGATCCTTAGTAGTGCTTGAACTAGTGAAGCTTGGAGGATTCATCCTCAAGAACTCACGGATCCTCAAAGTATCAGCCTCTTCCTGTTGAGCCCCTCTTTGTTGCCTAACTTGGTTGGTCATAGCTTGACTTAGCATTCGGATTGCTTCCTAAAATTCAACATTGGTGACCTCTCCTTGGGGTTGCACTTCTGGTGCATTAGGTACCCCTTACTCCTCAACATTCCTCCTAGAAGGACGACCTTGAATAGCTCTTCATGGAGGCATGATCTGAAAGACATGTGCAAGCACGAGTTAGAAGGAAACTTTATAGAGATTAACTCTATCGCACAACATGAATATGAAAAAAAGTGAGATAGTTCCTAAATGTTGCAGCCTCTTAATGAAAGATGTGGCGCATTTCACACCGATAACTAGGACTCTACAGATATGACTTCATAGACTCCCTAGGACTCTTGAACTCTGTGCTCTGATACAAAGTTTATCACACCCCGAGCCTACATCCTGGGCGGGACTAACACTCGAGAACCATTGATGGCCCCAAGAGAACTCTTGACCTGGCTAGACTCTTAGCGGAAGACTTTAAGCGTTAAGAGGAGAATTTAAATGCAAGATAACTCAACTATCTCAAACTAAACTCAGAATGTTTTAGAAATAAATATTTGACTTAGCCAAAGTGGCAACTCAAATCTGAACATAAGCCAATAACAAGATAATGACAAAATGAACTAACTAACTATCTATGAAGCCTCTAACAGAGATGGACGTCGGGACAAGACCCACGACATCCTAATGAACTAACTAATCAAAGCAATAAAAAGGGAATCCTCTGAAAAGCAAAGAAGCTCACCAACATACTTTAAGTGCTAAACTGGATCAACGAGGCGGTGGGTGATGATCCTGGTTACCTGTGTGTGCATAAGGCCAAATGGTGTCAGTACATTGAATGTACAAGCATGTGAGGGGAAAACTAAACACGACATAAGCTTGAAATGAATCTGAAAAGAACACTTACCTTAGCTTTACTCAACTCATGGATACTCAACTTAAATACAAAATAAAACAACAGTAGATGTGTAGTTTATATAAAGCATTTAAAATAGCAATAACAACTCAATTTACTCATATAATAAAGTAATATAATTATGTGGGAGTTTCTCTAACTGACAACCATCATTATGAGCTAATGTGATGATACAATGTCTCACCCACGCTGCCAGAACTGTCCTACAACTTGCCGGGATATAGAACGCCTCAACTAAATGGATCCACTAGTCTATGCTAAAAAGCATCAAGGTGTCATCTAAAAAGTATGACCCTTTCTACCCACGATGGCTACATGGTAGGGGTGTATAAAAACCGATTTAACCAATAAACCGAACCGAAAAAAACACTATTGGTTTATTGATATTGGGTTATTGGGCTAACAATTTTTAAACGGTTTTGCAAAATTTTTTATTGGGTTATTGGTTCGGTTTCCGGTTTTATAATTTTTGTTAATGGTTAAACCGATAACCCAATAAGACTATACTAAATTTACTAGTCTTATTGTTAATGGTTAAACGATTGTTACTTTCACACTTTTTCCTTTGAATGTGTCTAGTGTATAAACTTGCAAGAAAAATGATTGTTACTTTTATGATTATTACTTTCATGCCAAATGCTGGAAAAATCATATGGTTTATTTGAAAATTTTCTTATCGTGTATATAATATATATGAGTATTTTCTTATTGGTTAAATCGAAAACTGAACTGTTAAGTACCATAAACCGATTAACCAAAAACCGATAAGAAATATGTTATTGGTTTGGTTATCGGTTTGAAGTATTTACAAACCGAAAACCGATAAACTGAACCAATAACACCTAAAATCGAACCGAATCGACCGATGCGCACCCCTACTACATGGTTTATGGAGATTTGAATTATTATGAACTCGTCCCCA
This sequence comes from Solanum stenotomum, assembly GCF_019186545.1. NCBI lineage: Eukaryota > Viridiplantae > Streptophyta > Magnoliopsida > Solanales > Solanaceae > Solanum > Solanum stenotomum. The sequence goes on from NC_064282.1 coordinate 27,888,121, forward strand.
TATCGGTGCTCAATACTACTCCCAAATTAAACTCAGCTCATATGTTTTAAAAACAAAACTCTTTCTATGATTTGAGTAATTACTCAAAGCTAGCTTAAAAGCTCTCTTGGAAATCGGTGTTTCCTTTCTTGTTTAAATGTGAAAATATTTTAACTCGTGGGAATACTTAGTTCCCGTATAATCTTTTGAAGAAAATGAACTTTACTCTTACTCTTTACTCAACTCAAAACTCAAGCCGGAAAACAAAGTTAAAACATTTGTAAAAGACTTTTGGAAAACTCTATGGACTTCTCTTGGCTTAACTCTTAACTTTCCTTGAATTGAATTATGGATTCAAGGTCCATGATATCATGTTTATGGATGATTTCATGGTGTTTAGACGTACCTTAGAGTGTAGAATCGATTAGAAAACTTAGGTACGTTGCAAGGGAACTCAAATGGAAAGAAGTGGGAAAAGGTAGAAGGCCTGGCAACCCTGGCGCTCTGATTGGCGCGGGGAGCCAGAGGCAAAACTTCTTAGTCTAGGTTGGGGCGAACTGGCTAGCGCAGTGCCCCAGAGCCCTAACTTCAGACTCTATCTTGGGGAACTCTGAGTGGTGCGGTGCCCTAGACCTATTCCTAGATTTTTGACGAATTTTCTTGCTTGTTTTTCAACTCTAAACCCTCTAGATTCGATTGGTTCTTTTCCCAAACACTTAGATTCGACTACATAACCAAAATATGCAAGAATCTACTCAAAACGACATCTAGTTTCATGAATTTAAATCAAGAACTTCTCAACAACTTCAACAATCAAGAACCCAATAGACACTTCAAGGAAATCCATCAAGAACTCAATTTCTATACTTTCTAGAACATAAATTCGCTGAATTGAATCATAATTGGCGAGTGGCTGAACTAACTCAATGCTATGTGATCTCACATACCTCGTAGGGATCAACCCTTGGCGAAATTCACAAGCTTAGCTTCAAGAACGTGACGAATCCTTGCTTCTTCTCCTCCTTTCTCCTCTTTGTTTTCTCTTCTCTCAAAACCCTAACTTAATTTTGCAAAGTGTAAACTGAACCAATTCAGTTTAGACCCCTACTTAATTACCAAAATCGAATTTAATTAATGGGGTAACGAAAAGACCATAATACCCTTCTAAAATCCGGTTTTGACTTTTCTTATCTAGACAACCCAACTTTAAATGGCCATATCTCCCTCATACGAACTCAAAATCAAGCAAATTTGGCAGTGTTGGAAAGATAATTCAAAGATCTTTTCTACGGTATCTTGTAGCACACCTAACTCATCCTGATATAGGAGTTATGGTTATTTTAAGTTGACCCAAAACTCAAGCTTAACATAACTTAAACAAATTTCCAGATTTTTTTTATTCTTTCCGAAAATGACTCTTTATAATTCCAAGTCTTTCTAGTTCTTCCAAATAGCAAAGTGTTACATTTGTGTTGAAGTTTAGGATTTAGAGTTAGTTCCTAGGATTGCAAGAGTTGTAATCTGAATTCATAACTTGAAGTTTAGGAATTAGAGTTAGTTTCTAGGATTGCAAGAGTTGTAATCCAAATCCATAACTTGAAATTTAGGAATTAGAGTTAGTTCCTTAAGTTACGGAGTTTGTAATCTTAGACTGTTGAGGCTCGATCAGTAATTTAGTGAAGCTGGAGTTAAATCTTGTATGAGTACAGGTTGTGATTTTTACACCTTTTGAGTCGGGTGTTTTTCACGTAACAACATTGTGTTCATTACTTATTATTGTTACTGTTTCATTAGAGCACGTTAGCAACTTGTTTCACTTATAGGTGAATCTAGAGTAAATTTCTAGGTAATGTAGAATAACACATCCTTAGTCTTTTACTAAGCACATGCATGTGTAGCACTTGATAACTTCTTCACGTTCTTGCACCAATTGCTCACAATCTTTCTATGTCAAGTGATCACCTAAGACACTAGTAATCGCTAAGAAAATAGTAGGGAACACGAGGATTGTAATAAAGAATTATAGTGTAGAGAACTTGATTGATTTTTGCTTCATGATTTTACAAATAGATGTTCCTTCATTCGTCTACTCATTTAGAAGCTAATGTACAATTAATAATTGTTACACGAGTCCCTGCATATTTACAAATAAATCCATTCTCTAAAATACTCTACAAACCTAGAATATTCCAAGGATCTTCCATGCAAATCTATGGCATTCTAGGTTCTACCATGGGAATTTCCCACATTTCTTTAGAATATTCCACAAGGACTAGGCTTCTTCCTATATAAGCCTTCCACTGGACAACTTTATGCTACGTGGCGCCTAAATGGCATGATAATGTGGCAGGTCATCACATTATTTTCCTAAAAAACAAAAAAATAAATAAATTTGACCAACCGAACATGAGAAAAAAAAAAATTCCTTCATACTAAACACACTCTTTATTAAATTCGTTTTCCTTTTTTCTTTCAATGTCATTAATTTTCCCTCTTATGATTTTTTTTTTCTAATTCTTCAAATTATTGTGTTCGGTCACTCACTCCTAATGACGTGTAATTTAGCAAAAATAAATGTCACATAAACTTAGTTAACGATCAAAACGATATAACACATACATTTTAATCAAATAGAAGTGTATGGATATATAAAATATCATAGAACATAGGAATTAAGGCAAAAAGTCAAAACAAATACAAAGGTCTACTATGCTTTCATATGGATGGAATAAATTAAACAAATTACTTATTAAATCAATCATAAACATCACTAATCAATACACAAAAAACAATTTTTTTTGTTTCCACCTGGTGTCAGGAGTCCACATTGAATCCCGACTAAATTCAGATCGCACACTGCAGGACTCATTTGGGGTGACGCTCCCAACAAAATTTTCTCCATACTCAGGACTCGAACCACAACATCTATCTCTCTATTTTTATACTCCTTGTGCAACTAAATAAAAAGAAACAAACAAAGCTCAACCAAATTCTCACACACACACAAGACTTGGTTTTAAGAATTAATTAATTAATTAACCACATTGCATTTTTTCCTAATTTCTCCATTAGATCCAATCAAAACTCCAATAGCTCCCATTCTCTTCATTGATTGGCTAAATTCAGTGAAGAATTTTCCAGCAATAAGCATCTCATCAACAATATTTTTAGCTCCTTTATTAGTCAAAAGTGCAGCATCTGATTGAAAAAGGCCCTTTTGTTGTTTTAAGACAGAGAAATAATTATTGTCAAAGGTTATAGAACTCCCAGGATCCATTTCAACTGTTGTTGTGTTGTCTTAAAGGCTTTGACATTTTGTTTTCAAGAAAGTTACATATGTTGAATTTAAGGAAGGGTCTGAATCTCCTTTTCCTGTGAAATTGTATAGCCTGTTGCTAAAGAGATTACAATGTCCAACTCCAATTGTATGTCCCCCTGCAAAATCGCAAGAATCTCATGTCATGTTTAACTACGACAAAAACAGCTTTTAGCAGCAATAAATAATACACCTTAACAAAGAGTGTTAAAATATTAATCAACATTAGTTAATTGTCATTGGATTATTATCATTATAGGCTTTTAGGACATTTACAAAGAGTGTTAATTGCCTCTAAAAATATATATATTTAGCGGCAATTAAGCTATTAACGTTAATTAATTGCTGGTAAAAATCATTTTTGTTGTAGTATACATTGATAGTGTAATGATTATTTTTATACTAATAGTATATATTACTAACGCGGTAAAACATGTCACGTACTATTTACTCCCTCAGTTGATTTAATTTACTTGTCTATTATTTTAAAAACAGGTGTTTATTTTTACTTGTCCAACTTGGAAAACCAAATAACGAATGAGAAGACGTGTACTAATAATTAAGGGTTATATAATAAAACTGTCATTTTATTTATTGTTTTTTAAGGAGTGTGTTAAGTCAAACATGGACGGAAGGAATATTAAAGATTACCAATTCAATGCTATCAAAATATATTTTACACCACCAACGATACAAAGAACTTAAACTCTATATTTAAATTTAGAGTTTAACTACAACAACATGTAATTGTACAAACTAAGCCTACTTTGGTTGATCAGATAGTATAGAATGATATAACAAGAAGTTAATTAAATACACTTAATGTGTAAAATTTTATACTATAAGAAAATTACATGTTTGAATTCATATTTAGTATTAATTACATAAACCAAATAATTAACATAAAGTAGGAGAAGTGGAGAAATTAGAGTACCTGATAAAACCACAAGATCATGAACAGTGAGGCTTTTGTTGGCAAAAGACTGTTTGAGGGAAGTGAAATTGAAAAATGGTGATGGGATTTCAGAGAGTGCTTCTGAAGACTTTGAAATCCTTCCATCTCTTCTTCCAGTTACCACTTCCCACATTGGTTTCTTAAACTGCATTTTTTGTTCATGTCATGAGCTCGTTTAGTACGAGGGATAACAGATAACTAATCTCGAAAATTACTATGGAATATTATAGCATGTTATAGTAGGTAGGTAATCTAGTTTATACTAATTACTATGGAATATTATACTTAAACATTTTTTTTGACGTTGTCAGTGTATAGAAATTAATTAAACTTATATCAAACTACTTACTTGGAAAGAAACGGAGTCTCTAGCCGCTAATGTCAAAATATCAGCACACGATACGACCCCTTGACAAGTGTTTTCTAGTGCAGTCTTTATTTCATCAATCACATCAAAACCTCCAAGGCTTAAATTTGGTATTGCAGCCTTCTCTGCACTGTTGTTTGCTGTAGAGTCTATCAATACTGAACCATCACAACCCTAAAAGAAAATTTGTGTATACGTTAATAATTATTCCATCGAGATGTATAAAATTATGTAACGACAATTGAAAAAAATTAAAATTATGTATGGAGAATACATATGTACCCTGACAAAGCAATCGTGAAAATGCATCCTCAACAACTTAGCAGGCAACGTAGAATTACTAGCAACACGTTTCCAAGTGATGTTTTGAACGATTTGTTCAGCTTGTGGACAACTCGACTTGTAAAATCCTTTTCTTAATTGACCATTGGTATGTCCTATTGCAACAAAAACTAATATAATGAACAACAAAAACTTCAATATTCCTCCTTCCATCTCCTTCACTCTTTCTTGCAATTTTTTTTCTCTACAATTACTCTTAATTAGGCAAATACCTTAATGTTCTCACTTATAATTAAGTAATTAGTGTTTAGCCCTTCTATATATAGAGAGAGATCTAGTGATTAACTTGACCGAGTACTAATCCAAACACATGAAAACAGCTAAACAACTTTTTAATATATTAATTATCAACTACAACTTGCTTCTTAGTTACTAGTTCAGATTTTAGATACATATTCACTATGGGTTTTATTGCCGCAAAAATATTTAGTGGTGATTGAATTAATGGCATTGCATTCAGAGTTGCTTAAGCCTTTAGCGGTAATTATATAGAGTAATATTAGCTATAAATATCCATGATTATTATTGCCACTAAATATAATATAGTGTCAATTATATTATTATCATAAAATTCTTTATTTGTTATAGTGATTGAGTGCTCGTTTCTTATTTTATTCACATGTTTCAAGTTCTATATATGCATTGTAACAAATCTTTACATAATCAGATAACTTAAAAAAGTAGCTATACTTAATTTTTTATGGACATAAACATTAATAGATAACCTATTAAAAATAGTAACTATATAATAGCCGATAGGTAGAGATGGATCCCGAATTTAAGTTTTTATAGTTAATGAACGTCTAAGGTTCTTAATTAGCATTATATTTATTGTATTTTTAAAATTATGGTTTCAGACTTACATTTATTGCAATTTTAGTAATTTTTTTCCCACAAATTTATATTTCGCCTTTAAAAGTATTGATTTCATATGAATCCGACGTTACAAATAAAAGTTGTATTTGTCTTTGTTGACAGGTTAAATTACAGTAATAACGTTAAAAAAAATTACACATATAACTAAATATCTTCTTAAGATAATATATATCTTCTACATTATAAGTGACATCATATTTAATTTTAAAATGCTATCCGCAATGTCCAATAATAACTTTAATCAATAAACATTTCTAGCTTCTCTTGGTTCACATTTTTTCGTTGATCCCTTTTGTTGAGTCCACGTCTGTGGATGGAGGCAAATTTATTTTTTGGTATAACACATAAATATACTTTTTAATGTAGCTTCAGCTAGTATTTATGTACTTCAATTTTGAGTACGTATAAGTAGACACTTAAATTAAACAAATAGACACATGCGTCATACGTGACGTTCTACATGACAATTTTGTGTCATATATGGCGTCCTACATTACAATTTTGTATCCTATGTGGTGTCTTACGTGTATTATGTCACGTAGAACGCGTATGTCTACTTGTTCAATTTTACATAAGTTTAAGTGTCTATTTCTACACACTCAAAATTGAAGAGCATAAATGTCAGGTGAAGCCAAGTTAAAGAATCCATATTTATATTATGTCTTATTTCTTTATATGGTTTTGATTTTTCAGACAGTTTTCAGCTCTTAACTATTTTTTGTGATTGAGTTCGATTCATAAATTATTATTGTTATGCTTTCCAAGATCACATTTACCCACAAGTATATATTTACCCAATGAAGAAATCTTGTAATTGCGACTTTAACCAAATTGAATTATTTTTGCTTTATGTAACGTAGAAGTTTTGGTTTCGGTTAGAATACTTTAGGCTAAGGGAGCAATCAAAGTATTAATTATAATAAAGGTTGTCGAGACAATAATTACATTGAAAATGAGATTGCCATTTTCTTGAAGAAATTAAAGACCTTAAATTCAGGGATCGTTTGGTGTGATGGATAAAAAAAATCGGGATAAGTTTTAAGTATCCCCTCAATTCTATGTTTGGTTACAAAGTACTCCCTCTGTCCCTAATTACTTATCCACTTTTGAATTGGCACACCTATTAAGAAAATAATTAATGACACAGTGAATTTACCATTTTACCACTATTAATTATTAAGTGGATGAAAAGTTTTACATTTTTCAAAATAATTAGTCATTTAATTGAGGGTATAATAGGTAAAAAGAATTTTGTCCTTTCTTGATTTGTCAAAATGGACAAGTAATTAGAGACAACTATAAAAGGAAAAATGGACAAGTAATTAAGGACGGGAGTATGAGATAACTTATGCTGGGATTAATAATTATGACTGGGATAAGTTATCCCTACTTGTGGAATACTAATCCCTGAATAAAAATGTAAAATAACAAAAGTACCCCCTTAAACACTCTTTTATAAACAAACAATTTATTCTTGGAGGATATTTTTTGTAAATAAACAACTAGTTTGTAGAAATAATGCCATGCATATTTGACAAACCAAACAACTAATAAAAAAACTATCTCAACATAACTAATCTCGTCATATAACTTATCCCAACATAATTAATCCCAATATAACTTGTTAATGAGACTTTCCTAAGTAAAACACAATGATCAAAGAAGCATTAATGAAATCTCGTAATTAAGTAGTGTTAATTACAAGATCAATTTGTTATGGTTTTGCAGGACATTTGTGATTTAAATTTGATAAAGGAAAAATCCTTTTCGTCAGAAAACTTGGTCAGAATGGTATATTACCTATGTTATTTTATCTTTTTCAATATTTTTACCCTTTTAACTTTAATACATTTTAATTAAACAATGAAAAAAAAGATTAGTTTATTTTAAAATCAAAAAGATATTGTAGATTTTTTAAATTTCTGGCCATTTAGCAGTACCCTTTGATCAAATCAGCCTTGATAGATTTTGACGTTATATTCATTGAACTTCTAAAATTAAGGGTTCAACATTAATATCTATTAAAGTTTTAATATATTTTTTCACAATGTATTTAAATTTTATTTGAAAATTATTAAACTCACTTGAATCATGCCTTAAAGAATTGCATCAGTCATTTTGCATGGATAAGTATCCAATTAATTATGTTTGGTAGAGTAGGTTTAACGATCTTTATGTAACAAATTAAATTTCTAGCAATGATTATGTAATAATATAGATATTTGCATTTTATATGAAGAGATTTGTTAGATCCACCAAGTTAGCTACGATAGTTACGGCTATTCTATTCTACATATTATTTTCTTAAAAAATATCTTTAATTTCACCAATTATGGTTCCATAATCTAATTAGACTCTTAATTAAGTTAAACTTTTCACAAGTTAATACACTCACGCACTAAACAATGCACTCCTCAATTTTGAAATATTAATTAATTAATTAATTAACTTGTATATTACACGAGTAATAGTGGATGTAATAATTATAGAAGTAGATAAAAATGTAATTGCAATTTTCATTCAGTGGCGGAGCTAGAATTTTTAATAGGGGGCTTCAAAATCTGTACAACAAAACACATGAACTAACCGATGGAGGTTCGACATCTACTATATATATACATAAAAGTAATTTTAATCATTATAAATAGTACTTTTCTGTCGAAGGGTGTTCAGATGAACCCCTAACAGAAAGTTGGCACCGCCCTTGCTCCCATTGATCCATTTTAAGTGATGTTTTAGAATTTAGCTCAAAATAAATTACTATTATACAATAATTGTCAATTAAGAAATTGAAGGTTCAAGTTGACAATTCTTTCGGACTATACTCTCTTAACATTAAAAGGAAGTATTCACAATATTTAATAGGAAAATTCAGTCCACCCTTAATTACTAAATAAGAGTAACTTAATAAACTATATCTTGTATTTATTATTTGTTTAATGAGCGTAAAAACGCCTAAAAGCATCGATTAATCTCGAACCGTTAACAAATAATTTGACATACTTGGTCGAGGAGACTCAAGCATACAAGCTTAAGATTTATTTTTAAACAATTTTTTTCCCACATTGGATTCATGGAATATTTTCAACACGTTAACTTGCCGATTAGTGCATGAAGATTGGCAATCATTGATTAAAGAGAAATAATTAAACTATGGATTTTATGACATAAACGTCAAAGTCAACTAATTATTTTTATGAGTAGTATACTCCTTAATTAATGTGACTTCAAAAGCATAATCAAATTTGTTAGCTGCCATTACGACTTTTGTTGTTAACAAAGATTCTGTTATCACATGGACTAATAACACCCCCATAATTTATGGAGAATTTATGCCCCAAAATTTGAAAAATTATGAAAATTACAAATAATATATACTCTAATAATCTAACTTACATTATATTGCAAAATAGCTCAAAATTTATATTACAAGTCTTTAGCCCAAAATTCAGTACATCATTTCCGAAAAAAAGAAATGTTTTTAGGGTTGTTTAGATAATCAATATTTTATGTTTTCAGACACATAGACACTATTAGGGGTGTACATGATCGGGTTGGTTCAAGTTTTTTAAATATCAAATCAAACCATTTGGCCATTTTTTTAATTTATAAACTAAACCAAACTAATAAAACTCGAGTTCTTTCGGGTTTTTCAACCTCGGATTTTTTCAAATTGGTTCAGGTTTTTCAAATATCAAACCAAACCATTTGTATCGAATTTTTTAATTTATAAATCAAACCAAACTAATAAACCTCAGATTTTTTCAAATTTTCGGATTTTTTCGGTAAAATATTCATACAAACATATAATTAACTTGTGCTCCAAATATTTCTTTAACCAACCAAAATACAACTATCTAATGTGTTTCTTAAGAAAATAAGACAAAATATGAGATAAGTCATGACACTAAAATATTCAACAAAAAATAATAATAATGAAATCATAAAAAATAAATATTGCAAATTAATAAGTCATAATGAAAATGATCATAATCTATAAAAGTACTAAATCATGTTAAAATAAGTCTAATAAGTATTAATTACATGATTAAATATTTAAAAAAATTAAAATTAGGTTATGCATTTTAAAATGTCTAAACTAATGTAAAACTAAAGAACAAATATTCAATATTATTGTCATTCTTAGTGTTGAATTAACTTTTTTTGTTAGCATTAGTATTGATTTGACTATGAATTGAGTTTTATTAGAGTTACTAATATCTATGGACTATAATTATTATTGGACCATTCAAAATTCCAAGTCTCAAAAAACTTGAAAATATATGTTAAAAGATAAAAATTATGAAAAAGTATAAGTAATATTTAGAAATTATATCAAAATAAATATTTTTATGTATAAAATAAATTTTAAAAATTATATATATAATATCGGGTGGCCTAGTGCCAAATTTTAGTGGCGATACTAACTAAAGAGTAAAGTGCTAAATAGCTAGTTATAAATTGTTCATTAATTTAATTTTGATAATAAACAATAAGAGCTCAGAGAGAGTGATCAAGGATATTTCTTTAAATAAGATACGAATGAATGGTATAATTTTAATCTCTTTATAAATGTCATATCATTTCTATATATGGACTGAACAAAAGCAACGAAATATCCAAAAATTAGGAGAAAATATAAACACAAATTTCAACCACAAGCAGATAAAATATGTTTAAAGAAGAAATAATATAGTACTGATAAATATAAAAATATGTAATAAAATGTGATGCGACGGATGTGTTGCTCTTTTCTTAATTAAAAATCTCAGATTTAAACTCTTGGTATGAAAAAAAAAAAACTTGATAGGGAACTCTCTCCCATATGTCCTTACATGACACAAATTCAGATTAGTCGGGCTCCAATACTGATACTGAATCGGATGATGAAAAACAAATGTAGTAGCTCATGGATAACCTACTTCAAAGCAAGTTTGCCAGAATAGCCTATTTCTTTCCACTTCATCGTCTTCCATATTTATAGCCCTACTACTTGATACATCATCTTCTTCTTCTTCTTCTTCTTTCTCTTCCACAATATCTTTACAAATCTCTTTTGTTATGCTACATTTGTGTCCATCATCTTCTTCATCATAATTATCTTCTTCAAAGCCACTAATCACTTCTTGTGAATTTCCAAGATCATCCTTGGTTTCATAATTGCTTGATTCTGCATCATCCTCAACTTCATAATGTTCACAATTTTCTTGACATTTTTCTTGGTGAATATTCTTGGAATCATCAAATTGATGAGAGTCACCACTATCTTCCAATAGAAAAAAATTACAACACTTCTGATCTTCACTTGTACTTCCGCAACATTCCATTATTATCTAAATGGCAAATGGAATTATGTGATCTTTTATTTATAATATAAAGATAGATAGATGGCTAGTTAATTAATTAAATTAATTAACCTTTGCTTAAGCTAATTAGTATAATGATTACTCCATAGATGGTGGGGGATTTTTTTGGTTAAGTGCTTTATCTTATATCTTTTAAGTGGGGACTCATAATTTGCATTCATCCACTTGCTTTTTGTGAAATTGTAGTTGTTGGCTATAAAAAACATATCACATGGTTTGGTTTGTACTTGAAGGTTAAATTGGCACTGTTTATCCACTTTTCATAGGCATGCATGTCATTCTTAAATTAAATTTCACTAATTATAATATGGTTGTGACTTGCGAAAGCATTACATTATCAACACATATACAAAGGAATTCACTTGGGTTTAGGTGTGGTTAATTACTTCAAAAATTAATATTATGTGAACAAAAATAAAATTACTTAGATGGATGTCTGAGGTAATTTTATAATTATTATTTAATATCATATTTATTTTACTTGTGAATAGATAAGTGTGTATTGCACAATTTTTTTGATTCTGTAAAAGAAATAATTCAAGAAAGTTCAAATGCTCTACATAAATTTCTAGATTTATCAATATTAAATTTGTAAAAGGAAAAAAGTCATTTTTTGTTAGAAATTATTATGATAAAAGAAAGAAATTATGAAAACTCTTGCATCTTATTTTTTTGGGAAGTCATTCGTACGAATAACCATATTTAAAGTTTGTGTTTTTGTATTATAATATAACAAAATGTGTATACCTCTTATAAGGCATAACAAGTTATGTCGCTTAATTCATACATAATTTATGTCGTTAGAGGCATAAGTACAGTTATGCTGATAGAGACATAAATTCAGTTTTAGAACGTTATACTTTAAGTTCATAACTCATAAGTTACACCTTATATTAATTTTTTCCTTAGGAACGTTATTCCTTAAGAAGTTCATAACTTATTTCCTACTGAACATATATTCATATAGAAGCATAAATTCAGTTTCAGAATCCTCAAAGTTATGTCTTAAAAACATAATTTACTCCTATTGAACTTATCATTTGTGAAATTAGGTCATAGCTAAAGATATTTTGACCCCCACACACCCCTAGAATAGATGTAATTCGTGCAAAATCTTAATTTTTTCCTATTTTTCTTTTACTCCTCCCTAAAAAGCTCCCATATTTTTTACTTCTTTGAGACCAGAACACATATTAACATTGAAGCACGTGAGCAAGACTTTCTTGTTTATTTTCAAAATGGAAAAATTACGCGGATAAGCAAATATGTACTAGTTTATTAGTTAGTATAACTACAGTTTGCCTTAATTACAATTTGCGACCTATTTTTAGCTACAATTATGCGGCTTAGTTTTTTAGTTTTGTATAATTCGCATGTTTGTATAATTCGAAATTATATAATATAATTTGTATAACTTTTGTATAATGTAATTTTGTGTAATATAATTTGTATAACTGTTTAAAGTTCAGTTGTTTGTGTTTGTATAAATTTATTATTTCGAGTTTATATAAAATTATAGCTGAATTATACAATTGTATCCACGAATTATACAAACTCACCCGTGAATTATACAAACAAGACAACTTAAACTATAACTAAAATCCGTAAATATACAAAATATAGCTATGAAGCATAATTAAATTTATTATAGTTGATATTTGCGAAAGTTCCCCTTTCAAAATAGAGTGAACAAATGACCAAAAGAGTTGAGTGAGGACCCGAAATGTGTTTCATCACTAAATGGGGCTAAGCCGTTCGCCTTTCCATACTAAAATTTGGGCTAATGGGCTTACCTTAAGAAGACGAAAAATTGGTCTACTAGAACCTTCTAGGCTTCAATCCAGTAGTAGTAATCCGAATTCCATTTTCGTTGCCGTCGATTAATCTGAATTCATATCAGTTACAATTCTCCGACGACTTCCCGGCGAATAACTTTTGTACAGAATTCGCCAATTTCATTGGCAAAGTAACTTCTTTCCTTTTGTTAAATCAATGCCTCGGTAAGCAAAATAATTTTTCAGCTATTTTTTTTTCGGTTTTATGTTCATTTTGTCGATTTCAGTTCTATCGTTGATCATTTCTGTGATTTTTCAGGTATTACTGCGACTATTGTGACACTTACTTGACACATGATTCGGTGAGTTTTCTGATTCTATTTTTAAGCTTCACTGTGAATTAAGGTTGTGATATGTTCTACTTTCTGTTCTATTCTAATGGTAGCATTGTGTATTGTATGTTGAAATTAGAACACTAATTTCATAAATTCATCAAAACTTTCAAACAGCTTATGGTCGGTAGTTTGATTTTTTTTTGGCAAGTATAGTTTGTAGTCTCCAACTACACTTAATGCATTTAATTAGCAAATAAATCTAAATTTATTGTTTTGATTAATTAGTCTGTTTGTCCAATATTAAAATGTTTGAGTCGGCATAATTTGCCAAGTTAAGACTTGAGATATATGCTTATGGATTGTGTTAAGTGTCTTCGAGGATACAAGAAAAGATAATAGTCCTAATGAGAATTGTTGTGTAGTAGGTGAAAACTTTTTAGTTTGAGAAAGAAGAGGGCATTACTGAGGAAAGATTATGGAAAGAACAGCTACTACTTAAAATTCAATTTCCATTTTAACATGCAAGAACTGTCTCATGGTATGTCCTAGGTTAAGCATTGCATGTTTATCATGTGTTGGATCTTTTACAATGTTAAGCACAGCTGAGTTTTTTTATGACTTGAACGTAAACGAAATTTCCAGTTGGGGTTATCAGCAATTACGGCTTAGACTTAGAGTTTGATTGGACCAGTGGAAAGCCTAGTCCTCATCCCACAAATAATGCTTCCAGAGTTGGCAAAGGAGTTACCACATTTAATGAGGTTTCATGAGGCATCTGTTCAAATAATTACTCCACCACACATGGACTTTCGAGGTCCATCTAGAAATGGGAAGAGAGCAGATTGCAACTAAAGGGGTTGAATATAAGCTAATTATCTAATGTGATGGAGAACTGAAATATCATTAGAATATGGAACTATTTGGATTGCCTGTAAACAAAAAGTGCTTTGTAATTGATTACCACTTGTCCTATTCATATATGCAAATAAGTTGTAGATCATCAACTAGTAGTCTAGCACATGATGCAATAGCATTCTATATCATATCTGTTTTACTACTGCTGTCTATTTAGTTTATAATTAGTTGCTTCTTTAGTGGGCATCTTACACCAACTTGGCTGAAGTAATGTGACAGTATAGCATGAAAGAGTATAAAGCTCTTACATCTTGATAACTATCTTTTTGAAAGAAAAAAAACAAAGCTCTTAAATCTTTTTATAGCCATTCCATTTCTATTTCTATGCACCTCAATGATGACTTGCCAAAGGATTTATCAACCAAGTTTCTTTGGAAGCTTTTGTCACGTCAAAGTGTAGTAAATAAGATTTTGCTCTTTCTTCTTTAGAAGATGATGTATAGTAGAACACATAACAGATTTGGATGTCAAAATGGCAATTTACTGTTGAATCAATCAAGATAAGGGTTTGAGTCAAACCATTGACTCCAGACAAGACATGGATTGGGATGATAGTGGAAGTTTGATCCTTGTGATTCTGGCACTGGATTTTAGTCAGAACTGATGCGCTAATTTGTGATGATAAAGCCGAGGATTCGAATCGCAGCATGAGCCAGTAGTTATTTTAGTACTTTATAGCATTTTGAATGGAATTAAAGAATATACAAATTTTCTGAGTCTGTTGGAAAGTAACATTGACCTTTAATCAGACAGTTTGAAGGCTGTAAGCCACAAGCATGAATATATACAGAATCACATAGGTAGGGGTAATTTAATTGTCATACAAGAGAATCAATGATGTCGACTACAATGATTCTGAGGCAATTCATATTTCATATAAGAAGAAAAGACGAAGTACAAGTTTGATAGCTAAGCTCAATTCATTTCTCCCAAAAAAAAATTTATAAGATTGATAGCTGGTTTATCTAAAAATCTTTTGGGGAATTTACAAGGTGGTGTCCAGTGTCCACTATTAAATTTATCTGTTGTTCGGGAAAGAAGACAATCACTACTAAATTAGGAACAAAGCACATTCCTAAAAAGTAATTTTGTAGAACTTGAGAATTCATACATCCTAAAGCAATTGATGTGTAGGAGGTGTTGTAATAACAAAAGAGAAGTTGTAAAAGAACTCATTTGATATCAAAGGTGTGTGTTCAAAGTTCACTCTCAACATATTATGACTTTTTTTTTTGAGAAAGTTAAAAGAACATATTATGACTTTTTCCTTGGTGCAAAAAATAAACTATAAGAAAAACTCATTTGATATGTACTGTCCCTGGCTTAATACGTTGACTGTAGGGGTGAAACTAGTGTGGTTGCAGCCAGAATTTTGAAGCAGTTGTTGGTGCAAAGAATCAACACATGTGTGGGAAAGTTAATCTTATAGAACAGATTCAATGTTGAAGTCATTCAGCATCTTAAGCCTTGAGCAATAATTTGTTGCACAGTGGAAAATCTGCGCTTTTTCCGAATGATGTTCTTATTTATCAAAACCCAGCACATCAATGACTTGATAGTATGGTGTATCTTCCAAACTGGGAAATGTAAAACATCCCAGTTACTGCTTTCATTTTTAAAATTTTATTGGTGACTAGAGATCAGCTGAACAAGTCTTGATGCTAATTTTTTTTTCTCTTTTTGATCAGTAAACAAGAACGTCTTGATGCAAATATCCTTCATACGTTATAGTGGTACTTGTAATTTTGCTGCACGAAGTGTATCTTTTTCTGCAACTCCTGGGAGTTCTACCTGTTCGAACAAAACTCCTGGTAGTTGTGCATTCTATTGTGTGAATGATCTGAAACGGTTTTAGATTATCCTCTGCTTCTTGTTGCTTGAGGTCTGATTTTATTTATTTATTGAGAAAGGTAACTCTACTTGGAGATCTGATTTTCTTTGACGTTTTTTTTAAATTCTCAGCCTTCTGTCAGAAAACAGCATAATGCCGGTTACAAACACAAGGTGTGTTCATATTTTGCAACTTTTCTGACAATCCTGTCTCCTAGCGTGAATGTCATGTTCTCTGTGATGCTACTAATGCTAGGAATTGTTTTCAGGCTAATGTCCGATCTTATTACTTGAAGCTTGAGGAGGAGCAAACACAGATTCTGATAGATCAGAAAATCAAGGAGCGCCTTGGGCAGGCAGTAGCCTACCAACAAATAGGTGCAGCTTATAATCAACATCTTGCTGCTTTCCCTGGTCAACGACCCCGCCTACCTATGATGCCACCTCCTATGCTGCCTGTTCCAGGAGTGATGCCCCCACAATTAATGGCAGGTGCCAGACCTCCCATTTTGCCAATTCCAGTTCTTAGTGCTCCAGGTACAAATCCATGCAATTTGTTTGGTGATTCCTCAATATTTTCTACCACGTGTTGGTATCTATGTTTATCAGACTCTGTTTTTTTCATTTTGTACATTGAGTGGGATAATATCCTTCTGTAGGTATTTTATGATGGACTTACTGTTATGAAGCACGCCCCACCCCCACAGTTTAGGTTGAGGCATTTCCATCAGTTTCGGAAGTTAATGCTTGGTGTCAATCAAAGTGTTGTAGATAGTTTGTTACACTTGCTGCAGGTTAATGATCAATCAAGTGGAAACAAGATTACTCTGATCTTAACTTCTTGATATCCTTTTTAGGTTATTCAGCGGTTCCTCCAACTGCACCAATTGCAGGGCAGATGCCACCTGTTGCATCCTTGCCGATGCAACCCAATGCTCTTCCAGCTCCTCCTGCACTGAACCCCCTTGTAGGTGTTCCAGGTGGAACCCCTCCATCTAATCTAGGCAGCGCCCCTTTTCCTGCTACACAATCAATGTACCAGCCAAATCCCAATGGAATTGCTGCCTCTTCTGCTAATGGGACAACAACCAGCTAAGTTTGTGCTCAAGCCAGTGATATTTTGACCATCTTCTGGGTTCTCAGTAGGATATTCCAGCTAAGTTTGTGCTCAAGCCAGTGATATTTTGACCATCTTCTGTGTTCTCAGTAGAGGATATTATGGTTTTGGATGAAATGGCAAGGGAACAATGGCTTCTTAATGAGTACCAGTACTGAACATCATCAAGTTCTGATAATTGTCGAGAAGAGAACTTTTGCTTCTTGAGTTGATTCTAGGAAGACTATTGGGTCCTTCATCTGATCTACCGAGTATTTGCTGGTTCTTATGTATTGTACCTTAAATCTCAAAAAGGAACCTTTGGACTTCTTGTCAGTTTTATTCTACCAATAGACCGATGGTAAAGTTAATCCTTCATCTTATTGTTCATGTTTAGCGGGTTACAGGAATCTATTAGTTTAGGATTCATCATACTATATCGTTAGCAAGTGCAGAGAAAACGAGTAATGATCATATTCATGCATTTCTCTACGAATCTATTAGTTTAGGATTCATCATACTAGCAAGTCAGAGGAAACGAACAACAGTCATATTCATGCATTTCTCTACCCTCAAAATAACATCACATAGCTAACCAATTCAAGAACCAACAGTTCTACACGGATGAATTTAAGATAAATTCAACATCTGAACTTAATTTTGTTTGAGTTATGCTTTTCGGAAAATATGGGTCGTAAACTTATTGGTGTTTATAATTCTAGATGAGCTATTGGTTCAATTAATTAATACGTACTTAACACCTCTGAGGACTGAAAAGAATTATCTCAGGCAATTGAACAGCACAACTCAAATTCCCAAGGAACATTTTCACTAGTTACTTAAACTACTTGGAGACCTCTGTGGAACAATATGCAACAAGGAGCTACGCCAGACTTTGAATGCAAAGCAAAGAAGCCTTATTCACCAGTGAGCTAATTATCTCACTGAGATCATAAAAACTGAGTACAACAGAGGTACATTACTCTTGATTAATCCAAAGTATTCAAAAGGAGAGGTTAAGTTCTCCAGCTCTATCGCCTTAATCTACATCTACTAAGGTTGCGATCAGAGATGAACGCCCAATAAATCTTGGGTCATGATGCAGCCATTCCTTGTGATATTCTTGGTTCCTGCATAAAATGAGGAAGATCACGAGAATAGTGTTCTGTGGTTCAACGTTTAAAGGAACTATGAGAGGAGCAAAGGTATAAATCAACCCTCTCCCACACACAATAAGGGGGAGAAAAACAAACATTAGTGGAACAAATACATATCGTCAAATGGCTATCTAGTCCACTATATTTCTCAGAGGTGCAACTGATTGTTTCTCTTACCCACGCAGATCCAGGAAAGCAAATAACTAAAATCTTGAGAGAGCAAGGAAAACAACAAGTAGGGTTCCACTAGTTCTACAATTTGAAATATGCCCAATTGCCTTCATAGAACTTGTCCATCATATGCGAAGTGAAATGGCTACCAAGCTGGTGAAACAATCAGTTGTAAGTTGTAAGTTGTAACACGCTCTTCAACAAACATCGATGAGAAACATCAATAAGAGCAAGCTCAAAAAAGCACTACGTCAGGACAATTTTCCTTCAAAGCCAATTTGAGAATTGCCTGTAAAGAGACATAATTTCATCAATATAACATCAAGAATAGTCCCTCAGTGTCATAATCTTCACACAGGTCAAATGTGTCCTAGGCAGTTTATAGAGCATCTCTTCCTTCTCTTCATTGACAATAGATAAGTTTCATCGCTAACTGCTAAATAGTTGCTTGACCTTTTGATTACCGCAACTCTAACATACCACTTGTGGTTATTGTTTAGGAAATTATCAAATATTTATTGAAGGGAAGCAAAAACCAATTAAAGACATACATATCCAAAAATCCTGTTATTTTGGTTGTGAACCAATCGAACAGGGCGGTGAAAGAACTAGTTCATTTGACTAAATTGCAACATCTTCTTGTTTAAATTAGGTCAGACTGCATTCCGGTTTTAGGACTTTTACCAGGCAATTTTCCTGTTTTACATTCTATGGCTGGATGGATATCATTGTTTTGCAATGAGGACTTGGCTGAAAATTAAGTATTAGATATTAGAAAGGACTTAATTTACTTGTTAAGTTCTCAGCAGAGTTAAGCAGCTAGTAATTACCTTATAATTCCCTAACAGAAGTGACAGAGTTAAGAATCCTTGCTTGCTTCTGCATCCTGATGTCTCCATGGATTAAGAGCTTCTCTTACAGCCTTGGCTTCAGGAGAATTCTCCCACGCTCTCTTTTCCGCTTCTAGAACAGTCACCTTATCATCTGATACAAATCGCTATTAAGATAAGCAGCATACTTTTTCTTCAGAGGAAAAAAAGTGGTGACACTTGAACAAACCTCTAAAATGGTGATATTGTAAGATTAAACCATTATCATTAGCACAGACACAAAGAAGGGGAGAATGTATGAGCAAAATTAGGCTTTTAGTATAAGTCAGATCCGAAGTCCAATCACAGTGAACTCTAAAACTAGGGGATGATTGCGATCAATTACTAAACCACAATCACAGTACGGATTGGCTATATGAATCATCTGTATCCATTCAACTGAATTCATGTCCATTTCATTCCCACAAGTCCTCTAGAATACATTATGATAAAAAAAAATCTAAATATTTCCAAAATGATTGGCATTGCAAATCTCTCATTTTTCATTCATTTTATTTTTATGACCATAGTGTCTCCAACTTTTGTGCAGCTCTACTAATTACATGGGATACCTATCACCTCCCACCAACAACCAACAACAACAACAACAACAGGTATAGGCAACTCTGTCCACCAAGGTTGGAACAGATGGGAAGAATCGCCCCATGAAATAAATATTCAATTTTCCTTTTATTTTTTTCAGAAATCAATAATGGATTAAGGCATACATGAGAACAGAAAGAAGTAGAAAAGTAAAGGCGAGAGAAAAAAAAGGATAGTTTTCATACAAAATCCAGTCTTTATCATGAAAAACTCCATGGAACCTCCAATCATGGCCGAAACAACAGCAATTTTCAGATACCAATCCCAGAATTTCATTTTACCCTTGTAACACCGCTTCAATTCCTGCAAATCAAAAGAGAATTTTCAAAAACCTAGCAACAATCGGGGAAAGTTAATAGTAGACTTGAAACTAGTACCATATGTAAATCAACTCGAAATAAAAAGCACCAAAAATTAAAATTGCTGATCCAATTGATTTGCCCTCCTATGTTAACTCAATCAATCAACTATACTTAATCTCAAATTAGTTAGGATACATTGCGTAAATCCTTATTATTCGTATTCAACTGATTCATCAATCATCATAGTTAGATTAATTTTACCTAGTCGCCCAAGCAATACTGATTCTACTGCTTCTTCTCCGTTTTCTTGATTTCTTCACTTCAATGAATCCATTGGTTTGCTGTTTGTGCCACCAGTTTACATGGTGTAAGGACCTATCAATGGGGCGGGTCGGCACCGGTTACGGCCCAATATTTTGGTCTAAGGATCCCTATATCATTTTATGATAAAATTAGATTTAAAATCAAAATTCCTTACTTAAAAAAAATCTCAATTATCAGTTAATTATTATTATTATAAACGGCAATTTGCTCATTTTAATTTAGAGTTAAATGTCAAAAATATATTTAAATTATACTTTTTTGAGTTTTATAGCTAAATTATTGTTAGTGTGAAAAACAAACCTAAATGATATATTACTCATTAGTTTAGATCCGTGCTTTAAAAGGCGGGGGCGTGAGACGAGACGTTATATGTAGTACAGGGTGAGACTTAGGTCTCGAGACACGTGGCGTAAGTCTTATGGATCTACGAGGTGTAGTTTCATGTATATTCAATTTTATGATTTTATTACTAAGAAAATAAGCTAAAGTAAAACTTTCAATTATTTTACAAATAAATTTGATAAATAACCTATAATATATCGAAAAAATTATTATGATTTTTATTTGAGCAAGGTATTAATAATCAATAATGAAGGAAAAAAAAGTATTACAATTACTATTTGAGAAATATCTTTATACCAATAAAAAAAAACATGATTTAAAGTAAAAAAGATTCAAAAAAAAAAAGCGTACATTTTTACATCCAAAATTTACGTTTTTATATTTTGAACTTATGCCCTATGGATAGTAAATATATGCTACACTTAATTAAGTAGTACTTATTTAATATATTTTCTAATGAAAGTAAATGATCAAGTAATATGTGACAACTATTTTTAGTAATATGCAGTCTAATATGTAAGGAAGGAAACACTCATTTAGAGTGAGTAGTTACAATGAGATTATGAATTAAAAGTCTGAACAATACCAATTAATGGTTATTAAATTATTGAAACAATGATTGAATTGTGAATAATGACCAATTCAATTGTTTCTTTTCTTAAATTATATTGTAGTGTGAATTTTCGCAACATTTTTATTGACATTATTCACGGCACCGAGTATTATAGTTCTATTTATTTATTTGATGATTTTATTTATTAGCCACAATTTGTATTTTTAATAATAATTATTTTGCTATAATCACATTTTTTTGTATTATAGATTTGAATATTTGGCATACTAAAACAAAACATGCATGCCGTAAAAGAATGAACAAATTAGTACTAATATGTTGTTAAAATCGTTTTGCAGAATACATTAATAATTAGGGTTGGGCATTCGGTTATTCGATTCGGTTTTGCATTTTTCGGTTTTCAGTTCTTGTAATAAGTTTATTGAACACCGAATCAAAATAATTCGGTTTGATTCAGTTTTTATTATTTCGGTTGGGTTTATGTTATTTGGGTTCAGTTTTTGTTAGTGTCACGATCCGAGTCTACACCCTGGACGTGGCCGGCACTCAAGAACCATTGTTGGTCCCCAAGCGAACACTCATCCTAGCTGACTACAAAGCGGAAGACTAACTTAAGCATGCAAAAGCTTAAAAACTGAATAAAAATTCATGAAACTGAAATACAAAACTTTAACTCAAATGAAAAACTCTGAATATAAAAATAATATTCAACTCGCCATAAAATAGGCAACTTAAGTCTTTAAAACATTTAATAAAATAAATGAATAATACAGACTTCTCAACTATATTGACTATCTATGAAGCCTCTAACTGATAAAGATGGAAGTCGGGACAAGACCCACGACATCCTAACAACTGATATAACTGAAATGTAAATGAAATCCTACGGAAGCAAGGAGGCTCACCATAGCTAACTCGAACTCTCGGATGTATCAACGAAGCTCATGTTGATGATCCTGAATACATGTGTCTGTATCATGAGAAGATGCAGGCCAAATGGCTCAATACGTGGAATGTACGAGCATGTAAGAGGAATTCTAAAGCATAAACATAAGCTTGAACTTTGATAAAAAGGAAACATACTTACATCTTCTCAAACTTACTCAACTCAAGGAATACTCAAGGATACTCAAAACTACTCAACTCAAGGAATACTCAAGGATACTTAAAATTACTCAACTTACTCAACTCAGAAGTATTCAAAGATAAGATACTCAACTCAGAGATTAGATACTCAACTCAAAGATATGATATTCAATTCTGGATACTCAACTCAATATGACTGAACTCATTTCAATATAAAGCAATTTAAAACAAGTGAAATATACAAACTGTTTAAAAACATGTTGCTAACTCTGTGTATGCAAGGATACAACATAACTCTGAAATGTATGTAAAAATATAATTAACTGTGTATATAAAAATACAATAACTTCTGTGGGAGATTCTCTAATCGACAACCATCAATATGAACCTAAGTGATGGTACAATGGTTTACCTCGTTGCCAAGGACCGTCTTATACCTTGTCATCGGTATAGAACCTGAACTACTAAGTAGATTCACTAGTCTATGCTAAAAAACACTAAGGAATCATCTAAAAAATATGATCTTTTTTCTGCCCATGATGGCTACATGGTTATGGAAACTTGAGTTATCTGAACTCACATCCCCATATCGGTGCTCAATACTACTCCCAAAATATACTTAGCTCATATGTTTGTAAAAACAAAACTCTTTTTGTGATTGAGATAATTGCTCAAAAACTTATTTCAAAGGCTATCTTGGAAATCAAGGTTTCCTCTTTTGCTTTATTATGAAAGCATTTACTCTTTAACTGTAAACTAGCCCAAAGGCTCTTTACTGAAAATCTCAGTTTTTCGTTCTTATTTAAATGTGAAAACATTTTAAACTCTTTTGGGAATACATAGTCCCCATATACTTTTGAATAAATGAACTTCAACTTTACTCCTTACTGAACTCAAAACTTAAGTCTTAAAACAAAGTTAAAACGTTTGTAAAAGACTTCTTAAAAATATGGTTCACGCTGAATTATGGAGTTGAATGACTCAATGCAAGGTTTTCAATAACCATAGATAGACTCAAATACTTAGAACTCAAGAACTTCAATGATACTACTCACTTCAAGAATGCTCAACTCAGAGGGTTCATGCAAAATTATGAGCATGAACTACTCAACTCAAAGACTCAAAGATACTTCTCATCTCAAGACTGCTCGACTTATAGTGTTCATGCAGAATTATGGGCATGAACAATTCAACTCAAAGACTTCATGGGTAACATGTAATAGTCCCATGATTAGAAATATAATCTCAAAGGTGATTAGGAACTCAATACTCAAGACTTAGAACTTGAAGATACTACTCCTCTCAAAGGTGCTCAACTGATGGAGTTCATACGGAAGTTATGGGCATGAACGACTCGACTCGAGGATCTACATAATAATATGGAACTTGTGAATACAACTCTTCTCATTCTCATACTTACTTGCTCGAGTCTTGAAACAAGTTACTTAAATTTGTAGAAGGTTCTTCAAAGAAAATTCAAAGGGACTATCTCAAATGTTCGGAAGAATTCTCAAGGCTTAACTCTTAACTCTACCTTGAATTTGGATTTATGGATTCAAGGTTATGATTCATGTTCATGGATGATTTCTAGATGTTTAGAAGTCATTTAGAGTAGAGAGAATTAATGGAAAGTGTTAGGACACTTTAGAATAACTTAAATAGGCTAAACGATGAAAAACTGGTGAAAAACGCCTATCCGGGCGCGTCCCTGGCGAGCCGCGCCAGACCCCAATTTACTGGGGCTCGTTTTTGGCGCACTGCTGGCGCATCGCCCTAGCCTTCTTGGCGCAATGGGGGAGGCGTCGTGCCAACATTGCCCCAGGCAAAACTGACGAACTTTTCCTCTTATTTTCTGACCTTAAATCGCTTTTCATCGATTTCTTTTCTCAAGTTTTCCTTAGATTCAATTACCCAACCTAAGTACACACTAATCCACTCAAAACAATCACTTTCCAAACCCCAACAAAACAAGATTTAGAATGAACTTCAAGAACACCTATCAAGAACTTAAATCCTTCAACTTTTTGAGAATGAAACTTCGCTGAAAATAATATGTTTGGTGTGTGGGTGAACAAACCCAACACTATGGAAGCTTACATACCTCTTAGGGATCAAACTCATGGAGAAAATCCGCAACTAAACTCAAGAACGTCAACGAACGCCTTCATCCTTTCCTCTTTTCTCCTCTTCTCTCTTCTTATTTTCTCTTCTTAAACTCTCAACTAAAACCCTAGGCGTAAATTGGGATTATAAAACTGAACCTAATCAGATTAGACCCCTAAACTATTACTAAAAATGAATTAAATCTGATTGGGTAAGGAAAAGACCAAAATACCCCTCTAAAATTCGGTTTGACTTTTCTTATCTAGATAGCCTAACTTCAAATGGACATATCTCCCTCATACGAACTCGAAACTGAGAAAACTCGGTGGCGTTGGAAAGATAATTCAAAGGTCTTCCCTACGGTATCTGGTATCACACCTAAATCATCTTGATATAGAAGTTATAGTCGTTTGAAGTCGATCCAAAACTCATACTTAGCTTAACTTGCAAAATTTCAGATTTTGCTATTTCCAATTTAATTCTTTTTGGAACTCAAGGTGCTATATCTAGTGACCTTAACACTTAAGAAATTTTTAATTCCTTGGTCGGCGATGAAAGTGGGAAGTGGGAAAGCGATCGGCTAGTCGGTGGTCGGCTGGACGTCGGCGATGGGTGACGGAGGAGTAAGGAGTTTGAACTTTGAAAAGCTTGTGTAGTGCGGCGATGAAAAATTGAAAACTCAAAATTTTGAAAAGTGTGCAGTGATGAAAAGTGAAAACTTAAAATTTTTGTAAAGTCTTGTCCTAATTTAAATTTTTCCTATAATATTTAATATTATTAATTAATATATATTATAATAGGAAAATATATACCGAAATACCGAAATTGAAATATCAAATTTTTTTGATTCGGTTCGATAGTTTGATTTTTCGATAATTATTCCCAACCCTATTAATAATCTCTTAAAGTAAAGTTTATTTACATACTTATAACATATTCTAATTGAATATAATACATGATAAGAATTTATACTAAATATTTTAAATTTTAATCTTTTTAAAAATTTAAATAAAAATATCTAACAAAAATCACATTATATATATATTTGAATCCTCAATTGAAAAAAAAACTAAGGTTCATAAATAAAATGTAGTGACAAATTTTAAGGATGATGACAAGACATAAAATTTTGTTGGCATATGGGATGGAGAGTATACATACATAGAATATTGGTGGGTGCTCTTCGAGTTTGAGTGATAAGTACTCGTTTATTCTTAATTAAAAGGTATTTGAGTTTTTTTGGTATAGAGTCGTAATAATCTTTACTAGAAAGCGCTCACCTCCGAGCTTTGTAGGATTTTTCGGCCTAAATTTAAAATCTAATCGGATTTTAACGTGGATAACGGACACGGAAACCAAAAAGAATATTGGTGGGCCAAGCACAACAATCATGAAAACTTTGCTTGTCCTTTAAAACCACTACAAACAAGAACACCTTGACCACTATGTCACTCTCAGTCGATTTCTCCTCAGTTTCCTCCGTCCCTCATTGGGGGTCTCTCAATTTAAGAATTAATCCTTAATCCTTTGTGTATGTGAAGTAAGTTGCCCAATATATATGGATTCTTGAATTTTTTTGTACTTGGGTTGTCTCTTTTGTTTGATTTTTTGTTGCTTGTTTTTTGTGTGTTTTAAGGTAAAATGGAGGCACCCAGAGGAACTGAAGCAGCACCCATTCCATTTTCAGATAATGTTCCTCCTGCTTCTCCTAGGATATCACAGGTTACTACTCAACTGTTCAATAAAGATTCCTAAAAAGTTGTTTTCTTTAAAAATTTATTCAGCATAAAAGTCTTTTGAGTGTGCTTTTTATGTGTTTTGTACTCAGTAATTTAGGAAGCAAAACCTATTTTTGTTCTCTTTGACTGTCATTTTTAATAAGTTTATTTTTAACTATAAAAAGTTGTGATTTTTAGCACTTTTTGCAGTTCTTAACTATGTAACTTCTTAAACAAACAAAAAAAAAAGTAGGTTATTAAGAGATAGATATCCCAATTTTGATTCTTTCTATCCCAGAATATCATGCTGAATTTTAGGCTACTTGTCTAAAGTTTCAGAAAATGCACTTCTTTTTGTGAGTTGGTGCTTTCCTCATTTTATTTAGGGGCCTTTTAGTGTATGAAATATGTTCAATTTTGTTTATTTTTGGGATTCTGTAAATGTTAAGAGAGTTCTTTATGGGAATCGGGGTTAAGCCTTTTTTTTTTAAGTGTTTTTGAGTAACCTGATGATGTTTTTTTATTGGATGTCCCCGAAGGAACTTAGTTGATGGCATTTGATATATTAATTTTGCTACTTTAGTGACATCAAGAAGAAGAGAGATTGTAGGATGGTGTGAGTGTCCATGTTTGATTCCACTTTCAAGAACATATGTAGGGATGTTTGGTATTCATTTGTTCTTTTTCCTGTTATATGATATTTAGATGAAGTGTAGTTCTGGTCTAATGGTCCCATGATAGACTAAGTGACATTAGTTTCTTGTAAATTTCCAATTATTAAGAAAAATGGCAAAGTGTTTTCTCTGTGTTCATATTTGGTCTTGCTTTCCCCTAACCCCAGAGAACTTTTCTGTCTGTGACATCACAATAGCCATGACGCTTTGGTACCATGAAGAGTTGAGTGTCACTTCAAAATGTTTTCTGTTTTCCGGTGTTTATCTTTTTAAAACTTTTTGAGAATATTTGCCCAAGGATAATGTTTATACATCACATGAGGAAGGTAGGATGTTAGTCTCTTTTAAAATGCTTCATAAAACTCGCTCCTAGCACTAACAACTATCACCAAGGATCATAAAACTTCTACTAGTACTGCATGATGCCTAGCATTACGCTCAACTAATCCTGAAATTATTCTAAAAAGTTTTTTCGTGAAAATAAAAATGTTTTACATCTAATCAACTGAAGCCTCTAATCATGTAGATGATAACGCGAGGTATTTTTTCTATCATAAGCAATGTTAGTCAAATGGTAGAAAATTTAACAAGTGTGCAATTACATGAAGTTAGAAGATCAGGGGTAATATTACCAGAAGTAACGAAAAATTCTTATATTTTGGGTACATACAGGCTGATTTTCAGAAAAGGGAAGCCTCGAATATGGTTTCCGTTTTGGGCCCAAGCATGAAAAAAGCAGATCTTTCCCTTCAAATACCTCCAAGACATGTAGGCATTGGAACTGGCAGAAAGTATTCACCCCGTTCACCAGGTCCAACAGGAGGTTTTCTTCGGGCTTTAAGCTTTAAGAAGAAAGCTTCTTCATCTGATGGTGAGAGAAGCTCTCTCCTCAGTTCAGATCATAAGGTAGTTCCAGGAAGCCCTCTGGCAGCAAACTTCTTCTCCTCCAATTGGCAAAAATGTGCCTCTCTACCTGTGACCCCTGCTTCAAATTCATCTCCCTCAGTTTCCACACCTATATCTGCTAGGACACATGGTGAACAACAAAGGCCAAATGTGAGTTCCTTTTATTCCATTAACAATAATGCGCTTTCAATAGTTTCTGAAAAGTTCAACTTCATCAAACAACTCAGAAGGTGGTAACTGTTGACACAGAAATAATACTCCCTCTGTTTCATTTGTGTAAACTTGTTTGTCTGTGCACATAGTTTAAGAAGGAGAGACTATTCGAACTTATGGTCTCAAACAACCATGACATTATTGTGGCTATAAAATCTCTCCACACAACTTATAAATAGAATCAAATCTAGCTTGAATTATGATGTAATAAGTTTTTTTGATAAATATCTGGTCTGGACAAACTTGAACAGATAATCCAATGTTTTATATACTTCATGTCATTCAAGTTAATCTGTCAATGCTTGCATTAGTCATACTTCGTCATTTACAATTAGACAGGAATTTATGCCACAGAAAAGCACTAAATTTGGAAGCCAACCTTATTCTGCTGTAGTGCTGTATTTTCAATTGTCTAATGGCCAAGAAGATCTCTTGTCATTGTAAATGTCTTATCACTTAAAAGGGACTGTAATCTAAGACATCATTCCTCTTTCCTTCTGCTCACGACACGTGCTATGAGTTATAAGGCCATTAACATATTAAGAGGTTTCCTAAGTAGCTTTAACATCCAATGGCTTCTCTACTTTCCATGTACAACTGACACATTTCCATAACGTGTACTTCTGCTTGCAGTCACCACGGACTGGGGCATCTAAAGCTAGTATGTCAAGGTCCCTTTCTGTGCCTGGGAGAAATTTTGTCATTGTTAGATCAATGTCCTTTGCTACCCATGAAGAGCATGTTCCAGATACTGGAGATGGTATGTCAAATGTGCTTAAGTTGTGCATGAGTCCAACTCTAGTCTTTTCTATTTTATAAAATGATTTCTTTTGTAAGCTGATTAATAAGTTCCACAGACCTGAATCTTTATTCTTCTCCTGACTCAACTGAAAAAGTGTTTCAACGTTTTTACTGACTTCTACTTCCTATTGTATTAAAAAACAAGTTGAAATCAAAAGCTGTTTAAAGTGTTGTGATTAATATTTGACTTTTCCTCTGCTCCAACCCCTCAAAATTTGATCTAACTGAACAAAAGAAATTACTCCTGCTCCTGAGAATGAGGATCGGGAAATCCCTGAAGAGGAAGCAGTTTGTAGGATCTGTCTGGAGGCATGTGATGAAGGCAATACTTTCCAGATGGAGTGCAGCTGCAAAGGTGACCTAAGACTTGTTCACGAGGAATGTGCAATCAAGTGGTTTAGTGTGAAAGGGAACAAAATTTGTGATGTTTGTCGACAGGAAGTTTCTAATTTACCTGTAACTTTGCTGCGGATTCCCAGTACTAGTCAACAAGATAACAGATCGGAGCACAACAATTCTGGAAGAATAAGGTGAACATCACATAGAAAAAAACATTTTTTTCACAGAGTTGTTTAAAGACATATTCTGTTTTTTCTTAGTTTTTGTGTTGATTTCATGTTTGCCTTGTGAGATTTGAAGAAGTTTTATTTCCAGTTTCTCTTTGATTTTTAGAGTTGGTGCTTCAACGACTGTCTTCATTTGATAATACAATGTAAAGTGAACCCTTAGTTGTGAATACTGGGAAGAAGCTCTAAATACTGGATGATGGAGCAAACTAATTTCTCAGTTACTTTGTTTTTGAGTCTAATCAAAATTGAAATTTCTGTCATTGCAGTGCTTGGCAGGACTTTGTGGTGCTTGTTTTGATCAGCACAATATGCTATTTCTTCTTCCTTGAGCAGTTATTTGTGAGTTCTTTTTCTTTTTCTATCTTTTGGATATAATTTTAAAAATTAACATTGGCTTGAGATTTCATCCTTGGGGAGATGCCTAATCCTTGAATGCACCTATTTCCATTTTCCAACTGCTTGCTTATCCTAGACTTGGATGGAGTAGTTCAATAGGATCTTTTGGTAGTGTTATTGTACTAAGTGCCACAAAATACATTGATCAAGTTCTCACATGAGCCACCATCCTGTTTCCTTTACCATAAATCCAAAAACGCAGGGAAACAATAATGCTTCCCCAGTGGTGGAACTAGGGTTTGTTCGAGCGAATAGAAGTAGGAGGAGGAACTTACAAGTTACATAAGTATGAAAGGGATGGAACAGTCATACAATTTAGTTGTTACTTGAGTAGAAGGCAATAATATAAAATGCTTTTCTGTTCCTTTTTTTGAAGGGGGCGGGATGGAACCAGCTCCACCTTAGTTCTGCTGCTTGAATGCATGTGCTGCAGGGCGCAGGCAAATGAGGGGCAGAAGATACAGACTTCCTATATATAACCTGTAGGGGTGAAACTTATTTTAAACTTTTAAATCCAGAGTTCGATAATGGTTGCATAATATGCACATTTTCTCAAAAATGGAGATGATTGAACAAGTGAGAGATAACCTAGTAGCAAAGGTATCCTCCAGCTCCAACCATGACGTTGAGGTTTCAAGTCACCAAAGGAGCTAAGTGGATAAAGACATTTTTGCTCCTATTGGAGTGAGGTTTACCCATAGAGGTGGTAAATGTGCAGATTGGGCTGAAGTTGGGTGGGTCAAGATGGGTTGAGTTATTAAATGCATGGGTTATTGATCCGCCCAAAATTTACTTGGGCTGAAATGCGGGTCAAAACCGAATCCCTGCAATTCCTACTAAGTTTTAATTGTTTTATTTGTTCTTTTATTAATTTTTAGTACCTATAAAATTATTATTTTTCTACATTATGGCTATATATAAAATATCAAATAAAAGAAAAATTGAAAATATTTTGACAAGATTTCTCATGGATCAGTTTAGGCTAGTTATCAACCCAAATTTCTGATAGGCTAAAATGGGTTGAATTAATAAATGGGTGAGTCAATAATCAGCCAAACTTGGGCGGTTTATGATTTTGGGTTAATTTTTCCACCTTTAGGTTACCACATCCAAGAATGAGGGACATGATTGTGAAGCATATATGGCGGCCATGGTTTCTCTTCTAGAATGGCCCCCATTTGAGAATCACTTTCTTTTTTCAATGAGCTCCCCACTAAGCCTGGTTGGAGAGGATGAATGATGCGAACTTGTATTTCTATCCAACATCCCGTTAAAACATAAGACAACCCTGGTCTCTGCATGCATTTTGATATTACACTGTTTTTCTAGCACGAGCCTTGGAATCAACCACTGATGATTGCACTATGATAGTTTACATCACACCCCTTAGAGTGACGACCCTTCTCGCACCCTATTGTAAGAATCTAAAGTTTATTGGACTTATAATTTGGTTATATACTTGTGTTAAATTTAAGACATATTTGTCCAAATAGCTACTATGGGCTAATATGAGTGCATCAATTATTTAAGTCCAATAAATATGGATTTAATTACAGTCAAATTTCATTGGGTTAGTTCATTGATTTGGGCTATAAATGACGAGCCCATTATGCTAAGCCCAAGATTTCACGTTGTTTCAAGGGCCCAAATTGGTGTCATGTGTCAAATGATGTTGCACGCCAAATCAAATAAAAGAGTCAATAAGATCATGCCACATGCCAAAATAACACAATATACCTAATCAAATCAAGGGTCAATAAGAGGACAAACTCTT
Source organism: Solanum stenotomum (assembly GCF_019186545.1). Lineage (NCBI taxonomy): Eukaryota > Viridiplantae > Streptophyta > Magnoliopsida > Solanales > Solanaceae > Solanum > Solanum stenotomum. The sequence goes on from NC_064282.1 coordinate 27,919,855, forward strand.
TTTGACCAATCAAATTGAAGTTGACATGACTATATTTGATTGGTCGGAACATGCCACTTGTACATGTGACTCATTTTCATTGGTCCTTGATTTGACTAGGCATGTTGTGTCATTTTGACATGTGGTATAATCCTATTGACTCTTTTTATTTGATTTGTCGGACCATGTCATTTGACACGTGACACCAATTTGGGACGTCTAAAATAAGATGAAATCTTGGGTTTAGCATAATGGACTCGTCATTTATAGCTCAAATCAATGGACTGGCCAATAATTTATTACTCCCTCCGTTCCATTTTATGTGGCACTTTTCGGATTTCGAGATTCAAACAAGTTTATTTTTTACCTAAGTTTTTCATAGATCTTTTAAACGTTTTGAATTTTCAATTATTGTGACTTATAGTACTTTTTATGTAGTTTACAATTATATAAATTTCATTTCAAAAAAATTGAAGATTTTATGCGCAAATTTCCGGTCAAACTTAAACTGTTTGACTCTCGAAAAACGATAAGTGCCACATAAATTGGGAGAGAAGGAGTGGCTCATAGTAGCTATTTGGACCAATATGTCTTGAAATTAATATAGCCAAAGCTATTTTAAGAATAAAATTTTGATTCATACACCTGCTAACACAGGATGCTTTGTGCACCGATCGTCCTTCCTTTGTTCTGTCACGATTCAACAGCTAAGATGCTAGGGCCTCTGCGTTGAGAAATAATTGAGCTCAGATTTTTGAATAGCTCGAAAATGAAAAACTACAACAGAATACATTCCAGGTAACTAAATCAAAAACTGCAACTAAATGGCATTTTTTTAAGTTGCCTAAAATTTCCCCTTCCTTAGGATGCGAAACAAGGTCACAAGCTTTTTCATCCCTGGGTAATAGTCAAAAACTTTACGTAGTTTGAAGAATTGGTTACTTACCCATTCTCAATTAAAAACATTTGAGTTTGCATGCCTGTTGTCAGCTGCATAGTGATGTCAACACTAGTGGTGTTGAATGCACATCCAACAGCTTTTACATATTTTTCTCTGAAGTAGAAAGGTGGAATTTGATGACATCATCTACCTGGAACGTTATCGTTATATTTTATTATTTATCGAATAACATTTCACATTTCAAGTCTTTTCTCGTGAAGTTTTTTTTGGATAATGGTAAAGGTATTCTGTCTCTTGAAGGTTCATGACATGAAAACTCAGGCGCTTGTGATTGCTGCACCATTTGCATTTACACTCGGTCTTTTGGCATCCATTTTCGCTGTCATCCTAGGTATGTCTGGGCCCCTAAAATTTATTTATCAAATACTAGCTTACTCGTGTCATAGTATTTTCATTTGAAATGCAGCTATTAAAGAGTACATATGGTCATATGCCGCTTTAGAGTTTGCTCTTTTTGCTGTTCCGCTACATGTTTTATACTCTATGGTAAGATGCACTTTAGCTATTATGCAGTTGATATTTGATAACTCTTGGATATTTTCTCGTCTGCCCATTGAAGATCCCATGTCTTGTTTAACCATCATCAAATATTTCTAGAGAAAAACCTATTAAAACCTTTGAGATCTTTCCAGTAAATCTTTTTGAAAAGTGTAACCAGATTCACAACTCATTCACCCCACACCAACCAAAACCGATGCAGAAAATAATAGTCTTAAGAAAATGTGCACAAACATAAATGTTTTGGCAGATATGATGCGAGGAGTAATGCCCAAAAATCTTGTCTTTTCGCAGCTTCAATTGCAGGCAGTCTATTCTATAATGATAGCATCAGTTTTGGGCTTTGGTGCTACTATGAGTATCAATGCAATGTACATCCGGTACTATTCTTGGCGATTCCAAATTGCAGAAAACTCTAGCCCTGCATGACATGAGTAATAACAGACGGATGATCAAGTTGTATAGGAGATATTGAATATGCTTTTCCTTGTATTATTTTATCTTCTTTTCCCCAGCGATCTTATGCGATGACGCGGTTGATACCTCAAGAAATCTGGGCTCTGGCAGATAAATTTGTATATTGACATTGTTACTGACTTACTGTAGCTATAGGTAGTCCTCTAATTATGTCTACTGCTGGAGAATATAGTAGCTCCATGAGGATGGGACATGGCCATTACCAACATCTGATGCACTGGTTTTGTACCCTTGTTAATCTGATAAGGTGTTGCATTCCGTTTTGTTTTATTACATTTTAGATCTCTCTCATGTACCTGTTATTGTATGGCATGTAGTTTTCTGGTTCTGAAAAGTCAGTTATATGCTTAAACTATCATGGTGACCTATTACACACTAATCTTGTTTAAAGTGATTTTAGTACCCCCTTCTGAAGACAATCTCAATTCCTGTGTGAAAAGGTGTTATACACGTGTTTTGAAATGTAAATGTATTATTCTAATCTTTTTAAACCTTTTTTCCTTCATATTTCTTGGATTTTTGCAAAAAGTAGAAACCTAGGCATTATTCCTCCTCTCATCATACATTTCTCTCTATTTAAAATTTCATTTCTTCCTTCTTCATTATTCATAAATTGAAATGAAAATCAAAGAAATTTGAAGAGAGAATAGGAGACAATAAGAGTACAAAGTTTAGTGATGTTGGTGGTGGAGATAGGCAGTGGGCAGCACAATTATTGTCGGTAAAACAAATAAAACCTTTCAAATCTGTTAAGTTCTTTTGAAATCTTGATANTGTTAATCTGATAAGGTGTTGCATTCCGTTTTGTTTTATTACATTTTAGATCTCTCTCATGTACCTGTTATTGTATGGCATGTAGTTTTCTGGTTCTGAAAAGTCAGTTATATGCTTAAACTATCATGGTGACCTATTACACACTAATCTTGTTTAAAGTGATTTTAGTACCCCCTTCTGAAGACAATCTCAATTCCTGTGTGAAAAGGTGTTATACACGCGTTTTGAAATGTAAATGTATTATTCTAATCTTTTTAAACCTTTTTTCCTTAATATTTCTTGGATTTTTGCAAAAAGTAGAAACCTAGGCATTATTCCTCCTCTCACCATACATTTCTCTCTTTTTAAAATTTCATTTCTTCCTTCTTCATTATTCATAAATTGAAATGAAAAACAAAGAAATTTGAAGAGAGAATAGGACACAATAAGAGTACAAAGTTTAGTGATGTTGGTGGCGGAGATAGGCAGTGGGCAACACAATTATTGTCAGTGAAATAAATAAAAACTTCCAGATCTGTTACGTTCTTTTGAAATCTTGATAATTATGGATGAAAATCAAGCATTTCATTATTCTTTGTGTGTAAAATCAAATAACATTGTGATGGTTCTAGGTGGTGCTCCAGCGAGAATAAAGAAGACAAAGATAGAAAATCATTTTCTTCGATGGATTTTTGAAAAAATTAAGCAATATGATCATCATGAATTTTATGCATAAATGTCAGAAGTTTTAATAGAAGTCATTATCTTTCTAATGATTTTTTTCAGTGATCTTCTCCAGTGAATCCTCCAACGAGTTCAAGTAAAAACCATGAACTTTAAGTTAAAATTATTAACTTTCTGGTGAAAGTCAACATCTTCCCCGCTACTTTTTATTTCATTTTAGAGTTCCTCTTTAAGGGTAGAGTGTTGAATATGCTTCCATGAGGATAAATTGAAGAAATCATCAATGGTGACAAATGAAAAATGTATTTAAACAAAATTGAGGTCACCAACAAATGATACTTAATTAAATAATGACCAATAAAATAGTGCCACATGTTTAAATTTGTCATTTCAACATATATTTTCTTCTTAGGCACCTTAAGGAAGGTGAAGACACTTTCTCTGTCATGTAACCTTGGTATTAATATCATTTTGAATAAAATTAGGCGTGTAATAGAGAACACTAAATATGTCCTAAACAACAAACTAGTGATCGAATGACATTTGAATCAAAGTGGATGAAAAATCATTTTCTGACTAGAATTCTCTTTTTGGATGTTTCATTATTAGTCTCATTCTGACTACAGTTTTCAAGATCCAACAGAACCTTGGAGGATCCTAGATAAGACTTGATCACTATACATTAAAGACGAACTATATTTACAGATACCTACACTTATAATACACATGCCCCTAAACAAACTAGAAGGCAACAACACTCTAAGAGGCAACTAAACCTCATTTGCATTTTGCAACAGCAAGGTATTGATTGTTATTTTTCTTCAACCACACTGTTGAACGAGTTCTCTTAACATGATCTGCGAAAAGATGGTACCTGCAACAAAAATATAGCCGGTTACAAAAGAATATTAATCTTCATATAAGAGACTACACTTGGGCATTATAAGTGGGATCACATGGTGCAATATTATAGCGGCACCACTTATAATAAAATTAGATTAGAACTTAGGAGCCTTGTTTTGATCTTATGCAAATGGTAATCAGATCTTAGAATGAACTTTCCATATATTCACACCCCAAAACACAAAACTTCTCATTAGTATCATAAGAAGTGTAGATGCTGTTGAAATTAAGAAACCACCTGTCGAACTCTAGTCTCTGAGTGACTATGCCATTCAGCAGCAGTTCTGAACTATACACTGTCGATCCTGTAAATGTAACGAGGGATTTGCATGACCATTCAAATTTAATACTACTATAACTTCTTATTAATTACTATACTACGCAAAAGAATAAGAAATTCACCTTTCTCAAGGAAGGGGATGCAAACTTCATGGTCTTCTTCACACGATAAAACTAGAAGATTGTCAGGAATAACTTCCTCTTTCATAGCAGATCTACAAAGTCGCTCAACTGCCTGAAAAACATTTCGAACAGGTGTTAACAACGAGGGAAAAAAATATCAATCAAATACATACAATTATGGAGAGAGATCTGCCTGCAAAAACACAGATTGATTATGAAATTCTTACATGGATGATGTTATAACAAGAAAGACAAGACATCTAGTAAACACTACTTCAATTTATTGGATGCCCAAGATATTTGGTGTACTTCTACAAATAACCATACAGTAAGAGTTTCAAGAATTCCAATCCATCCAACTTTAGTTTGGATTATACTGCTAACCATTTGTTTTCCCTATAAAGAAACTTTCAACAAAATTGGTCATAGGTATTTGCTTCAGCTACTGTAAGTCAAACTAATGATTTTTATATTCAAAAACGTCCAACTAATGATCATCAACACATCGACATTTATCACCTCACCATGGACATCATCTTGAGCACACCTCACATATATATGATATCCAACATATTTATTGAAGCTGGTCCTGATCTATCATAACTAAGCATGTTGCATTTAGAGCAGATTTCTAGTCCATCATATCCTCCTGACCATTCTAATAAAAATTAGTTCTATATCAGGTATTCACAAAGGTACAAATCTATGAGAACACAGACTGAACATTTTAAATCACTTGCTTTGGACTTGACTCGGACAATTTTTTCTTTCAAAGAGGAACTCGGTACACTACCAAATTCCAGCATCAAAGATCATTTAGGTTAGTGGATAGAGTATATAGAATGCCTTGTCTAAAATGGCTAAATCACAAAGTGAAATGAGTGGTAAAGAGTAGAGGTACTCACCAAACCATGAACTGCCTTAACCAAACTTGCCAATAGTTCTTTACCAGGCTTTGTATTTGGAGTGATAAAAACCTTATATCCCTGAAAACAAGTACTATGAGAAAAACAAGCATTACAGCTGCATCTAATAGCCACTAAAGGCTGCATCTTTACCTGTAAAATGGGATGTTGGCATGCTCGTGCTAATGAAACTGGCATGCTGAAGCCGACCTCTTTTTCTTTTCTTGCATCTCTCAGTATATAATTTTTCTCATCAATAAGACAGTTTGCTTGTCCACAACTCTCAAGCCATAGATGTGTCACCACAGGTTTCCCTGCAGCAATAGCTTCTAGCATATTTCTAGTGCGAACAAATTCATCAGCCATAAAATGAGTGGCATCAGACATAGATGACGCACTTGAGGCCCCTAACCGTGCTAAGATCTGGAGAAAGAGATGACAAGGTGATTCCAGTTTAAAACATAGAATTTTAGCACAAACAAGGTAAATTCATATCCAAATTACCTTTTTTTGCTGTTTGATTATATCTGGATCAAGGTGCTGACTGAACAAGACTCGAACATTAGTCATTTCTCGCCTCTTCCTGGAATCTTTTAAGGTGGAGTCAACTTGCGTTCCAGTAGTATGTAAGGAAATTATTTCTCTCAAAAGAGCGGACCTTGACATATTCTTCCTGCACGATTGCTTTTGATACTCATCACCCATACATATAGGTGACACAGAACTCTTCAGGATTTTTGAATTGGTGGGAGTGGTGCATGCTGAAGCTGGCGCTTTACACTGGTCTCCTGTTGAAGATTCTGCTCCATGTGCTTCATCAACAGATTGTTTTGTCTCTACATCAGCTTTCCTATTAGAATCTTCTGGCGACTTATATCGAAGTGCTTTTGTATTTCCATCAGCAAAAGCATCATTAATGTTGGTACCCTCCGGATGTCCTTTATTTATGCCTTCATTTGATAGCTTCTTCCGAGACCCTCTTCCTGAGGATGCAATACCAGAGGGAGTTTCAGGTGAACACTTTCTCTTTTTTGCGCTGACATCAATTGAAGTACTTGTCTGGTCACCACTTAATCTTTTTGACCTTCTACAAGATTGAGTAGTGGCCTCTTGCCCCATGGCAGGTATCTTTCGATGACTTCTTTTTCCTTTGGGATGGTCTACAGCACAAAGGTCGCCCCACATTGATTTCATATTTCGGAGATTGGCAGTATGACTGGCAGCGAATGTACCATGATCCATCAAAGTCTCACAAGCATCTCCATCAATCCCACGTCTATTAGAAGTGCCAGCAGCAGACAGACGACTTTTTGGTTGACTTTCTGCCCGGTTGTGCCTAGTTCGATGAGCTACAGGTGTAAATGAGCCATGCTGCTGTTGCAAATGACAATTCTTGACAGACATGGAACCTCTGCTTTCTTTTGGTGGTCTTTCTTCTTGTCCCAACTGTTCTTCTTTTCTCCTTGAAGCATGGGATTTCGTCATATTTGCCTTGATCATTCTCAATCCGGCTCCTTGTTCATCATTGCCTTGCTTCTTGCTACTTTTCTGTTGCTTCACTGTTTCTCTACAGTGCACTTCAACTAATTTGGCATCCTTCTGCACCGACAATCGTGTAGCAGGTCGAGTGTCAGAAGATCGTGCTTTTTTCTTGGAGGATCTTTGCTTTAACAGACTCTCACCATCAACTTGACCTTTGCAGGAACTGTTCCTCAATGTCTTATCACCTTTCTTCTCATTGCTACAATCATTTTCCAGCACAGGAACTCCGAAGCATAATGTTTCCATAGCTTCAGCAGCCATTTGAGTATCTAAACCAACATTTAGCAAGTCTGGAACATTGTCTCCATTACCATTATCAACCATTCCATCACCAGCCCCCACAGTGAATTGTTCATCCAGCTCGTCAACAAACTTCTTTCTAGATCTGGACTTTGATAGCTCACTTTTAACTCTCGCTTTACTTGACATTAACTTTGAATCAGAACAGGGGGAACCCTTAAACTTTTTGCTGTTCAACAGATGCTTTTCCTTTTCTCCACAACTTTTAGCTCCCCGTCTTAAGGGGTCAAGTGAACCACGCTTCAGAGGTTCAGTAGCAGGTGTCCTGCCAAAAAGAAGTTCCTTTTTCTTCTGAAAAAACTCTCCACCTCCTTCATCTTCGCGATTGTCATCCCAATCAAAAATCCCACCTTCTGCATCAGCTATTCCAGCTGCTCTCCGAGCTAAATGTTTTGCCCCATTTGCAGCAGACACACATTTTGATTTTCCAATGGAGGACTTCCCAAAGTCAATATGTTGATCAAAATCAAAAGGATTGAGGTTAAGAAACTTGTCAACAGCTTCTAGTGCATTGGCCTGAGTTTCCTCTCCAGGTTCTTGAGAATCTAGATAACTTAAACCTGCCAAAACATTATCAGAGTCCAACTGAGGCAAGTCCTCTGTCTTCTGAAAATCATACTTTCCATCTTCTGGCCCTTTTTCAATAAGTATCTCATCTCTGAAAAGTTTCCTCGCAGCTGAACTACCAACCTTACACCGGTTTCCATTACCTACTTCCTTCAATTGTTCATCGTACTCCTCACAAGCATTCAGGTTAAGCTCTTTCCTGACTTCAGATTGAGGTCCAACCACGGATGTTCCATTATGGCCTGCACCTTCCTGCTCCAGAGGATTGTCACTCTTAATAGACCATGTACTTCCTTTTGTCCCTTTACGGCTCATGTCATAAGCAGCCAAACCAGAAGCCCTGATAGATGCAGCACGGATTGAAGTAAACCCTCTTTTCAAAGATCCTGAAAAAATACATAAATGTCAGAGATCCAAAATTCTGAAGCAACTTTGTTCTATAACGAATATGGACAGAATATAAAAGTTGAGAACAGAAAAGGAATCCATCAACCACCTAAAAGAGTACCAACAATGAAGAGTATATTAAGCACTTCCATGTAGCAAATAGGAGAAGAGAAATCCAGAGTCTACAACATAAAGCAGCGAAAGTGAAGCCAAGCCTCTCTTTCAATAGCAAAACTTCTTCTGGAAGCAGAAATGACCAACTGTAGTCGCATAGTATAAAAACCAAAGCCAGCAATGTCATACTAACAGTGATATTAAAATGCAAGATCGTTGATACACTGGCAAAGATTATACAGATCAGGCAAAGTGAAGAGGCCTATTTACTGTGAATTCTAAAAACTGGATGACGCAAAATGTCTCGCCCAACTTTACACTTGTAGAAGAAGATTTGGATTAGTTGCTTAAATTAAGGTATGGATAAAGAAAGGAAAACATTTTGATCAGGTATTGTTCCATTAAGATCCTAGATACTTAAAAAGGGAAAAAAATGCTAATATGATAACTTTAGCCTACATGTATAGCATTGGAACTTAATCAAAATCAATCATCTCATGATAGTAAAACCAATTCACCTGAAAGATGCTTATCATTACTCGGAACATCTGATTGTGCAATTGAACTCCTCTCACTTGTGTTGGAGTTGCTGCTTTTAGGCAACTTCACCTGGTCAATTGAGCTGAAGCTGTGTTCCATTGTATCATCATCTGATAACTCTTGAGTATCACACAAGACCTCAGTTCCATCACTTCCTTCAGTATCACTATCTACGGCAACTTCGATATTGCAATTTTCAGAAGTCTGGATGCGTTTACTTTGTAGACCATCATGATCATCAACCAATTGGGTTTCACCACCAAAATCCACCAATTGTGTTTCAGCACCGAAATCCACAACTTGTGTTTCAGCACCGAAATCCACAACTTGTGTTTCAGCACCGAAATCCACCACTTGTGTTTCACCACCAATATCCAAAATCTGCTTTTCACCGCAGAGATTTACTAATTGAGTCTCAAAGGCATCATTGAAGAAAAGGTCGTCATCAGCAGGAGCCATATTTTGGTCATTGTACAACTCATCATCCTCACCTTTAAATATAAAACAAATTGTATTGTTAGGGAGAGAAAATTCCAATCTCATTTAGTGGTCTTGCTTGAAAATTCCCTCTGAAGAATGGTATCACAGTGTTAACAGTTTACTTAAATAAAAGAACTTTTTTCAATGAAGTAAAAATCCAAACTTGAGCATAAGTCCTCTTTCATTCTTTAGCAGTTAACTAAAAACTGACCATAACAATCAAGGCAACTGAGTGAGAGCAATTTAGACAGCCTATAAACGTTCCTTTTCGCAGTGTGACATTTTTTGTTAATAAAAGACTCAAACTTCTCTTTTTCCTAAACAAGTTAACTTCAAATTGAAACTCTTACACTACCAAAATAAAAAAATAAAAAAAATACTTGCTTGGTAATGTCTCGGGTGAAATTTGAGTGTCCACTGTCTGTGTATCGTCAAAAATTGAAGTATCCTTTTCCGGGTAACACTTGTTCGCGTTCTTTCTACCGCCGCCAACCATTTTAATTCATCTACAATAACATTACAATAATCACAACAATGTCATAATACACAATGAAATTAAGAGCAAGCCGAATCGAAACCTCGATGATTTTGAATCTGAAAGTAAAAAGATTATGCCTTTAAAGCACAGTACAGCAATAGGATAAAAACTTTTCCGACGCAAATAAAAAATGTGAAAAAATACTAACAGCATCGAATCGAATCAGAACGTCAGAGAAAGCCGTCGGGGAAAGCCGCCAGAGAAGGGGGGGCGAGTATAGGGTTAGAGTTTAAAGGAGGGAAAGTAGGGAGATGTGGAAAATACCTTTTGATTTGGAGGGAAATTTTTGCCCATTTTTATATTTTCTGCTTCTACACACACTCGAGAATGTCTACTCTTTTTTTAAAAAAAATCAAATTGTATAAAATAATATAGAATTTTATTTAGAAATTATTATTTGTACTACATATGAGTATGTGCAAGTACAAATCCTATGCTATTTTATTTGTTTCAATTTTATATGACACGGATAAAATCAGAAGAGTAAATTATTATTTTATATAATCTTAAAATATTTTAAATTGTTAATTATTGTGATCCCTTCTACAAGATTATTTATATAATTTTAAAATAATATATGTTACTCTTTCTATCTCAATTTATATAATACATGTAAAATTCTAAAAGTCAAATCAAAATTTTAATATATTATAACTGTTAATTATCATCAACTCACCTAAACTTGCTCACATTTTCTTCTCTATTAATATATATGTAACTTCCTTTATCTCAATTTTATAGTTGTACATCTGAAATTTCGAAAAAGTCAATATAAGTCTTAATATGTTTATAAATATTTAAACTTGTTAATTATTATAATTTATAGTTGAATTTTAAAATATAGAACATACTAAAAAGGAAAATAATACAAATAAATTAAAATAGAAAATTACTAAATATAAATAGAGAAAGTTGAAGTAGAAGGGAAAATTGATTAATTGATTGACTGATCTTAAGTTGCTCAACATTGGCTTCTCTATATAAGTGCAACTCTCTATGTTTCAATGTATGTGGCATAATTAAAATTTCGAAAGTCAAATAAAATTTTAATATATTTTAAAAATATTTTAAGTTATTAATTATTATACTTTATAATACTGTCTTTTTCATAATTTTTAAATACATAATATACTAAAAAGTAAAGTAAGGAAAATAAATTGAAGCATAGAAAATACTAAATATAAATTTTAAAAAAGTGAAATAGAAGGACAAATCGATCAATTGACCGTTTGACTTTGACCTAAGCTGTAGCATTCGCTCTTCTAATATAGAAAATAGAGTAATAACTTTTTATTATTTTTTCTACCTCAATTTATAAGTAATAGTAGTACAAATTTTTAGGATTAAATTTTATTTTAATATTTTTTAAAATTAAAATATTTATCATATATATATATATATAAACTACAATAAAATATGTGTTTTAATTCTTGAAATCTGAATATCACTATATGAATTGGGACGAACTGTGTTGCCTCAACTCAAGGAAAAGCATTTGGTAAAAACATTGTTTTGAGGGAGGTCTGTTTGGTAGAAAGAAAAATATTATTCACAAAAAATGATTTATTGAAAAGCAAAATGGATTTCTTACTTATATTTTAATGTTTGGTAAGTAAGCAAAATAATATTATTCTATAGACATTTATATGTTATCTAGCAAAACTAAATGGAAGTGGTGAGGTGGGGAGTGGGCATTCGGAGTGGCAGATTTGGGATCGTCAAAGGGTGTGGGTTGGGGGAATTGAGTGACTGGGAGGAGTTGAAAGCTTACTTATGTAACTTGTTTTCACTATATTTATTAGAGAAGTCATTTTCTTCATTTGTAAAGAACTTATTTTTCTATAAAGATCATATTTTTAAGACATTCTGACCAACCAAACATAAAAAAGAAGGGAGAAATTTTTTATTTTGCATATAAAATCAGTAAAATTTACATATTTGAAATTGTACTAATATAATGTATACCCTGACTTTCTTTTAAGAAAAAAAAGGAGCTGGAAATGCACGCATTATTATAAGTATCTTTATTGCGGCCAATAAAGAGAGAAAATATTGCTGGATTTTCTTTTTAGTTAGAAGTTTATAAAATAGGCAAGTGAATATTAATGTGTAAGGAAAATCAATAATCGTACACTATTACCGTCTCTTAGTGGTTCACTTTCTCTTTTATATCATCCTTGTGAAATTAAAATGGAGTTTTACAAATTTACCCATTAAGAAATTTTTTTTGAAACTTTGTAAACTTGTTACATTTTTAGAGAATTAATATAAGAATAAATATGAACATGTAATTAATTCTAGCTTGATTTTATAAATTGACAAGTAATTTAGGATAACTATTTTTAGTAATGTAGACCAATACTTGGGGTGCAAGTTAAGTATGGTGATGTATGAGGATGACGTGGAAGTGAGACTTGATACACAAATTATTCAAAAGAGACATAGTTTCAAGTATCTTGGATCAACTATATATCTAGGAAAATTGGATAGATAAACGAGGATGTCTGTCAGCGTATTGGTGTAGCGCTGATGAAATAGCGGTTTGCATCTGAAGTCTTGTGTGATAGGAAGGTACCCTATAAACATAAAGACAAGTTCTACAAGTGGTGGATAGTCAACTATATTGTATGAAGCAAAATGTGTTGCCAATTAAAACTCCTTGAGTGTTTAAACCAATCCCCAATCTCCCAGTATCAATATTATTTCGGCTGCTTAAGCCAATATAGGTACAAAAGTGTCTACAACAGAGCACCTTACTCCTGAGGTAGATTTATCGATTAAATTGGATTTACCTGACTTTTCACCCGTTTCCTTAATTTTGAAATTGAAGTTATATATAAAATGAATTGACAAAAGTGTATGTTCACCAAAGAATGTTGTAGTTTTCGTAATTGCAAGAATTCTCCATGGTTGAGTTAGTGTGAAGTCTACCGCTTCTCTAGCCTACACATTTAGAAGATGAAGGTGTTAGAGATGAGGATATTTGTGATGGATGTGTATATTTTCTAGGAGAGAAAAAAAATGAGGATATCCAAGACAAGGTGAAAATGACTTCGGTGGAAGATAAGATGCAGGAAGCAAGGTTGAGATGACTCAAGCATGTGATGAGGAGATGCATGTATGACCTAGTGTGGATGAATTCATAAAAAGCAAGGGGGAGAGAAGAAGAATTGGAGAGAGGTGATTAGACAGAACATGATGCAGTTGCATCTAACCGAGGACATGGCCTTAGATAGGAATGTGTGGAGGATGTGGTTATGTTAGAAGGTTAGTAAGTTTGAGTGCATTCATGCTAGTAGGCATGAGTGTGTTCATGCTAGTAGGTAGGAGTATATTGTCTAGTTTCCTTTACTCGACGTGCTACGCTTGTAGTCACTTGTTTTTCAATTTTTGTTGATATTTGTGGTCTCATGTTGTTCAATTGTAGTAATATTTTATTGTAGTGTTGTTATGTTACTACATGTTGTTTTGTCTCTACCTATTATCTCATATACCCCATTACACTTTTCTCTGATTTGTTTTGTCTTGATTCAATGATTTATCGAAAATAATATGTTTACCTCACCTTTGAGGTAGAGGCTATAAAGTATGTGTATACTCTAGTCTTTCAGATCCCACATTATGAGAATACAATGTGTATGCTATTGTTAATTTTTAGTAATGTAAACAACTAATATGGAATCGAGGAAGTAATATTTTAATAGAAGTAGGGTGTCCAAAATCATGCAAAGAAATTAGGCATGTTAAAACTTCTCACCTCGCTCTGTGGGAATACACTGATATATTATTATTGTCGATTTTCTTTTAGTAGCGTAGATAACTAATCTGAAATTGAGGGAGTAATCTATGGAGGCGTTTGATCATAATTTTTTTTCACTTTTTCTTGGAGTTGAACTTCGAAAATCACATTTGGCCATAAAAAATTGGTTCAACTTCATTCATGTATTCAACCTGAAGTTGACTTCCAAAATTTTCAAGAATTCGAAAAACAACAAAATATGTTTGTAGACATTAAAATTTTGTGGGACTCTACAAGACGCGTTCAATTCTAGTTGAGACTCTACAAGATGTATTCGATTCCAGTTAAGATTATTGAAGGCAACTCAACCCTAAACCCTAACTCATGTCTATATAAAAGGTAATATATTCCCTTGAAGAGACATCTCGAATATTCCGAAAATTCATGAAATATTCACAAAGAGAGATCAAATTCAAATCATCCTAGTTCGAAAGATACGCCACTAGCAGTCGCCGAATGATGGTTAAATCCTAAGAGAGAAGAATCAAGGGAGAAACAAAATTAAATCCATATTGATTTATCACTAAAATATTCTTGTTTCTTCAGATTTCGCTTGTGATTGATTTATTTTTCATGCATATGTTTGTAATTTGTTGCAAATAGTGTTTTAACTCCAAATTACTCATATAAAATCTAAAATAACTCCAATTTATATCCATGGGCAAACACATATTAATCACAAAATAATTGAAAATTTTACATAAATATACAATTTAAGATATCATAATCTCTAAAATTTCCTACCATTTAAATAAATTACAAAAATCCTTTTTTCCTTCTCTCTCTCTCTCACTCCCTCATAATCTCGGATACATCCCTCTAATTATGAATCATGTTCACAGTTATGTATCTGATACACAATTATGACAAATTTCATTATATTTTAGTACCCAATACATACACCTACTGTTATTTATCTGAAAGGCTATGTATCTAGAGACCAATGTGTCCAACAACAGAGTAGAGACCAATGTATCCGATAATAGAGAAATGTATCTGATGCAACAAAATCTTAAGCAATGCATCATTTGCAATGTATCTGACAATAGAGGAATGTATCCGCGAGCCATGAAAAATAAGGTAATTTTTTAATTGAGCAAACTTTCAGAATAAGATGTAATTAGCCTCAAATATATGAAAATTTTGAACTTTGCTCAAAATAATTAAGGGAAAATCACTTACGTATACACTTTTAAAAAAATATTTACGACATCTGTCAACATTATTCTTTTAACCATATATAACAATTTGGCTGAATGACAGTATTGCTAAAAGTTGCGAATGACAACACTTTTTGCTAAGTTTAAAGGAACAAAATTATTTTAAGTAAGAATTGCTAAAAGTTGACAAAAATGATAATAAATTAAAAATATACTTAAAAGTGATAATTATTAAATAAAAGACCTTCAGTTATGTAATTTTTCCAATAAGGATCAACCAAGAAGAAGTGCTTTCGGCTAGAGCCTACAACCATAAGCCCATAATCATACCAAATTTTCAAATATGTCATTTGAAATGTAAAAATTAATAGTAGTATTTATATTTATAATGAAATATATAGGAGAAATATCCCACTATTAAACAACCTATGCATTTGGAATTTGTAAAATATATTCTTATTCAATAGGTGAATAAAGGCTTTTTTTCTAATTAAAACGCCACAGCTTTTACATGTTCATCCAAATGAGTTATGAATAAAGGTTTGTTTTAATAAAACATAAACATATATTTCTTTTCATAAACTTATATTGTAGGTCCAAAATCCTGCAAAGAAATAAGGTTTTTAGTAGGGAGGGCAATGAGGTGGTGCGGTGTGGGGTGAGGCGAATTGAGTTTAACCTGTAAATTTTTTAATTCATCCCGTCCCACCTTGCATAAAAAAAAAATTTCATTTTCAACTCGCCCCGCATAGTTTTTTAATATTTTCTTTCTAGTTAAGTTTGATACTAAAAATAAAATTCGTAAAATAAATTTATTTTATATTAAGTTGTATTAATTTAATAGAAAATGACTTAAAAATTTATTTTTTAGAGGTCAATTGAGAAACATGTAAGAGATTGTATTATTTTTTATTGAAGCATTTTCATTTACTATCTTAAATATTTTAGTAGATTTATCACTCTTATAAAATGTAAAAAATTAAAATTAAGTTTAACCCACATAAAATTTGCCCCACCCCTCATCCACCCCATTGCCATCCTAGCTTTTAGTGAGGGCGACAAAAAGGGGCATTCCGAGAATCGAACTCGGGACCTCTCGCACCCAAAGCGAGAATCATACCACTAGACCAAATGCCCACTTTGTTTACTAAATTACTATTTTGTAGTTTAGTTGTCTAAAAAAGTATTTGAACTTCACATCTTGTTCTGTGGTTGGTCACAATATCTTTCAGGGTTGTCAGGATGAATTAGAAAACATAATGTATGTATTAACTTTGTGTATTATTAATACCTTATTTGATATATTTGTTTTATTATATATATATTTATTATTATATTATGTACAACTAATACATGACATTAACATGGTTAAAGACACAATTATCGCTTAAAACTTTTTCCACGAGATAAGAATCATAACATTCTCATTTGTTAACAAGATTTTTTATAGAATATAACATGTTAAAATCTCCTGTCCACTCACCACCATGGATAATTGGAATGAATGGAATGGACACAATTCCCATACACTTGAAGCAAATTAATTCTCTTAATATATCCTTCAATGTCGTGATAATGGATGATTAATTCTTTGCCTCATCTTCATATTTTACCTCTCCATAAATAAGCTTGATGTCCTTTCTACCCTTTGTTGTGTAGATATATAAATAATATTTAAAATTTGGTTGGATGAGTTTGTTGGTTGTATCATGTATGTTTAAATTCATTATTTGTAAATTATTAGCTTCATAAGATATTTTAGTTAAATTTCAGCGAAATATATAAGAAATTTTAAAATCGAGAAAGGTAACATGACACTTTTCCTTTGTCAAGAAATATAATTATTTTTGACCTTTTTATCCTTATACAACCAAAATAATTATTACTCTAAACATAATTGTTTGCATGACGTTTCAATTATAAATTCTTCGTTATAAGGTTTAGAAAGATGAAAGCAAACTTTAATGGGAGAAGGGACGGATTTACCCCCGAACTTTAATAAATGGTACGTATATGCCCTTCGTTATACTTTGCGTCCACATAAGCCCCTTCCGTCCAATTATAGGTACACATATACCCCTCTCACTAACGGACCCCTAATTGCTTACACGTATCTTATTCCTATTGAACTACCCGTTTGACCCTTTTTTTAACCCATAACCCAACTATCCACCCCATAACCCAATACCCACCCAATTTCCTCTAAAAGGAATCTTAATTAAAACACCCAAATCTGTCCCTTTTCCCTAGTCGGAGGTCACCGCGTATCTCACACACCAAAACCCTAGTCGTCGCCTGTATCCAACTATCCGCCGCGATTCCAGTTTGTCTTCGTCGATTCTACCTTGTCTTCGTCGAATCTATTGTGTGTTCTTCGATATTTTTGTGTCAATTTTTCATCTATCTGTCGTCTCCCTCAAATCAGACCTAAAACCATGTCTGAAAGTTCTTGTGACTCAATTAGTAACTCCATGATAATGACTTGTTTTTGTGGTGAATTGGCTCGTTGTTTCACTTCAAGGACTTCATTGAACCCCAGAAGAAGAATTTATAGATGTTCAAAACCTAAGGTACATTTTTCGCTAAATGTAAATTAATATGATTTGTGCTTGTATTTTGGTGATTATGAGTTCTTCTCTGTTATTTTTATTAGATTGAAAATTGTAAACTTTGGAGGTGGGAAGACAGTTCTTCAGAAGATTCTTCTATTGAAGTTAATTAATTGAAGTCTAAATTGGAAGTTGCTACGTTGAAAATGGAGAATTTGAGAGAGTCGTTAAATGAGATTGAAAGAGACAATTTGAGGAAAAAATTAGCGAATTTAGAGAGTTTAAACTACTTCGAGGTGAATAAATCAAGAAATTTGGAAGCTAAAGTGTTGAAGTTGAAGATGTTTATATTGTCATTTACTATGTTTGTGGTATTTGTTGTTGCAATTTTCAAGTGATTAACTGGAAGCATGAGGAATATATGTTGTTGAATTGTAGTTTCAAGGGTTAGTTATTTCAAGTATTTGTAGTTTCAAGTGTTAGTTATTTCAAGTATTTGTAGTTTCAAGTGTTAGTTATTTCAACTGTTCCTATGTATTAGTGAATCTTATGTTTGAATGTTGGTCATTATTTAGTGTAGCTATTGCTTCAAACGTATTGTGAATTTCAAGTGTTGGCTTTGAACATTATTTTTTGTCTTTTGCCTTAAAGTTTGTAGTATTTATTTGTGTTATATTAGTCATTATGTTGAAGATGGATAAATTTTTTGGTATTGCCATTATGCTTTCCTTGAATTTAGAGAATCTGAAAATGAAATAAAAGCTTGTCTTACCATTGTTTATGAAACGTGTTTTCAGGTTTTATTAAACTTGCACAAAGACACTATTAAACTGTCAACATGAAAATCACTAACTTTTTTTTAAGAGAACAAAAATTCCATTACTTATCAGACATCATCAGAAACTCGGTTTAACATCATCCATGAAGTCTTAAATTTAAAAATCGTGCTTTGCTTGCTGTGACTGCTTGGTGATTCTTCAACTCACAACACCAGCTCTGTGACTGCCATTAGCTCTAATAAATCTAGGACTTGGAAAACCATTCAACATGGATGACAATATTGCCAAATTGGACTTCTTTGGAAACCTGCAAACATCATACACATTAATTTATGGAATGCCTCTTGGATTCGATCAAATACCCCTCTTAAATCATCATCATCTTATCACAGCAGTCAATAAATTTACCTCTGAGTAAATCATCATCTACTTATCAGTTCAATATAGAACCAAAAGGAAAAGAAATTTATCACAGCAGTCGACCATTGACAGAGAAAATGGTCTCAAAAAATGTATACCACAGCAAAATACTATTGTACATCAACAGAACCCAACAGATACAAGACACTATATATAACATTCACTTGGTCATATATAAACAAAACGACAGTTAGTTTTAGCTGATACACTCAACCTATACAAATAATAGAAGTAAAACAGAGTACCAAAACTACAATTTTAACCTTAAAGGCATCAGCCTATAGTATAACCAAAACATCACAAAAACATCATTTAAGGCACCAACCTACACAAAATATACCAAAAAAAATAACTTTAGCCTTAACATCATTTAAGGCACCAACCTATACAAAACATAGCAAAAAAATAAGTTTAGCCTTAACATCAATATAGGCACCAACATATACAAAACAATACCAACACAATAGCATCATCCCCTTCTTGGCCTCAACTTTTGTAGCTGGTTTGTAGTACTGTCCATTCCAAGTTAAGCCAGTCGGTCCTATGGGAAGATTTGTAGGTTCACTAACACCAAATTTGTCACCTCTGAAGCCTATTACTCATCTTTCAATTGGTTCTTATGGGTTCTGTTTCTTTTTCAATCTTGTTAGAAAAGCTTCTTCTGAGATTTTTCTTGGCCTTAGCCTAGGGTCTTCATCATCATCCTCAACTACTGGAAAATAGCTGCTAGAAGAAACATATTCAAACTAACTTTCTTGTGTTGGTTGTGGGGCTGTGCAGTTGATGTCTTCCTCAGAAGCTTCATCTTCATCAACTAAACCTCTCCTAAGCTGCCTCTTTTTCCCCCTGCCAGATTCTTTTCCTTGCGTAGCAAGTTGCTTCCCCTGCTTCTTAGTAAGTTGTTTCCCCTGCTTTGCCTTATTAATCATAATAAAAGATATAGAATTAAATAGTAAAATAGAATAATTATTTGATGAAATTAAAGATTAAATGAAAATTACCTTTTCACATCCTCTTGCATTATGATTTTGCTCTCCACAATTACTACGTGTCATCACTTTTCCTTTTCTTGTTTGCTTCCATACTCCTTGCCTCTTAACAGCTTCATCCTTTTCTCTTTCCCTCATAAGCTTAGGTCTACCAACAAGCTTGACCAATTCAGGTGGTTCAATGGCATGTAAAAGATCACATTTCCAGAATGGTTCTCCCCTAACAGGTTGCAACTTGTGTTTGTAAACTGCCAATGCTGCCTCCTTACTCTAATACCAATGAATTTCTTCCATTGGTATCATTTTCTTGTGCTCCATGGCCTTAATTGCATGTGGACATGGAATTTCAGTCAGACCCTATGTTTTGCATGTGCATTTTTTCTCTCTTAAGTTGACAATGTGTCTATTTGCACCTTCAGTAACCTCATAGCCATTATCCCCATTGCCACTCACCTTACAAACCTTGGAAATATTCATATACTCAATAAACAACAACTCACTTTTGGGACTAAATCCATCATCTTTCCACTTCCTCATAGCAACCTCTTTTGCTACCAATCTCTTCATTATTTTGACCCTGATGTCTTCCAACATTCCAATAATTGGCTTGTACCTTGCTTCAAGTATCCAGGCATTAAATGATTCAGTAAATTTATTGTCAACAGCCTGATTTTTGCACACTATATCTAAATAGGCTCTGCACCATGCTTTGGGAGAATACTTGTCTATTAAATCTTGTCCAGCCTCTCCACTAACTTCCTTGATCTCTTGAAGTTGGTCCTCAAACTCCTCTGTAAATGATGACCATGCAGCCCACCATAGCAACTTTTTCAGCTCACCTTTACCCCATCTTTTGCACCAATTTGCCTCAATATGCCTTGCGCAATATCTCTGATGTGCTTCAGGTAAGATTGTCCTTACTGCTTCAAGCAGCCCCTAAGTATCAAATTAAAACAACTAAAATTAATAAAAGAAACAGTATCAAGCAAAGGTAAATAAATTGCAAATTAGTAGTATAATATTACCTTCTGCATATCTGATATGAATGTCAGTCCTTTACCATTTTGAAGTTCAAGTGAATGTTGCAAATATTGCATAAACCATGTCCAAGTCCTCTTAGTCTCTTTATCTACCACAGCCCAAGCTAGAGGGTAGAAAGAGTTATTATTGTCTTGACCAACAACACACAATACCTGTCCCTTAGTTTTTCCTTTAAGGAATGTACCATCTAACCCAATAAGTGGTCTTAACCCAGACTTAAAACCCAACTTCATTGCCTTGAAGCAGATATACATCCTAAGAAATTTTTTCTTACCATTAGATAGTGCCTCTTTAGACAAATCTATCACAATGTCAGACCCTGTATTACAACTTCTCAATTCAGTAGCATAACCCTCTAACTTATTGTAAGAGTCTACAAAGCTACCTTCTAAACTCTCCAATACCTCCTTTTTGGTTCTCTTGCACTTTGCTTCACTTACATTTAGCTCAAAAACTCTATGTAAATCAGCCTTCATTTCTTTGACCTTGTATTTGGGGTCACTTTGCAATTTGTCCTTAAAATACAAGGCTATTGTTGAGTAATCTACTAAAGAGTTATCATATGCTATTCCACACTCTATATGATCTGCAAGTGTTTTGACACTAACTCCAGGAGTGGTCAAATCCCCAGAAATAAGAAGTAAAAATGGACAGCCATCAGCAGCACATGTATACCTCAATCTTTCTTTATCACTCTTCAACACAACTAGTTCTACCTTCTTAGCTAGAGCATAAAGTTTACAAAACTGTTTTGCTTCAGCTATGTCCTTGAAGGCCATACCCTTAACAATCTCCTTATAATCTTGCAAACCATCAGTTATATTCCTCTTTTTTTTAGTAACAAAATTTTCTAATTCATCTGTATCATAATCTGAACAACTAAACACCATTCCATTATTACTGTCATCTTCACTTTCACTACAG
The DNA here is from genome assembly GCF_019186545.1 of Solanum stenotomum. NCBI lineage: Eukaryota > Viridiplantae > Streptophyta > Magnoliopsida > Solanales > Solanaceae > Solanum > Solanum stenotomum. The sequence goes on from NC_064282.1 coordinate 27,941,546, forward strand.
TCTGTGCCCTCATTAACAATTGGTGAAAGTAGAAATGACCCATCATGCATGACAATATCAATTACATCAACAGACAATTCACAATCTTCAGTAGCAAACAAGTGAATAGATTTATACTCAGTAGAGATAAAAGATGTTAAGGTCCTAACTCCCTCATCACCTATTATTTCAAAATATTTCCCAGTTGGAGCAAGTACAATAAGTTCTTGCACACCAACAAAACCTAACTTATTAATGTACTCATTCACTAAGTCAATAAAAGATATTAGGTCAGGATCATACCCTTTCCAATAAGTCACACATCCTCTATCATAATGTGGTTTTGGACTGGTTAGCTACTCACCACCATGGTGAAAGCATATGGTAACTTCAATCATGTTAATGACCTACAAAGAGTTATGAAATAACATAAGTAAAAGTGAGTTTAAGTCACATTAGTAAATAAGTCACATTGAATTAAGAAAGTCAATTAATAAGCATAACTAAGTAAGTTAATTAGTAACTAAGTAATATTGAGTATAAGTAATAGTGAGTATAAGTCGCATTAGTAAATAAGTCACATTGAGTTGAGAAAGTCAATTAGTAAGCACAAATAAGTAAGTTAATTAGTAAATAAGTAACAGTGAGTATAAGTCACATTAGGATTAAAGTAAGTAAGTTAGTTAATTAAGTCACATTGAGTAAGTTAAGAAAGTCATAATAGTTAAGTAGGTCACATTTGGATTAGTAAGCACATTAGGATTAAGTAAGTCAATTACTTAAGCAAGTCACATTTGGATTAAGTAAGTTAGCCACATAAAGTAAGTTAGTCACATTAGGATTAAAGTAGGTAAGTTGGTTAATTAAGTCACATTGAGTTAAGAATTTCAATTAGTAACATTGAGTATTATCTCTTATTAACTCAAAGTGGTCCACAATTAACAATTAAAGAAGCATTATCTCTTATTAACTCAAAGTGGTCCTCAACATAAAGGCATGAATACAAATGAAAAATCCCAACAAAAAAAAAAGTAGTGGAATAAAGTAGACAAAGTAATGGAATAAAGTAGACAAAGTCAAGGGAATCTGAAACTACACTTTTCTAAACCAACAAATCATAAACTAAAGGTCCACAACATAAAGGCATGATACAAACAAACAAAAACATTTCTTTAACACAAAAACTGGAACGTGAACTTCATTTTCTGGAAGTGAAACCCTATAAAGTGTACTTCATTTTCACTCTAAAAAAAAAAAACATATCTTTAATCCAATAACTAGAAAGTGAACCCTAGAAAGATTTTCACTATAAAACGCATATCTTACACAATAAATAAAGAAACAACAAGAAAACTACCACAAAAACAGCAACAACAGATTTATTTACTGTATATGAAAGCAAATCGAAAACAACAAAACAAGAAAACTATGAAATCGAATGGGATATTTGGGTACCTTCGACGAACACAAGTTGAATCGAAGAACACACGATAGATTCGACGAAGACAAGGTGGAATCGATGAAGACAAACTGGAATCGCGGCGGATAGTTGAATACGGGCGACAACTAAGGTTTTGGTGTGTGAGATACACGGTGACCTCCGACTAGGGAAAAGGGACGGATTTGGGTGTTTTAATTAGGATTCCTTTTAGAGAAAATTGGGTGGGTATTGGATTATGGGGTGGATAGTTGGGTTATGGGTTAAAAAAAGGGTTAAACGGGTAGTTCAATAGGAATAAGACACGTGTAAGCAATTAGGGGTCCGTTAGTGAGAAGGGTATATGTGTACCTATAATTGGACAGAAGCTGCTTATGTGGACACAAAGTATAACGGAGGGCATATACGTACCGTTTATTAAAGTTTCGAGGTAAATCCGTCCCTTCTCCCAACTTTAATATATCCCATCAATATTCAGGTAAAAACATTTTCTTCATTTCACTTATTTCATGACATTTTTGTATACACATTTTAATTTTAACTCACGTATCTTTAATTACTTCTGTGATTTGTTTTCTTCCCAACATTTTACTTATATAGAAAAGACAGTTTTGAGCAGTTTCAACATGACTGCTTTTTGCCATTTTTATAAAAGAATAAGGGTCTTTTGGTCATTTACACTACCAAATTGATCAGTAAAGGCTGCATACGTCTTAATACTGCTTTGGAAGAGACACGTAGCAATGCTGCCAAACTGATGTGTATTTAAGACATTCTATGAGAGTTGATGCTCTGTCTCTCTTCTTCTTTATTTTGCAAAGCAAAAAAAAAATCAAGTTTTCTGCATGTGTTGTTGTTGTATAGGTAAATGATTATATTGTATTATTATTAAGAAATGTGCAGTTTTTTGTTATCTTTTTATGCTTTTTGGTTATATTTTTGGGTTGTGGTTTTGAAATTTCTCTCCATCTTTTATAAATTTTAATGAAAATCAAGACCCAATTCGATTCTTATGTTTTAGATCTGTAGGGTTACCGGTTGGACTATAAGAATTGCGTCTTTGTTGAATTCAAAAATTTGAGATGCTCTTTGCTTCTCTGTTTCGCCTCAAATTTGTCTTCGATGTTGCCATTGATTTTTAATAAAAACAAGTGAGCACCGTAAGTGATTGCATATACACTATTAGTTAGTCTAATCAATAAACTTGCACCATGAAAAGGTTAATTACTTCCTTTCATCATTATATGTTTTATTTTTGTATTCTATTGGGGTAAAAAGAGAGTTGAGAATTGCGGATGAATACAATAAGCCTATCATTGTTGTACTTGCGTATAATTAAGTAGCAATATCATTCCTTTTAACTTATTGATTCTAAGCTCTTGGGATCTCCCACACAATTTGTTTTCCGTTGTTCGAGTTAGATTTGAAAAGAGGTAAAACAAGTTAAAGTGTTTGACACTTTCAAGACATAGTTCAACAACGGTTCAATGTAAGTTTTTTTTTTGAACTCTTGAATGTATCATTTGAAGCGATTCTCGGTATGTGCAGGGTGTCTTTACTTTGGGCATCATAATCTATTCCTCAAAAGGCCTTCGGTTAAAAGAGCACAAAACTATGATAAAAGACTATAAATCTTAAGTCACAATTGAAGTCACAAAACTAGACTATTCCATTATAGTACAAAAAATCTTCCATTTTATAGATTTTGCTGGGGCCATATTTATATATATCTTGGCCCTTGTGTAGTTGTGATTGATAGTTTGTTGCATTTACTTATATTACTAGCAGTGGAAGTAGTTTGATTATTGTGATCAATATACTGCCTTAGAGCTCACATAGTTTTTGAGAGTATTATGCTATATGAGCGACTTGAATTGTGTAAAACAACTACGTTTGTCCTTTTCATTTATTAATCGATGCATTGGAGATAGTTTTCTGTACAGTCAATCACTTCTTAGTTTAGCAATAAAGAGGTGAATGTTGAAGGAACTTGAAATCAAAGTAGTGCCAGTCTGCGGTCATTTTCCTAGATGAACCACAAGAAGATTTGTGCTTGTGTTTTCTTTGTGAACTTAAAGAATAAACTCGACAACTTTACTTGTATTTGTGTTTATGAATTTGTCTCTGCTTTGGCCGACCTCGAAAACAATAGCTATCTACCTAGCCTTATATATATATCAGCCTTGCACTTGGTTCTTAAGTCATTATATTAAAGTAATTGTACACTTGCTTTCATGTATGTACATACCTCCTATATATTTCAAGTAACTGTGATTTGGTTCTTTTTCCAATCTTGTAATTTATGAATAATAATTTTTCTTCTTCTCTCATATGTATCAGGTCTTAATCTTTTGATCAGAGATCAAAACAACTCAATCTGCATCTCAGCTAACTTTCTATACAATGTATCACATTTTGTTATTATGTAAAATAAGTGTACATAACTATCTTGTAAAACTTAGTTCCTTAAAATATCAACAAACGATTAATATGTAAGGTTATCTTACGGTACATACTTGTAATCCAACTTTTAATTGATATCAAGTTATGATATGTATTATAGAAATCATTTCTTCATTTCAAAAGAAAAAAAAAATATTTTCTAGAGGAAATATGTTGCAAAAATTTTAGCTCATCAAATATAGAAAATTAACATTTTACAGAATACACCGATAGATTCATCAAATTTTTTTCTCCAATTTCACGTAAAAACAAATTTAACAAAAAAAAGGAATAATACATAATAATATTGGGCCCGTGCTGGCACGGGCCATTACTTTCTAGTTTTTTTAGAGGTACTAGTTCATCCTTGAAGATTATATATTATAGTAATTGATTTGTAAAATTTAATTTGGGTTGAAAAGATTAGTTTAACAAGAGAAAAGAATTTGTAAGTTATTAATCTAATAAACTCATTTCCTTATTTCATAGTAACATTTTTATGTTAATTTACTCTTACTATGAAGTGTTCTTATGCAAATTTACACATGCAGATTTTTATATTCAACATACAATGTTTTCACAAATTCTTTCCGTCAAATAGTTTATACATAAGTTTAACTTATGAGTTCGATCATATTTTAAAAGAAAATTCTATAACCGTGCTTCGTGCGGACAAGTACTAGTGTCAAATAAGTTAATGTTTTTAAAGATAACTTTGAATAGAATGCAATTAGTCTGAAACAGAGAGCGTTCAAAGTAGTTTTGTTTTTCCAAAAATAAGAACTCCACATTTATAAACTATCAGTACACAATAACTTAAAAAGGAAAAAAGAAAGATGTTAAAAAAAAGCATTATCAGAGAGAAGAAAGTATATATAGTTTAGATCTTTATATTAGCTAGTTTCTAGTTATGAAAAGCATAACTCATATCCATAATGTACAAAAAGCTTCAAATACTGGGATAGGAAATAAACTAAGAAAATATATCATAATTGGCATGGCCATGATGTACAAAAGCTCTTCACAGTTTGGTCAACAAAAGAAAACTTGGATGCTTCTTCAGGTTGCCTGCCTCTGTTCAATCTGTGCACAGTAAATAAAGAGGCATTGCTGCTGGATCAAGCTCCCAGAAACCTCGAAGGCTGCCACCTCTCTCTTCTGTCAGGCGAAAAGCAGGGATTCGATGAGAGAACTTGAGATGCTCGGATACAGATATTTTCTCTGTTCTGTGAGCCTCTTCTTCTTCCACTCGAGGCTTGTAGACAGACTTGAAGCCGTTTACCCACACTAAGAACTTCACTTCTACATAACTATCGGAAACATCCACTATTTCAACAATCTCATATTCACAATCTTCTAGTTTCTTACCTTTTATCTGAGCACTCCAGTTTTTGTATACTGCCCAAACTTCACCTTTTCTGGGGAAGATCTTGTATACACCCTTCTTCAAAGGTTCTGTTGCTACTTCATGTGAAAAGGTGTCGGTTCCAGTATATGGGTTCAGCTTAGTGTTTCGAAACTTAAACAGTCCACAACCAATTGGCATTGTTTTATCATGCCACTGTATTGTACCTTTAGGGGGTGGACAGGCATACAACCATGCTACATGCAACACAAAATCAGGGAGAAGATCTATCTTCTTTATCTGCCCATAGTACCTGGGTAAGGCATCTTCATCACTGTACATCGCCCAACATTGACCAATTTGAAACTTCTCCGGTGATCTCTCAGCATCAAAGCTGTAGAATTCGGGTTCAGGAACCTGATTAGATGCTGATCCAACACAGTTTTCTGCAGAATTTACAGAATCCATGTGATTGTATGCCATGAAATTAGCTCTCTTCCTCTGGTCTATGGATGAAGCAGAAATGCCTACTTGGTCAGTAGGTAAGGAAGCAGGGTCTAGTTCAAAAGATCCTTCAGGAACATCATTCCTCTCCATCCCTGTCATCTTAAAAGAAGGAACTCTATGAGAGAATCTAAGCATCTCCTTTGCAGGAACTAGAAGTGGGTCTCCTGCTCGATGGAAAAGACAAGTGAAGCCTTTTGCTTTAACCAAGTATGCAACATGCACACCAATAGCATCAGCATAGTCTGACAAGACCTCAACAAACTCATAGTTGAACTTTTTCTTGCTCTCAAGACGAGAACACCAGTTCATATCCCAATCTTTAAAGATGGCCCAAGTTTCTCCTTGCAGTGGAAATATCTTTATGGCACCATAGTTATTTCTATTTATTGCACATACCAAATGTGAGAACATAGGAATGTCTTCAATGTCTTCTAAGTTTCCCAGTCTGAACCTACCACAAGAAGCTGGAAGGCCCTCAGATAGCCATTTGGTTTCATCTTCATTCAGCGGATCCGGCTCTAACCAAGTTATGCACAACTTAAATGCAGGAGATAAAATCTTCCTGATGACTGCATAGAATCTAGGCATGGCATCTAGAGTATCATAAACAGCCCATACTTGGCCAACCTTAAAGCAAGATTCTTCCTTGTCCTTGTCAAAATCACTAAAATCTGGATCTGCACATTCAAATGTTTTTGGCTCAGTCACAGTAGAAGGCCCTACATCTGAGGGAAGATCAACACTTCCTTTTAAAGGTACATCCACTCTTTCATTTGCAGTCTCAGCTTCCTGCTCTGTGTTCTGCAAGCTCTCTTCAGAGGACAAACTGTCCTTCAATTTCTTCTCCTTCCCCTTGGGAGTTGCTGCATGAGACAAATGGTGAACCTCGGATTCCTTAGTAGGAGAGGGATATCCAACCCCCTTAGATCGCTTAGAAGGACCTTCTTCTTCATCTTCATCAATTAGATTATCACCGTAAGTGACACGCTGTCTACACCGCGTAGATCTTCGCCGGTTTTCCTCACTGAGACATTGAGATTTCTGCCCAGGCAGATGAGTGCCCACTTCAAAATTTGTATCTTCTTCAGAGTCTATGCTTGTTGATAAATCACATTTTTCACTATATTCTGTTGATGTCTTCTTTCTCTCTGTGTTTTTCTTTTTATATTCCCCTGATAATCCCTCCTTATTCATTTTTCTATATGCATTTTCCGAGTTTCCATTTCTATTAGACTCCTGCCTAACTTCTGAGGGAAATTCTGGCTGTATAAATGGATTCCTGGCAAGGGTCTCATCAGCACCCTTCTTCTGACTGGAAGTAGGCAGACTCCTACTGGATCCGGGTGTTGCATCTGAATCTTTCAGTTCATGACCTGTGTACGACTTTTTACAACTGTGGCACCACAAAATTTTATTTAGCACGGTCTTATAATACTTGTACTTAACAGAACAGAATGGGCAGGCAGTCCAAAAGGTTGGTTGGCTTCCTGGAGCTCCTGATTGAGTACCTTGTACCCAAGGATGTGTCCTGGTATCTGGCTGGCAGCTTTTTTGCTGCATTGGTACTTGAAATCTTCCTGAAGGAATGTGTCTACTGTTGTACAACATACGTTTAGGTCGATCCGAAAGCACCGATAGAGCTTCACCAATCAGTGAAAAGGCATCCGCAGCACCAGGGAACTTGTTCTTATCAGGATGTAGCAAGAGAGCAAACTTGCGATATTGCTTCCTGATAAGAGCATCATCAGCTGTTGGCTCTACTTTAAGAATACCATACCAATCTTTTTCATTTCCAAAAGACTTATTCTCTGCAGAGCAATGCACTTCACAAACCAAAACCATCTGTGTAATGTTCTCCAGATCAGGAAAGAGCTTCTGGGCTTTAGATGCAAACTTTTTAGCTCCAACGAAATCTCTATTTCCCATCATCACTTCAGCAATCCCTCTAGCCTTAATGGCCTCTTCTTTGTTGCAGTCCATCACTAGTCTAGAATTTGATGGCCCCACTTTTATGTTTACCCTAGGCTTCAGATGGTAGATTCCAGTAGAAAGCAAAGATTTAAGAAACTGTAGTATTCACCTCAGCTGTTCAAGTTCATGTACCCTGAAAAGGTTCAGCATCTCAGATTAACTAAGAAAGAGAAAACTAAAATGATTATTTGTTGAATATTGACGTTCATGCAGCTACACATTTCCTTTTTAAGAAAAAAAATAATGAGAACAGGCAAGGGTAACACTCTAAGCAGTTTAAATCGTAAAGGATTAGCATTTGTCAGTGGAAAGGACATTGGAAGGGGTTGCCAAGAATGGATTAGGTTTGGTATCATAATAAATTATTGTATCATTTTATCTAATGAAAACACAATTCAACCCCAAAGTGATCAACAACAACAACATATTCACTGTAATCCCACAAGTGGGGTAATGGGAGGGTAGAGTGTACGTAAACCTTCACCCTACCTTAGGAGGTAGAGGGGTTGTTTCCGATAAATCGTTGGCTCAAGAAAAGCAAAACAAAGCAGTCCAGAAAGAGAAATAACGGAAGTGAAGAAGCCATCATAAAGTGCTATATAACGCATAATAAATCAATATGAAAAAAAGGGAACAATAATTATCACAAATTGTATGATAATAGAAGTACAAGAAACACCATATAATAACACAAATAGAAGGACAAGAATATACTTGAAATTACTACATCACATCTAATCTGGAAGCTTTATTCTATTCAATTATCTCTTCACACACATTGCCAAGTTAATAATTTTCATTAGCAAAATATTGTCGCACTAAAATAGATACTCATCCTCTTTCCAACTTTCCTCGATACCCAATAAAGCCTACGATTTAACTCAAGGAGCTGTTAATTTCAATAATTGCAGCATCTGAAATATATTCTCTACATCTCAAATTTGTGATAGAGAACTTTTCGATCTTAGATACTCAATTTAAACAGTTGACACACTTTTTACTGAAAAAGTGAATACATCAAGCACAAAATTGCTTTTTACTAAAAAAAGAGTATGCATCAAGCTCATTTGACCTACCTACATAATATACACATGTAAATATGTGTGTGTACACATACATATGCGACATCATTATCATAATAATAGCTGCAGGAAGTAGTATATCAAGTATTAACCAGCTTTGTCAATCCCGTCCACATATTATCTTGTAATTATTTGGATATAGTATCAGTTAACCGGCTATATAGAGGAAAGACGAGTTGAAACCTGATCCAGAGGGATGTCTATGATTGAAGTCTAGCCATAAAGTTAGAAAAGCATTTTACTTCTATACTCTTGGTATCAAAAGGAATGTCCATGTTTGTTCTTAGCTTTTTACCCATATTATGTGCTAACAAACAGGCTTCTACACATACAACCATTATACTAGACCAAGAGTTGCTGCAGTCCCACCTGTACTTCGCTGTACAGAACATTTTCTCTTTACTATTCGTAAAAAAATAAGTAGAAGCAACTTGTATTCCTCATGCTTCCTCGAGTTTGAATTCCTCGAGTAGAAGGGTCATTTAACATTAAACTTAGAAGGAAGTTACACCAATAACGAGCATGTGTCAATTATAAACTAGTTGGACTCGATTATATGAATCCTCTACATCCATTGTGTTCTACTAGATCCCATAGCATCTTATTGCACAATAGATTGCTTTTTAAGACAAATTATGGTTTCTCTATCCCAAGACTTAAGTTCAACAGCACAGATAGTTCAGCACGAGATGTATGGCAGGTATACATCCAAGGTTCTCAAGTATGTAATCTTTCATTTAATTTTCTTCCCGGTGCATTATCTCCCCCCAACCTCAATCATAGAAGTTTTAAACTAGAGGTTCTTTAAATGTCGCATATATAACATACAATTATCCAACCAAACTGAAAAGACTCCTATAATGAAGTGCCAATAAACTAAATCAACCAACTAAAATTAAAACATGGACAATTTACTTGTGCGTATGTCAGCCCCAACACTTTAAGTTTAATGGTAAGAGCATAGCTTATGATGTCTAGGTTAGGCAAAAGTAGCAGATTACAATCCTGCCGCAGACAAAAGCCTGGTATTTAACTGTATAGAGAGGGGCAAGCCCATTAACCTTCAAGTTTCATCAGTGGTTTTCAACAAAAAAAAAAGGTTTACTTGCATGTCTGTCACACCCAAAAACCCAACACTAATGTTCAAAAGAGTCTCACTATTCATGAATTAACAAGATCACAACTTACACAGAAACTGATTAACACACATAAGAATGTAAACTGCCTCCATACCACAGTTTTACAACAAACAAACAGAAAGGGCATATGCAGAAACTAAAAGCGACAGAAAAAGACGCCCCTTGTGCGATTCCCAGCAACATGCAAACGCCAAAACACAGGATTCTCAGACAATATAATTCGTCAAATTCAAGAAACAGAGAGGCAAAAAAAAAAAACCCTTCTCATCTAAAACACAAAACTTGTTTAAACTTGCACAGAAATGTATCATTCACCATAAAGATCAAAACTTTATACAGAAATCAAACCCCAAACCATCAAATAAAACAACCCCACAACCAAAAAACACATAAAAGATCACTCTTTGATGGAAACAAACAAGAATTTGTCTTTATTTCTTTACAAAAAAAAAAAAGTTGATGAAGAAACTTACATTGGTTTCAACGTGAAGTTGATGAGTTGTGTTGTTTGAGGTAAAAGGATTGGAGGCAAAGGCAGAGTGAGGAAATTTGTATTTACAGGAAGATTCTGAGATTAAACAGTAGTACCAAAAAAGTATCAAAATGTTCTTAGAGTTGGGTTTAATTACGGCTGTGGGCCTATGGTTCTTTTGTTATTTTCCTCAATTTTGTGGGTAAATAAGGTTAGGACAGTTTTTCCAAATACGCCCATAGGGGAACCATTAATGTGTGAAGTGTTAATTCACAAGTACTTATTTTAATAAGGGATAAGGGTCTGAAAAATACCTCAACTTTGGNAGGGGCCGTTTGGTTACTGGTTAGAGTTATGCAGGTATTAGTTATACATGGTTTAGTTATGCAGGTATTAGTTATGCAAGGTTTAGTTATGCAGGTATTAATTATGCAGGGTTTAGTTATGCAGGGTTTAGTTATGCAGGTATTAGTTATGCAGGGTTTAATTATGCGGGTATTAGCTATGTGGATATTAGTTATGTAGGCATTATTTAGTTATGTAGAGATTACAATACATGAATTATTAACTATTATATTAAACTTGTAGTAAATTATTAATATATATTATTTACAAAATAATAATACATGTTAATAAAATGTGGAATATATTGAATAATATACAATACTAATATTTTTATTTTTTTTAATCAACATTGGACCATGTCTATTTATTCATCAAATAAAAATGTGTCCAAACAAGGTCCAAGAGTGACCAAGTCGGTCAACAAAATAGACAAAACAAAAACAACTAGAAATAATCTAATTTGGAAACAAAAAAATCCTAAACTGATAGAACAACTCCAACATAATGCTAATATTTGATTAGCATATGTACCGTCAAAAAATATACAATCAAATCTCTAATATTAAAAAAATATTTATATTTGCATAAATAAATAAAAACGGTAAATATAAAAAAAAATGAAAATAGTCTATATATAAAAAGAAATAAAAATAACAAACGTAGATAGGAAAACAGTAAAGTTTCCAATTAAATAAAATAAAATAAATTAAAAGAAATGAAAATGATCTATATATAAAAAGAAATAAAAACAACAAACGTATATAGGAAACAGTAAAGTTTCCAATTAAAAAATAAAAAATAAATTAATAGGGTAAATATGTAATCTATCATTTTAATACATGTATAACTAATACCCACATAACTTATTCCACCTTCTACCCTGCATAACTTTATACATAGATTCCCTCATAAGTTATGTTGGTATTAATTATGTAGGACTACAAAAATGCAACCAAACACCGTATAAATTAATACATGAATAACTTTTATACAACATTGAAATTCTTACCAACCAAACGTGGTATAAGTTATGCTGACTTTTATACCTAATACAAAACTTCTACCAAACACAGTAAAGCTAATGCAACTTTTTATACATGAATAAGATGTCTCTTATACAGTAACCAAACGACCCCTTAATGTGTGAAGTGTTAATTCACAAGTACTTATTTTAATAAGGGATAAGGATCTGAAAAATACCTCAACTTTGGTTGGATTTGTTGTTGCGATACTAAACTTTAATGAGGACCTATTACCTCCCTAAACTATTTAATACTGTATTTTTTACCCCTTGAACTATTTAATAGTGTATTTTAAAGGTATATATGTACCCACGTGGACACATTACTATTTATAATTTTGCATTACTTTTTATGTCCACGTGGGCAAATATATATGTTAAAATACGATATTAAATAGTCTAGGGATGTAATAGGTTCTCATGAAAGTTTAATATCGCAACAGCAAATTCGACCAAAGTTGGGGTATTTTTCAGACCCTTATCCCTTTTAATAATCACATTCTTAAAATAGATTTTGAGAAAAATACTTTCGAAAAAAAAGGGTTTGATATACATTGAAATTTGTTATTTTAGAACTTATATATCTCTTCTTACAAATGTGACTCATATATAGGGTTATACATGAACCACTTTCATAATAAGATATATATCAGCTCTAAATGACAAAATTAAGGGGTATATACATGCCTTTTCCCTTTGAAAAAAAATAATTTATGGTTGATTAATTCATTTGAAAAACTCTTTTGATTAGAGGTGTGCATCGGTCAGTTCGGTTTATCAGTTTTTAAATATGACAAATCAATAAGATATTTTTTATTGATTTTCAATTTTTCGATTATGGTACTTAACGGTTCAATATTCAATTTAACTAGTAAGAAAATGCTTATAAAATAAATATATGACTTCTCCAACAATTTGACTCGGCAAAACAATAATATAACTTTTCAGAATGTTCATAAAATAGAAACAATAATAACTAATATGAAAAGAATTATACAAGTGCAACACAAAGAGAAATTAAGAAGAATATGGTTCTTACTTTGGGTTTGATGTTTTATATAATGTGAAGTTGTGAACTCAAAGTCATTGTGAAGTAAATTAAAGGCTAAAGGGCAAAGATAGTAACCGGTAAAGTACTGAGATTATTATTTAATATTTATGTAGGGGTAAAATAATAAATGACTATATCCTTAATGAGTTATCGGCTTACCCAATAATCCAATATTATAAAAATCAAAACTGAACCGATAATCCGATAATATTTTTTATAAAACCATTAAAAGTCCGTTAACCCAATAACCCAAAGACAATAAATCAACAATATTTTTTTTGTTCGATTTTTGCATACTCCAACTTTTGATAAATAACTTGTGGTTGACTAATCTTTTTTGAAAAGTACTTTTAAGAGTCAAATTATGAAAAAAGATAAGTATCAATGCACTTTTAATATTGGATTACGAAAATGTCCTTCACTAATTTTTTTAATTAAAAAAATACCTTACTAACTTTTAAATTCAAATAAATAATGACAACTAAACTATACCAAATACATGATTCAGATGTTACAACTTATCATTTTCCACTTTTTAATGGGGTTTAATTGTTAGTCCTTTTAGCTTTAAAGCCAATGAAATATTGAATAATTCTTGTCTTTCAAGCAAATATTATATCAAGAACATTTTTGTGTAAAAATATAAATATACATTTTATAAACATGATAAATAAATAAAAAAGTTAATACAAACCAATAGAAAAATGGGAGTTGAATAGCCACAATAGATGAAAGGCAAATCAATTGGTTCATGCAATCATTTCTTTTATATTCATTTGAATTGATTTCCTCCTTTATTGCTTATGAAATATGTGTCTTTTCTTTTAAGTTTTCCAATACATTTCTATAATAACTCCTTATGTTCTTCATTTTTCATTCTTCCTCTATTAGCATAAAATAGGAGATAAATTTATTAACAATATTTTGGTTTTATTTCGTCAACACAATCATATCCATCTTCAAAATCAGGTAAATTTATCTTTTTTCTCTATTATTTACGCATTCTTTCACAAATTTTGATGTACACAATTTTTCCTTTATAACTTGGACATAAAATGTTAGTCAACTACACTTCATCATCTTATGATTCTTATGTAATTTTTTAATTATAGGTTATTATTCTTTCTTATTTTGATTAATATTGTCACAATCCAAGTCTACACCCTGGACGTGGCAGGCACTCGAGAACCATTCTTGGCCCCCAAGCGAATCCTTATCCTGATTGACTACAAGCGAAAGACTAACTCAAACATACAAAAACTTAAAAACTGAATAAAATTCATGAAACTCAAATACAAAGCTTTAACTCAAATGATTTACTCTGAATGTAAATGGAATATTCAACTAGCCAACAATAGGCAACTCAAGTCTTTAGAACTTTTAATAAGATAAATGAAACAAACTTCTCAAACTCTACTGTCTATCTATGAAGCCTCTACTGTTACATAAGAATATCGGGACAAGACCCACGACATCTCAAAACTACTAACTGTAAGGTAAAGGTAAAGTCCTCCAGAATATAAGAAGACTCATCAAAGCTGACTGGAATATCCCATGACCTTAACGAAACATCTGTTGATGATCCTGAATACCTATATCTACATCATGAAACGATACAAGCCAAATGGCTCAGTACATGGAATGTACGAGCATATAAGGGGAATTCTAAAGCATAAACATAAGCTTGAACTTGATAAAAAGGAAACATACTTACCTCTTCTCAACTCACTCAACTAAACTCTGTAACACCCTATAAATTTTTTCGAACTGAGACTCGAATCATCCTTCGTTGTGAGTAGTATTTTTATCGAGGAATTTAAATTTCTTGAGTGTTAAGGTCACTAAAGGTAGCACCTTGAGTTCCAAGAAGAACTAAAGAGAGTTTATTCAAGTCATTCCTAAGTTCCTTTAAGTTTTGGGTCAACTTCAAACGACCATAACTCTCAGTATAGGATGGGTTAGGACACCTATAAGATATTAAATTAAATTCCTTCGAGTCCTCTTTCCAACGCTACCGAGTTTGCTAGATTTCCAGCTCTGAGTAAAAAGTTATGATTGATTTACTAACGACGCTCAAACCTAGCAGCATCTCCGCGATGGCTCCACGTTACGGAGCCAATACAGACCTCACTGCCTACTGAAAAATTATTTCGACCCCCTACTCATTTTATTTATTTCTTTAAGGGTATTTTAGTCTTAAAAATCCTTAGGAGGTCATCTAAATCGCCCTAAACGTGTAGAAAATCAGTTTTCATAAATCAAACCTTCTCATCCACTCCAAAAAATTCTACGCTCAAGTAATTCAAGAAACGCTAAGGCTAGGTTTCTTCTTCCAAGATTTTCCTTCAAGTTCTTCAAGAAGATGGTTCTTTCAGGTATGTAAGCTTCCATAGTGTTGGGTTTGTTCACCCACACGTCAACCATGTTAATTTCAGCGTTAAATTCATTCTAGAAAGTTGAAAGTTTGGTGTTCTTGATATGTATTCTTGAATTTGCTTTCGTTCTTGAATTGGACTGAGATTGAGAAGTTCTTGAGATTATTGCGTCGATTTATAGAGTTGTTTTGAGTTAGATTCTAGTGTACAAGTGTTGGGTATCTAAATATAAAGAGAAGTTGAGTAAAATAATTGAATCTAGGTGAATTGGGGTTAGAAAACAAAGAAGGAAAAATTCGGGCGAATCTGGCACCTTGCTCCACATCGCGGACCTGCCTATCCCTTCACAGAATTTTTTCTTCGTGTTGCGGAGTGGTCACGGACCCCTCTGCCCTAAAAAGTTATTTCGCGACCAAATATTAAAATGCATCTCCGCGTCGCAAACTTGCTTCCAGACAGTGATTTCTTGATCGTTTCTCATGCTTAACTATCTAAAAACACTCCTAAACATCATGAGATCTTTCCTATCACAAATCACAACCTTGAATTCATAAATCTCATTCAAGGTAGAGTTAAGAATCAAGTCTTGAGAGTTCTCTCAAATACTTTTTGAGAAAGTCCCTTTGAGTCCTTTGAAGAGTCTTCTACAATTCATAATAACTTGTTTCAAGACTCGAGCAAGTGATTATGAGAGTGAGGAGAATGTATTCATGAGTCTATTTTGTTGTCACGAGATCCTTCATATCATGAACCATAACTCTTGAATTCATAATTCACATTCAAGAGAGAGTTAAGAGTAGAGTTCAAGGAAGCCTTTGAGTTCAATTGTGAATCCTTTGAGATCCACCATCGATTTGAGTTAAGTTTTGAGTAACTAAGTACGAGAATGAGAATAGTCATATACATAAGTTCCTTATTGATGTTTTGACTTTTGAGTTGAGTCGTTCATGCCCATAATTTCCGCATGAACTCCATCAGTTGATTACCTTTGAGAGGAGTAGTATCTTCAAGTTCTAAGTCTTGAGTATTGAGTTCTTAATCCCCTTTGAGATTATATTTCTAATCATGGGCCTATTACATGTTACCGATGAAGTCCTTGAGTTGAATTATTCATGCCCATAATTTTGCATGAACCTTATAAGTCGAACAATCTTGAGATGAGAAGTATCTTTGAGTCCTTGAGTTGAGTAGTTCATGATCATAATTCCGCATGAACCCTATGAGTTGAGCATTCTTGAAATGAGTAGTATTATTGAAGTTCTTGAGTCCCAAGTATTGAGTTCTATCTATGGTTATTGAAAACCTTGCATTGCGTCGTTCACGTCCATAATTCAGCATGAACTATATTTTGAGAAGTCTTTTACAAACGTTTTAACTTTGTTTTAAAACTTAAGCTTTGAGTTGAGTAAAGAGTAAGAGTAAAGTTCATTTCTTAAAATGATATATGGGAACTAAGTATTCCCAAGAGTAAATATTTTCACATCTAAAAGAGGAGGAAATTGAGATTTCCAAAAGAGTTTTGAGCAGTTTGAGTAACATCTCTTTTTAGAGAAAGATTTTGAGTAATAATCTCAAACCACAGAAAGAGTTATGTTTTTAAACATATGAGCTGAGTATTTTGGGAGTAGTATCGAGCACCGATATGGGGACGAGTTTGGGTTCAACTAACTCACGTCTCCATAAACCATGTTGCCATCATGGGTAGAAATGATCATACTTTTTAGATATCTCTTTAGTGTTTTTTAGCATAGACTAGTGGATCCACTTAGTTAAAGCGTTCTATATGACGACAAAGTATATGACAGTTCTGGCAGCGTGGGCAAGACGTTGTATCATCATTTAGGCTCATAGTGGTGGTTGTCGGTTAGAGAAACTCCCACAGAGTTATATTGTATTTTTATATACACATTGAGTATTATTGTATTTTTCAATACATTGAGTTGCTATCTACAATTTTATAACTTTCCATATATATTGCATTTTTTGCTATTGCTTTATCCTTGAGTGTCATGAGTTGAGTCTTTCGAGTTGAGTATCTTGAGTTAAATACCTTCGAGTTGAGTATCTTGAGTTGAACTGTGCTTCATTGAGTCGAGTGCCTTATTATTGAGTTGAGCCCCATTTCACTGAGTTGAGAACCTTATTACTGAGTTGAGTATCTTATCCTTGAATACTTCTGAGTTGAGTAAGTTTGAGTAGTTTTGAGTATCCTTGAGTATTCCTCGGGTTGAGTAAGTTTGAGAAGAGGTAGGTACGTTTCCCTTTTTATCAAGTTTCAAGCTTATGTTATGCTTTAGAATTCCCCTTACATGCTCGTACATTCCATGTATTGAGCCATTTGGCCTGCATCCTTTCATGATACAGATTCAGGTATTCGAGATCATCAACAAGAGCTTCGTTGATACCACATGGAGTTCGAGTTAGCTATGGTGAGCCTCTTTACTTCCGAAGGATTTAATTTACTTTTTAGTTATATCAGTTGTTAGAATGTCGTGGGTCTTATCCTGACTTCCATCTTTGTCAGTTAGAGGCTTCATAAATAGATAATAGAGTTTGAGAAGTCTATTTCATTTATCTTAGTTTGTTTCATTTATCTCATTAAATGTATTAAAGACTAGAGTTGCCTATTGTTGGCTAGTTGAATATTCTATTTTTATTCAGAGTTATTCATTTAAGTTAAAGATTTGTAAGTTTCATGAATTTTATTCAGTTTTTAAGCTTTGTATGCTTGAGTTAGTCTTCCGCTTGTAGTCAGCCATGATGAGGGTTTGCTTGGGGACCAACAATGGTTCTCGAGTGCCGGCCACGCCTAGGGTGTAGGCTCGGGTCGTGACAAACTCAACTCAAGAATAAGATACTCAACTCCTCAACTCAATGATTAATACTCAACTCAAAGATTAGTTACTCAACTCCAAGATATGATACTCAATTCAAAGGTACTTAACTCAAGGTACTCAACTCAAGATACTCAACTCAAGATAAAGCAACAATAAAAGATGCGATATATGGAAAGCTTTTAAAACAATAGATAGCAACTCAATGTATTGAAGAATATAATAATAACTCAGTTTTTATATAAAAATACAATATAACTCTATGGGAGTTTCTCTAATCGACAACCATCACTATGAGCTATGTGATGATACAATATCTCGCCCACGCTGCCAAAACTGTCCTATACCTTGTCGGGGTATAGAACCTCTCAACTAAGTGGATCCACTAGTCTATGCTAAAAAGCACTAAGGAATCATTTAAAAAGTATGACCCTTTCTACCTAAGTTGGCTACATGGTTTATGGGGGCTTTGAGTTGTCTGAACTCTCCCCTATATCGGTGCTCAAAACTACTCCCAAAATATAGATAGCTCATATATTTAAAAACATAACTCTTTATGTGGTTTGATATTATTACTCAAAGTCTTTCTCTAAAAGAGAGATGGTACTCGATTGCTCAAAGCTCTTTTAGAAATCTCAGTTTCCTCCTCTTTTAAATGTGAAAATATTTACTCTTGGAAATACATGGTTCCCATATATCATTTTAAAGAAAATGAACTCAACTCTACTCTTTCTCAAACTCAAGTTCTCAAGTCTTAAAACAAGTTTAAAGTGATTGTAAAAGACTTCTCAAAATAGGCTTCATGCCGAATTATGGACGTGAACAACTCAATTCAAGATTTTCAATAACCATATATATAGAACTCAATACTCGGAACTCAATAACTCCTGAACTCAAGGACTCAATGATACTACTTATTTCAAGAATGCTCAACTCAGAGGGTTCATGTGGAATTATAGGCATGAACAACTCAACTCATAGACTTCATGATACTACTCATCTCAAGAATGTTCAACTCATAGGGTTCATGCAGAATTATGGGCATGAACAACTTAACTCAAGGACTCCATGGGTAATATGTAATAGTCCCATGATTAGGAATAAAATCACAAAGGGGATTAAGAACTCAATACTCAAGACTTAGAACTTGAAGATACTACTCTTCTCAAAGATGCTCAAATTATGAAGTTCATGCGAAATTATGGGCATGAACGACCGACTCGAGGGTCTACATAATAATATGGAACTCGTGTATATGAATCTTCTCATACTTAGTTCCTCAAAACTTAGCTCAAATAAATAGTTGATCTCAAATGATTCAATTGAACTCAAAGACTTTCTTGAACTCTACTCTTAACTCTCTCTTGAATTTGAATTATGAACTCAAGAGTTATAGTTCATGATATGAAGGATCTCGTGATGATAAAGTAGACTTATGAATACAGTCTCCTCATTCTCATACTCACTTGCTCAAGTTTTGAAACAAGTTATTAGATGTTGTAGAAGACTCCTCAAAAGACTCAAATAGACTTCCTCAAAATGTTTGAAAGAACTCTTAAGACCTAACTCTTAGCTATACCTTGAATTTGAATTATGAATTCAAGGTTATGATTCATGTTATGAATGATTTCTAGGTGTTTAGAAGTAGTTTAAAGTAGTTAGAATCAATAGGGAGTAAAGGGACACTTTAAAGGGGCTCAAATGGGATAACCGAGGGAAAAAAAGCGGGGCAGGCGACCCTGGCACACTGCTGACGTGGGGCGCCAACCCCTAAACTTTAGAGGCACTATCTTGGCACACTGCTGGCGCATCCGTGGCGCGTCGTTCCACTATTCCCCCAGACAATTCCGACGATTTTTTCTACTCATTTTTTGACCTTAATTCGACTAGAATCGAATGGTTTCTTTCCCAATCACTTAGAAACGAATACTGAACGTATGTACACACTAATCCACTCAAAGCAACCCTCAAATCACTAACTTTCATCTCAAGAATTCATCAAAACCCCAACAAAATAAGATTTAGAATGATTTTCAAGAACTTTATCAAGAACTCAACATACTCAGACTTATGGATGAAATTCGTAAAAGAAACTCATGATTGACGTGTGGGTGAATGAACCCAAAACTATAGAAGCTTACATACCTCTTAGGGATCAAACCCATGGGGAAAATCCTCAAAGAAACTCAAGAATCTCGACGAACGCCTTGATTCTTTCCTTTTTTCTCTTCTTGAACTCTCAACTAAAATCCTAGGCGTAGATTAGGATTATACAACTGAACCAAACCAGTTTCGACCCCTAAAACCTTACTAAAAATAAGTTAAATCTGATTGGGTAAGGAAAAGACCAAAATACCCCTCACTATTTTTGGGTAACTTTCCTTAACTGGACAACCTGACTTTAAAAGGGAATATCTCACTCATCCAAACTCGAAACTTAAAAAGCTCGGTGGCGTTGAAAAGATAATTCAATGTCCTTTTATTTAATATCTTATGGGCCACCTAACTCATCATGAAAGTTATGGTTATTTGAAGTTGACCCAAAACTTAAAGGAACTTAGAAATGACTTGAATGAACTCTCTTTAGTTCTTTTTGGAACTCAAGGTGCTACATCTAGTGACCTTAACACTCAAGAAATTTTAAATTCATCGGTAAAATCCTACTCACAACGAAGGATGGCTTGAGTCTTAGTTAAAAAAAATTCCTGGGGTGTTACAAATATATTGCTTTCTTTAACCCTTTTCATTTTGTATGCATATGATGACATGTATATTTCTTTATTTTATTAAATTTTGGATTTATATTGCAAATGTTTTCTATACACGAGTTAGGCCTATATAAATTTTGTACAATAATAAAGATCAAACGTGAGTTATGCAAAACTTCGATGCATGAAATCTGTCATTGCCATTTTCCATCTAAAGCCAAAAGACGAGCAACAAAATTGGAAAGACAACATTTCAGGAAGCAAATTCCTACAATTGGGGTTGAAGAAACTGAATTTTAAGAATTCCAATTATAGTTTCTTTTTTCATATTAAATTGTACTCACTTCCTTTAAAGATAACCTAGCTTTTTGTTACTATCAAAATAGTTAAGAATCATTGATCTCAAAAATCATATACAACTTAGATCATTGAATTTTTCACCTTTGATAAATTATCTTGATTATCCTGCTCTTGATATTGATATGAAAATTTTTAAGGTTGACTTGTAAGTAGAATTCACAACAAAGTATATTTTATTAATTAGGAAAATAATACCGTACGCTACTTGTATGTAATGGATCTTTCATCAAATCAATTAAGTGGTTAAATTCTTATTAAGTTTAGAAACGTAATTTCCATACAAGTTTTAAATCTTTTACATGACAACCTCATTGGAGAAATTTCATAACATTATTCAATTTGTATGAAATTGAATGCATTTATTTCCTACAATAAAGATCCTTTAGTCACTTTCATAGTTCCTCCTTTGCTCATGTACTTGTAGCCTTGTTTGTCTAGTGTCCAGGGAGATCAAATTCTTCTTCAGATCAGGAACATGATGGACTTGTAATAGTTCTCACGATCTTATCATGCCAATGAACCCGAGCTAAACCAATGCCAACTATTTTACAAGTTGCATTATTTCCCACTATTACGGTTCCTCCACTTGTCTTATAACTGCTGAACCAATCTCTTTAGAATGTCATATGCAAAGTACAACCAAAGTCTGACACCCATTTGTTGTCATATACTCCCCTATTGCATGATGTTGTTAGTACATATTCATCATCAGAATCATGACCTGCTGAATAATGGATGCACTCACCTTTTCTTTGGACTTTGACATAGGACAATCTCGAAAGTGACCCTTATTATGACAACTCCAACCCTCCACATTCTTCTTGTTCACACGAGACTTTGATCTGTACATTGATTTGCTCTTTCCGTGTTGGCTAGTGAAGCCTCATGGTCTTGCAACAAAATACCGAACTCTATCTTAAATATGTGAAGACGCTGTTGTAACAAATCCTTGTTGTCACTGACTGGTCTTGGTAAAGCCCTTCAAGCCTTTCCCATAACTATTTGGTCGTCTCCACGGTAATTGTACTCACTTCACAAAGTACGTTAAGTGCAAGGGACACATGGATTACAACACTCAATGCATCTCATTCAATCTTCTCCTTGTCGGAATCCGACGTGTTATCGAGGTACTTTCTGTCAATAGCATGGATTAAACCTTCCCTCCGTAGTAACTCCATCATATGGATCTTCCAGATATTGAAGTTGTTGCGCCCACTAAATTTATCAATTTCAAACTTCATGGAACTCATTGTTAGTTGTTCTTCCTTTTCTACTACAAAGTATTTGAAAATACAGAAAACCAAAGTAATTATTTTCTAATGTGCAAGTTCAGACCGTGCTGCAACCATAAAGTATACTCAGACAGAACCTTGGTTCATGATAAAAATTGTTAGAGGAAACGTTAAAATAAAGAATAAGGAAGAAAAATAATATTTAACGTGGTTCGGATCAGAATGATCCCATATCAACCAGAGAACAACTGCATGCATTTTAACAAAGAAATGAGAGATATCCCAAATACATCTAAGATAATTGCTCTACTAATTCTCTACTCTTCTAATGTATTTTGCTATGGTTTTAGGATGATTTTAAAAATGAAGAATGATCATCCTTAGTGTAACGTCTAATTTCTTGTGAACTTGCGTTTAATTGTAAAATGACCAGTTAGCCCTTCATTTTAGATTTTTCATGTTAGTTTCGATTGCGGGAATGGTTTGTGTGGTCCCCGATGCGTTCAAGTGTATTTTTGGGGATTTTTCCCCTTTTGAGTTGAGAATTTTTTATATGACTTTGGTCAATATTATGAGTTCCAAGCGTCGTATGGGGATGCCATCAGTTTCATTGATTTTGGACGTTGAGTATGGTCTATTAAAGTGATTGGTTAGAGTCTCGAGACCTTAGATTGTGATTTGGATATTTAGGTAAAAAGTTGAATTTTTGGCCTAAATGGGTTCCTAGGGGGTATTTCGGTCAAAACCATTTTTTTTGAAATCCGACGATTCCATTGGTTCCAAATCATATTTTATGTTGAATTTTCACTATTGGTTTGTGTTGATAGGATCTCGAATGAGTTTCAAGGGTCAAAAAGATGTTTTCAAGGTTGCTGGTGCGCCTTTTAAGTGGCGAAAAAATAGACTTGTAGCGATGAAAATGGGTTTTAGTGATGAAATCGCTGAGTTAAATATCTATTCAAACCCATTTAGTATATTTGACATTTTGGGAGCTAGAAAAGTCGGTTTGAGGTGATTTTTGATGTGTTTTTCTTTCATAATCATTGGGTACGTATTTCTAACCATGTACTCTTTCTCAAGAATATCCCTTTCATATTTCATGATTTCTATCCATTAAGTTGAGATTTTAAACTCCAAAGTAGAGAAATAAAAAAATTGTTGATTTGAAGGTCTATTTGGAATGAGTTTTCATTGATTTTCAGAATTTAAGGTCCTTGCATTGTGGGTAAGCTGATTTTGACAATTTTTTTCTGAAATTTCTCATTTTGATCGCATTTCAAATGTAGGTTTTAGGGTTGTTCTCCCAAAGTTGGAAAAGTAGTAAATTCTTGATTTATAGCTCGATTCTTGCTTGTTTTTAATGAGGGTTTCAACCTCGAACTCCTCTTGGCTTTTAGAACTTGATTTTCAAGTAAAAATTTGATTTTATCTGTTTGATTTCAGAAGTGATTTTTGAACTATTTTACCCCCGATTTCAAATCATATCAATATGGGTATCATTGGACTCCTTTTGATGAACTCTTTCCATTCTTGATAGTTGAGGATCATCCTGGTCAGTGTATGGTTGAGGACTTTCTCCGATAGAGTTGTTCAAGTGAAGTTTCGACCCTGAGACAATTTTGGATATCCTTCTCCTAGATTAGGATTGGATAATTAATCATTAATTCTTATTTCTTAGGCAATGAGATGGGATCATAGCAAGGTTTTGGGCTGTGAGTTTTATTGTGTTGCCCATGTAGGGGCTTGATTATATTGTGTTGCCCGGGTGGGGGCTTGTATGTGTTGATTTGCCTGTGTTGAGGCCTTAATTATTATTCTATTTTCTTTGAGAGCATATGATTCATAAGTTGCATATGAGAGAGACTTGTAATGCTATTTGACTTGTAATGCCCCGAGTGAGGGGCTGAGTTGGAAACTCTATAATGCTTTGAGTACACAAAAAGCTTTCTAAATGGAATTCAATTATTTTAAATGAACTCTTTCCCACTATTTTTCATATGAGGATGTAAATCATGATTTGATTGAGTTTTGATAAATTTCGACCATTCATACATGTTGAGTTGATTATTGCCTCCATGTTATATATGTGTTGTGATGCATCCATCCTCATTCATTGTATCATGTTCTTGAGAAATTGAGAAAATGTGGAGATTCCTTTTTGAGAAAAAAAAATAAGACACCTTTTTATATCTTTGACCTCGCTGAGGTGACAAGTTGATGAGATATTAAGACTGTTATTTGGTATATGTACTGCGAATCCCCCACGGGTCCTTGTCTCGAAGCCCTAACTCGACAGGGTGTACACGACAGATTGTGAGACAACCTTGATTCCATCGTACCACCACATCATTACATCATCTCATTGCATTACATTAATCATTTTGAATTGCTTGACTTGTATGTGATATGGGAACTGTTGTGACCTTATATGTTAACTTTACTCGCGACGTTCATTATAAATTGGCAGCACCGACGTCGGAATGGGACTTTTCTGTATACAGGTGGAAGCGTTCCTCAATATATTTCATAAGTTGATTCATTCTTTTTGCTCAGTCGTCCAAGCGTACTGAGTACTTGTATATTGTACTCATTCCTACTTCTGTATCATTTTTTATGCAGATTCTAGTTAGGGTACTCCCCGCGATGGTTGATCGTTTCTAGCTTTAGAGATCTTTTCGGAGTGGTGGTGAGGTCATGTTTCCGGATCACCATTAGTTCCATCCTTTATTTTTCAGTCTTTGTTTATTTTTGGAGACTTGAGATGTATTTCATACTCTAAAGAAGTATTAGATGTTATTTATACTTATGCTACCAGGTTTTGAGATATTATTTGTTGTTCTTTTCTATTGTTTGCAGCCTGAATTCCCTTTAAGAGTCTCATATGCATGTTATTTTCAGCTTACACACCATTTGGGGGGGGGGGGGTTGGTGTGTGTGTCATCATGACCTTGATTTTTGGATCGTGACAAATTGGCATCAGAGCGCTAGGTTCACCGATTCCATAAGTTAAAAAGTTGGGCGTCTAGTAAAGTCTTATGGATCGATACATAGACATCTGTACCTATCTTTGAGAGGCTACAAGATGCCTAGTAGGATAAATTCATTTCCTTTGATTCTTTATCGTGCGAGTTATTCATATCAATTGTTGTAAACCTCAAATTTATTCTTTGCATGTGAAGAGGTGAAGATCGAGTTTAAGAGGAAAGTTCCTACTCGTGGATGAGATAGAGAGGCATTTCTCGATCCCGTATTTGAGCATGGTGATGTAGTTGAGTAGAAAACTGAGGTGAGGGAACCAACCCAGCCTCATGTGGTTCTCGACAATGCTCCAATGCTTCAGGAGTTGAACGTCAGGTTATTGTCTAGATTGGATAGTGCCCCTACTTTTGGTATCCATCCGGGTAGTGCAGGTTCTCTTATTAATTGGTGCTACACCGCCAGTTCAGGGCCCTAGTGTGGGATTTCAAACTCCTGGTTCAACTTCAGTACCTTCTTTGGCACCTCCAAGATTATCAACAATTATAGTCAACCCTTAAAAACTATAGTCATTTTTGTAAGTTTCTCATAAAAAAGTTGGAGACAAGATTAATGAGGCCTAGAATTTGAACTAATCTCTATTGATCATAATATGGTTTTTGCCAAAAATATCTCTTGACTAAATGTAGTAATTTTCAAACATTTTTTTCTCTCGAATGAACCTAAGTTAACCAATTAAGATTCACTTAGATTGCGTCAATAATTTTGTTATCTCTAACCTCCACTTTTAAATTTCAATCATTAATATCTTAATTCTTCAGAGTGATGTTGAACTAAAACTTAATCTCATAGTCTCTGTGGAAAACAACAAGCTATATACTGACACCATTGAGCAATGGTGCTTCAATTAACTACTATCAATGTGTATATACTCAAATTACTTGTAGCTTATATGCTTGTGAATCAGAACTCAAGTTTCTTGTTTTTTTTTAACATGATTAATAAATGGTATATGCTGCGAACCCTGTTGGATATTTTAAAATAATTTAAGACATATTTTGGACTCTATTAATTTGTGACATAAGCACTTATGTCATTAAGTTGATGACTAATGTTATCACGACCCAAAAATGGATGTGATGGCACTCGTTTTATCCCACCAAGACAAGTCAGCCTAAAACTCAACCATTACAATAAAATGCGGAAATTTTATAATTAACTCAAAAATATCCCCAAAATCTGGTTGTCACGTATACAGGCCTCTAAAGTATTACAATTGATTCAAAAGAAAAATACTAGTCTCAAATGACTTTGTTTCTAGAATAGAACAAGATCATAATTAAGGAGAAAGAGCGTTTGCTGAGTTGACAAACAGCTACCTCACAAATCTCCAAGAAGCCTCGAAAAAAAAGAGAATATATCACAAAGGTCCAGGCTAGCAACCTACAAAAAAAAATGTAGTAGCAAGGGGTGAGTACCAAACCACACGGTACTCAGCAAGTAAACCTCTAAACACAAGCTAAGGGGATAGAATACGGGTACTCCTTACACCCTAACCAAACCTCCTCAACTACAACCTGCATAAAACCAGGCCAACCTAACAGTTCACAATTTACAAGCGCATATCTCAACAACAACATTTTAACAATCACATATTCTCAACAACAAGCTCAATATTCATCAATTACAACCTCCACAACTACAACCTGCTTAAAATCAGCCCAGCCTAACAGTTCATAATTCACATAGCACACAACTCAACAACAATACTCTAACAATTACATATCCTCAACAACAAGCTCAATATTCATCAATCATAGTTCCACAGAAAGGCACTCACAAGATCAGCAAAACACAATATCAAGTTCACTAATGATAAATATGTGCAATGCAATGTCAAGTATCGTGATGCATGTCTGACCTAGTGATACACACCCACTCTCTCTCAGTCCGTGACCCATGAGGGACATATCTGTCCATGCATCCATCGCAGCGTGCGATACGACCCTCGATAATAGTAACCATCGTGGCACGCGATACGTCTCTCGAAATATAGTATCCAGCGCGGCGCGCGATACGTTCCTCGAAATGGTACATTCTCTTTAATTTCTTATTCTTTCTCAATTCACATAACACTTGTCACAACCATGTCTCAGAACAATGCAAATGACATGTTCACACAAATAATGAGGAGATGACCATTTTCATAACATTGCACAATTCACAAGCTCCTAAGAAGTGGCATGAAAAATTTGATCAAGTCTTGATGAAAGACGGGTTTTCTTCTATCGAAGTGGATAAATGTGTTTATACTAAAATAGTAGACAATGGTTATGTGATAATATGTTTATATTTTGATGACATGCTTATATTTGGTACAAATTTAAATATTGTGCAGTGTATAAAATCATTTTGTCTACTAATTTTGATATGAAAGATCTGGATGAAGTAAATATGATATTGGGAGTTAAAGCTATAAGGAGTGAAGATGGTATAATGTTGTCACGAGAGCATTATGTGGAAAGACTTCTTAAAAAGTTTGAATGTTTTGAGGTGACACTTGTGGCCACTCCTTATGATGCTAACTCTCAATTGAAAAAGAATAAAGGTGACCCAGTTGCTCAGTCTAAGTATGCTCAGATCATTATGAGTCTGATGCAGTTAATGAATTTTACTAGGCCTGATATAACCTATGCTGTGTGAAGACTGAGTAGATATACTCATAATCCCAATAAAGAGCATTGGTCTGTATTAAATAGACTAATGAAGTATTTGAGAGGAACCATGAATTATGGTCTCATGTATAGTGGATTTCCTTCTACATTAGAAGGGTATTGTGATGCAAACTAGATCTCTGATTCAGATGAGACAAAATCCACTAGTGGATATGTGTTCACCTTAGGTGGTGGTGCAATATCGTGGAAATCAGCTAAATAGACGATCATTGCTAGATCGACTATGGAGTCAGAGTTTATAACTATGGAGCTGGCTGATCTGAGGCTGAATGGCTAAGAAATTTCTTAGCGAATATCCCTTTAATAAATGATGAATTGTCTCCTGTGTTTATACACTGTGATTGTCAAGCTGCAATTGCTATTGCGAAGAATAAATCTTACAATTGTAAGAGTAGACACATGAAATTGAGACATGATGTCGTTAAGCAGCTATTGAGAGATGGAGTAATTTCCATTGATTATGTGAAGTCAGAATTGAATTCGGCTGATTCACTGACTAAACCCATGCGAAGAAAATTAATTCTTCAATCCTCGATAGAGTAGGGTTAAGGCTAATATGGTTGTCAATAGAGATGGTAACCCAACTTATGTTATTGGAGATCCCATGAAGTAGGTTCATATGGATAATAACAATTCGATATTGACACTGTGCACTAACTGAGAGTGCTTGAACTGCTACTAAAAATGAGGGATGAGTTATTAACTCTTAATGAATTCATAGTCCTTTATCAAGGATGGCGTATTTAAAGAAATATACACTTGATGAGTTCACCTGTATGAGAAGTGGAGTGAAGCCGCTCCTATGAGATTTTGGCCTAGTCTCTAGAGCTCTCATGAATAACTAGGCACACGCATGGCTTATTGGCGCAAAACCGCATTGAACAACAAAATATGAGGATTAAAATGTGATTAGTAGAATCACTGACTTACATAAGAATAATTGGTTCATAGAAATTTTATATTTCATCAATAATTCTGTAAGTTAAATTTTACTGGTCTACGTTTGGTTCATAGTCTGAAAGACACCGAACCTATAACATTTTGATCATACAAAATAAAGCAAGTCGAGTTCTTCTATCTCAAAATTATTTTAAAATACATGGGGGATTGTTGGATATTTTAAAATAATTTAAGACATATTTTGGACTCTATTAATTTGTGACATAAGAACTTATGTCATTAAGTTGATGACTAATGTGCTTATGTCACTAAACTTAATCTCCAAGTATTAATCTACTTTGTCCCCAAGTTTAACTCCTTTGTCTCCAAGTAATGTTCCCTTTGCCTCCAAGTAACACTGTGTAATATGTTTTACTTCACTGCCAATGCTCCTCTATGTATAGTAGTTGATGGAGTTTTGAGGAGTGACAACCAAGTGGAGAGTAAGAATTGGGCAAAAAACTTAAGTACCTTAATTATTACTATATAGCAATAGTTTTTCCCCCCACTTATATAGCAATAGTTTTTTCTCAAAACTAAAATTTATAGTTAAAAAAAAAAACCTAGAAATAGTCAGCCACGCTTATCTCATATTTCTTGATTTTCTCCAATTATTTTACCTTTCACGATTTACTTAGATTTGTTATATATTCTCTCTCATGAAGAAAGATTTTTAACAAAAATAAAATTCTCTTTCTACTCATTCTGATCGATTGTTGAAACATGGATACCAACAATTTTTGAATTCTAATTCAACACAACGAACGATGGGACGCATCATGTATTTAAACAAATAAGGATTGAATTGGTTTTTTTATGCGATTATTTTAATATATTTGTGATTTTTTTCCGTATGATCGTTTTTCTTAAAATCTATATTAGGTCGTTTTGGTATTTATTCGTTGGTTTAAATTGTACGTTTTTGTGGTTAGGTATAAGATTCATATGCTTTGGTAAATGATCTAGTGCAACGATTGGCTGGTTTCAATTCTTGAATAAACAATAAATATTATTAATCGTTTTTGGTATATTATTAGGTTCAATTCTGTAGTATGTTTTTATAAACATCATTATTCATCATTTATTTTTGGTGTGAGTGATATAAATGCCAAATTACTTGAATATTATTTTGATAAAAGACTAGGTGTAATTGATAGTGTATTTGGTGTAGGTGATTTGATGTAATTGATAGTGTATATTGATTGTTAATAAACATAAAAAATTGGGATTGTTTTTTGGGTTTATGCTCTGATGTAATTATATATTTTATAACGTATTTAAACACCAACTAACATGATATTTTTTTGGTTCATCTATTGGGGTAGTAGATAGTGTATTTTCTGATATAATTGATATATTTAGGTTGTATATAAACACCAACTTTCATGGTAGTTTTTTGATTCATTTATTGGTGTGTTTGTGATGTATATTCTGGTATAATTGATATATTTAGGTAGTATATAGGCACCAATTTTCTTGGTAGTTTTTTGGTTCATCTATTGGTGTATATATGGTGTATATCTTGGTAGAATTGTTAATTTTATGTCGTATATAAACACCAACTAACATGATAGTTTTTTGGTTCATGTATTTGTGTATATAGTGTATTTTTTGGTGTAATTGATATATTTAAGGTCATATATAATCACCAACTAACATGGTAGTTTTTTGGTTCATCTATTGGTGTATTTGAGGCTTCTACATTGATTCAGGGAAAAAGGGCTCGAGTTGCAACACTTCTATTCTTAATGGACAGCAAGCTACCACAGATGATAGCCTTTTTGCTAGGAATTTAAATGTGTATTTTTTGGTGTAATTGATATATTTAGGTCGTATATAAACTTCAATTTTCATGGTATTTTTTTGGTTCATCTATTGATGTATTTTATAGTATATTTTGGGTTGTCCAAAATTATTTTGGAGATTGATTAACAATAAATTGTAATCTAACACAGGTAAACATGGATTACAATATGAGATTTCTTGTAGTCATACAGTTTCTGCTATCAGATACAGAAACAAACACCGCGAAGATTATTGTTCAACTTATCTTATGCAATCTCAATTGATCCAATGCCTTGCGAAAGCACTTGGTATATTCAATCACATATTATGGGAGAATAGTGTTACCATCAATTGCAAGAAAACAACAAGGCAGACCACCTAATAATGATCGTAGGAAGGAATTCAACCAAGGAAAATTCAAAAGGTGTAAAGTTACTTGTAGTAAATGTGGTACACTAGGGCATAACAAAAAAGACTTGCCCCAAATTTGCGCCTCAGAATTTGCATTGGTGTTTTTTTTTTTTTTGGTTTTGTTTGGAAAAAGTATACATTTGAATCTTTTAGGTTTTTGTTGAAATTCAGATTTTTTAATGAATGTTAATCACAATTTAATCCATATTTGGTTAATTAGCTAATTCATAATAATGATCAATTTATAATAGTGGTGTAATTATTGTTGTAACATTGGTGATCGATTGCATGTTGATTTACTACATTATGATTTTTTTGGTGAAAATATGATATAACTGTTCAAATTTATTGGTGGTATATAATGGTGGAATTGCTTGTATTATATAATATTGAGGGTTGATTGACCTTAAGAGAAAAGATAAAAATGGTGAAAGCATTAAACTGGTGAGAAAGAAAAGAATGGTGAAAATGATGAATATGAACGGAAGATAGAAATACAACAATGGTTACAATTTCTCTCCAAATAAAACTACATAGGAAATAATGAATATTTAGAAAGAATAAATTGTTGGAAAAGGAAAAAGGTTTTACTTTACATTCATTGAATTAAAAAGGAAGAAAATAAAATAATATCATTCAAAAGGCAATAACGTGTGCAAACAAAACTGTAATTGGGAGATAAATAAGGCATATAATCCCAAAAATAGGAGAGAAGAAAATCGAATTTATATAATTAAATTAACATAAAAAATTAATTATTCTACTATGTATGTAATTTATAAACTATGTTTATAATTAAATAAAAGTATGTGCATATATTGTTAATTAAAGTCTTAAGTAGTATATATATATTATTGTAATTTTTCCAATTTTAAATGGTATGTATATTATTGGATTTTCTTTGTGCTATAAAATAAAAATAGAAAACATACCAAAAAAAAAATTATAATAACTTGTGTAAGTTGAGATTAGTAA
The DNA here is from genome assembly GCF_019186545.1 of Solanum stenotomum. NCBI lineage: Eukaryota > Viridiplantae > Streptophyta > Magnoliopsida > Solanales > Solanaceae > Solanum > Solanum stenotomum. The sequence goes on from NC_064282.1 coordinate 27,973,668, forward strand.
ATCTTGCAAACTTTATGCTATATGAATATTGTTTCAACTCAAACACATGAATACTAAAAAGAAAGCAAAAAGAAAATGATTCAATAGCAATTATTAAAAGGCATATATAAAAAAATGCAATATCGAGCATGAAAATATTAATATTGCAATCAAAAGCTAAATATACGAGAGAATAAATTACCAATTGTTATGCTTCATAAAGTACAAAAGATGATCGAGACGAAAAAGTGAGTCGAAGAGACCAGTGGAAAGAGCAAATAAGAAAAATCAACTTAACACTATATATGCAAACCAAAAAAATTTAAATAAAAGTCATGATTCGGAGACGCCTACAACTTAGGAAATCAGCAAATTTATAAGCTTATCAAATGGATTCAAGGTACAGTAAAACCTCACTAAATTGATACTCGATTAATTAGTAACCTAAGTAATATAATATTCTTTTCTGGTCCCGACTTGGGCTAGTTGAAAAAATCACTCATTTCGATAAAAAAATAAGATAATATATTTTCTGAAGACCCTTATATAAATATATGATCCCATTAATATTATAACTTAATAATTCGTTAAACGTATAACTATCTATATCTAAGACAATTTAACGAAACATGATTATATTGTGTTCTATTATTTTTTTGTTAAAATCTAAATCTTGTTGAAGCTCATCTCTAACTTTTCTTATTACATCCAATAGTTTCGATATTGTCGTTCTGAACTGCACCACAAAATTGCGAAGAGCTCTAAATGTAATAAGTGCTTCCTGACCCGTAACCGGTCCAAAGGTATTGTATCATCTTCTACATTATCATCAACATTATTTTTTTTCAATGGTATCCACAATTTCTTTTAAGCTCTAGACCTATGAACATGTATCATTTTCACCCATCCAACAGGTTATTAATATCCATTTTGTTGCGGTAACCGAAATCATTAATCATGATCTCAAGTTCATGAGTGACGTTTTCACAAGTGGATTCATTTAAATTCTCTGAGCTTTCATCCCAAACGAATTTTGCGGTGTCGAAACACTCTTTAAACTAATAAATATTAATTTATTGATTAAATAATATCTCTATAAAATAATAATATTTTATGGTCCCACCGATATTAATTTAGTGAGGTTTCACTGTAATTAATGGTGATGAACTTTTCAAATTATGTCATTATGTCTTTTTAATTTACAAAACAGTAGTAAAGTTATAACCGTAAGAATCCTTTTAGATACCTCTCAGAAAGGAGAAAATAACGTAACTATTGATATGCACTAACTTTTAATTTATTAGATGTTGGGATTTATGTAGTTTTATGATTGACAAAGAAAGATGAATCACGTCAGTCAACATGGTTCAAAGGTACACTGTACGAGCAGTTGAATTTGAAAAAGCTTTTAAGACGAATAAAGACAAGAGTGCAGAAATAAAGAAATGGATAATACTAATTTCGTGAGAAAACCCAAGGAAATAAACATCTAATGAATTGAAGAGAAAAAATCAATGAGTTTGATTTGAAGGAGTCTAAAGAGGCAAAAAGTTTTAATTGAAGAAGGAGTCTCACTTAAAGTAGAACTCCTCAAGTTACTGCTGAATTGAAGTGTTGGAGTTCGACTACAATACAAAAGAATCAATGAATGTAATTTGAAGAAGAAGTCTAAAGAAGCAAGGAGTTTGAATTGAAGAAGGAGTCTTACTTGAAGTAGAAATCTAAGTCGAGATTTCAAGTCATTGAGGAGTTTGAAGTGAACAATAACTCTATGAAGAATTGTGGTTAAATAGAAATGAAGTCGTCCAGAATACTTGTGCACTTATAGAGCAAAAAGAGCAATTGAGGAATTGACTTCGCAAGTGCTACCAACGAACTGAAGGAACACATAGAAGGAACACATTGAAGAACCTGATCCTTTTATAGAGTTTATGTGTTAGGAGTTTTTCTTTGTGAATGAATTTTGATGTAATATTAGTTCAGTGAGTTATAAACTGAACTAGGAGTATTGTCTTCAGGTTGTGATAAGTCGAAGAGTCGGGAACACATACCTTGGGAGGTTTGTGTTGAAGGTTAGGAATTAGAGTTAGTTCCTAGGATTACAAGAGTTGTAATCTAAATCCATAACTTGAAGTTAAGGAATTAGACTTAGTTCTGTAGGTTGCAAAGTTTGTAATATATTTTCTGTGGAGGCTCAGTGATTTAGTGAAGTTGGTGTTAAATCCTCTGGGGGTACAAGTAATGATTTTTAACACCTTTTGAGCCGGGTGTTTTCCACGTAAAAATATTGTGTTTTTACTTATTATCCTTACTCATTTGTTGGAACATGTTAGGTAACTTGTTTCACATTTAGGCGAAAAGTTAAAATCCATAAAATTACTAGGTCGTGCAGACTAACATTAGAGAATAAAAAGATCATCAATATCTTATAGATGTTATTCCAATTGGAGAGAAAAGAATCAAAATTGTCCGTTATCTTTAAGTAAAGAGTCAAAGTAATCCTTGTCTTTTAACATGGAATACTAATAGTCCCCGTGTTTCAAGAATTGGTACACTTTTGATATTCTTCCATGTATTTGTTTATATTTTAATGACACTTCTCTTTGCACGTGAGAAGGGCCTTGTCTATTTCCACCATTGTTAACCATATCTTTCCTATATAACTCTGTTTCCACCATTGCTAAACAAAATTTTCCCTTCTTTTTCTCTAGTCATTTATAATTGGATTAATTACTTAAGTGGATCATTTTTTAAAAATAATTACTTATTTTAAGTATACTCTTTAATTATTACCATTTATAGCAATATATAACAATACTATATATTTTATTAGATTTGTCTTTCTCTTTTGCGTCTTTCTCCTTTTTCTCTCTCGCCTTTTTAGTTTTTATCTCTTTTTCTCGCTCTTTCTCCCTTTTTTTCTTTATATTGTTCTTTTTCCCTTGTTTTCTTTTCTGCTACTACTTTTTCTCTCTTGCTTTCTTTCTATTGCTTTTTCTTTCTTTTTTCTTTTTGTTGCACTTTCTCCCTCTCTTTCTCTTGCTTTTTCCCCCTCTTTCTCTCTTTATTTTCTTTCATAGTGTAGTCAATGATTCATAGACTAAATAAATTTGTATCAATAATTAATTAATTAGACAAGTAATCTAATCGTAACAAATGAAGAGACATAATAAATTGCTAAATGAATTAAACTTGAATTAAAAATGTGTTCCACACATATTAAAGTTGAATTAGAAGAGAATTAATATGAATGCAAAATGTAGCAAACGAAAGAGCATTATATGATCTGTAAACTGAATGAAATTGTATCAACAATGGATTTCACAAGTAATTAAACGTAAACAATCAACCAATAAATTGCAAAATCAATTAAAATTGTATTTAAAAGTGTATTACACTAATATTAAATAAGTAAATAAATTAAATTTGCTTTAAAATTGTATTACACAATATTAAAGTTGAATTAGAAGAGAGAATTAATAATGAATGAAAAACGTAACTAACGAAAGACAAGACAGCGATCTATAAACTGAATTAAACTTATATTATTCATGAATAAAACATGTATTATATATGTCTTATAAATTATTTTTGATTTGTATCACTAAGAACGTGAGTGATGTTTGCAATATGTATTAAAAATGTATTGTGCATGTATTATAAGTGTGTTACCTAAATTACTTTAGTTCATATCATTAAAAAGGGAGTGAAGTTTGCAATATATATTATAAATGTAGGATGTATTATTCATGATTTTAATACAATTTTAATACAATTATGAAACATATCTAATACAACTTTAATACAAACGCGATATAGTTCCGTAAACTTCATCATTTTCGAACTTCAATCTAATATTTCTCCTAAAATCAATTCTAAACTTAACCAAATCCTCTTAAAATTGAGATATAAACTCCAAATGATATTTGCAATTATTTGTGGGAACAACCTATCCAAACTAAAGAGCAGACAAGTAATCTAATCGTAACAAATGAAGAAACATAATAAATCGCAGAATGAATTAAAATTGAATTAAAAATGTATTATACACATATTAAAGTTGAATTAGATGTGAATTAAACACACATGCAAAATGTAGCAAACGAAAGATCATTCTGTGATTTATAAACTGAATAAAACTTGTATCAATAATGAATTAAACAAGTAATTTAATCATAACAAATCAACAAATAAACTGTAAAATGAATTAACTTGTATTAAAAGTGTATTACACAAATATTAAAATTGAATTAGAAGAGAGAATTAAGCATGGATAAAAAATGTAACTAATGAAACACCAGACACCTATAGAGTGAATTAAACTTATATCAATAATGAATTAAACAAATAATCAAATAGCAACAAATAATAAACTACAAAATGAATTAAATTTGCATTAAAAGTGTATTACACAATATTAAAGTTGAATTAAAAGAGAAAATTAAGAATAAATAAAAAAACGTAACTAACGAAAGACAAGACAATAATCTATAGACTGAACTAAACTTGTATTATTCATAAATAAAATATGCATTATATGTATCTTATAAATTATTTTGGTTTGTATCACTAAGAACATGAGTGATGTTTGCAATATGTATTAAAAATGTAGTGTGCATGTATTAATCATTTGGTTGGTATCACTAAGAAGAGAGTAAAGTTTGCAATATGTATTAGAAATGTATTTTTCATGAATAAACCTTATATTATACGTGTCTTATAAATTATTTGATTTGTATCACTAAGAAAATGAATGATGGATGCAATATGTATTATAGATGGATTACTCATGAATAAAATTTATATTATATGTGTATTATAAATAATATTTATTTATCACTAAGAAAATGAGTAGTGACGGTTGCAATATGTATTAAAATGTAATGTGGATGACTTATAAAGGTATTATTAATGTGTTACCTAAATTATTCTTGTTGGTATCACTAAGAAAGGAGTGAAGCGTGCAATATGTATTATAAATGTACTACTCATGAATAAAATATGTATTATATATATCTTATAAGTTATTTTGATTTGTATCACTAAGAAAAGAGCGACGTTTGCAATATGTATTACAAATGTATTGTTTCTATATTATAAATGTATTAAAAGTGTGTTGCTTAAATTATTTTGGTTGATATCACTAAAAAAGAGTGAAGTTTGTAATATGTATTATAAATGTATTGTTCATGATTTTAATACAATTTTAATACAACTAATACAATTGCGATACAGTTTCATAAACTTCACCTTTTTAGAGTTTCAATCTAATATTTCTCCTAAAATTAAACTTAACCAAAACCTCTTAAAATTGAGATATAAATTCCAAATGACATTTTCAATAATTTGTAGGAACAACCTATCCAAACTAATCACAAATTCGTAAAATTGAAATAATGAATTTAAAATTTGAACTTTATAATGACCATCAATGGTGAACTTTTGTTGTTGTAATTTTAGAGATTTGAAATTTCTGCTTGAAAACATGATTTTGTACAAATTTTCATCTTTCCATTTCTTTTTTCGTCGTATTTTTTTGGATAAAAATAATGAAATATGAAAAATTGATTTGTTATTTAAATGAAAATTTGAAAGAAGAAGAAGAATCTTTTTTTTAAAAAAGAAAGAAAGAAGAGGAGGAAGATAATAATGATAGAGAAAGAAAGATGAAGAAGACGAATAAAAAAATAAAAAGAGGAAGAGGAAAAAGGGTCGAGAAAGAGGTAAGCGACTGTACATTTCTTAATTTCAAAAAATTGTTATATTTAGTTAGAAAAATTATATTGTCATAGATGGTAAATATTATTTTAATATAGTATATTTATGTGATTTACCCTTTATAATTTCACAACTCTAATTACCCTATGAGACAAACAAAATAAAACTAAAAAGATTAATATTTGGAGAAGTAAAACTCATTCATCGTTGTTTTTGAAGAGTATTACTTTTTTTTTTTTTTTTTTTTTTGTGTATATACCATGGAAGTCTGCGGCAAAAGCAAACTTTTCTATTATTATGGATAGAAAGAAGTTTTTCTATTTTTATGAATACAAAGCAATGTTGATCGAGCCTTCTTTGATATCCTATGCGATTGATTGTTTAATCAATTATCAGTGATCATTTCACAAGGTGCTTAATCAATTATCAGTGATCATTTCACCTCATTGTCCATTCTGGTATTTGATTCTCTGTCATTGTTGTGCCTTAACGACATAGTTGCTTCCGAAAATTGGTCAAGATTTTAATAAAATTCAGAACAAAAGTTTGATTACAGGGTTTGATTTTAGGAAAAAGGGAAAGAGATAAATCAGAAGTCTGATTTGATAAGGTAAAAGAAGAAGCATGGAAAAACGAGTTTTGGAGGGGAAATTTCTCACGTGCAAAGAGAAGTATCGTTAAAATATAGACATATGTTTGGAAGACTATCAAAAGTGTACTAATTCTTAAAACATGAAGGACTATTAGTGCTCCATGTTAAAAGATAAGAATTATTTTTACTCTTAACTCAAAGATGTAATGGCTAAGGAGCATCAGTACTGTTAGGATATACTATTAACCATGCGTTTTGATATAGTATTATTATTGAACAATTGTTTATTCATTTATTCAATTCAATAAAGTGTTACATTAAATAGATCAATTGTCATATATGTGTCCTTAACTTATATAGTAGATGATTTGGTGTATAGAGTTTAAGCTTATACACAGAAGATTAAATCATCGGTTCTTATAAGTTAAAAGTTATAGTTCACAATCGTAGATGGAAATTTTGGACAAAACCATCAGAAAGATTGTAGCACGAGATTAAATGTAATTTATCTTGATTATGAGAATGGTATAGTTCTAACTTCTCGTGCTAGTGCATTTTGTATGTATTGAACGGGACCAAGCAGAGATAGATGTTTTAGACTGACTGATAAAAACATATTCTCTAAACTGTTAAATGTACTTATATTCTTAATCTTGATATAACGATTATGATCTGTATATATTAATTATCGTTTTGATTTATTAAAAGGTGAGATTCTGAGATGGGTCAATATGCCTGGTAGATTGGATGATAATAATATATATTGGTGAAATAATTAGTTAGTTGATGGAATCCATGTCTCAGTATAGAGATTGATGATACACCTTTTTATGAGAAACTTATAAGTTTTCATGTGTAAACCCGGCCGGTAGATTTATGAATCTGGCACATGAAATAAGTTAAGTGTTGCTCTAAAGGAAATTAATCATTGAATTAAATTCGTCAGTAATTTAATTTATTGATTAGTATCTGGAATCTTAACATGGGGAATTACATAAGTGTTTAATTGTGAATTTCGAAATATAAATAGAGGAGTGCAATTACGAATTTTTAGTGGAATGATTTGTAATTTATTATGGTAAGAATAATTCAAATTAATTATTTGGAATTATTTCCATAATAGGAAGCAGTAATAAATTCTATGGTCCCTCCAGTGCCCAATTTAACTAGAACTCAGAATCCTATTTTCTAGTAGAAGAAGGAAAAGTAACATGTATATTTTCCTCCAAGAAAGAAACGTGAGTTTTGGGTTTTCTTGAAGAATAAGGATTTATACTTTCTTCTCCTTTTTGGACTAGGAAGACATCTCTATAAGTAGGGATTCTTCTAACCTAGAAAGTAAATTCAGTATTCTATACGATACTTGCCCACCCAAGTATTGAGAGAGTTCAATTGTTATTTGGGACCACTGTAGAAGACTGTAGAGCTGGAGTTGAATTTGCTTCAAGATATCTGCACACGCGCAAGAGGTAATCCTGAGTTAATTTTCAGCATACCTTGTATGTGATATGTATTTGTGATTGTTGTCTATACTCATGCAAGATGTATGATTCTGGAATGCTTCCGCTGTGAATGCTATTTTCTAACAAGTACTACATGAAATTTGTATAACTTCTCTAAAATAGTGAAAGTGGCATTTCTCAATCATCCGTTCAATGTATGTATACATTTGTTTATTATTTTATGAGATATAAATTTAATTTTTGAAGAGAGCTATAAAGAGTATTTGTAGTTTTATCCATAAATATTATAATATTAATGTTTTTTTAAAAATATTTAATAACAACTTTATAGGGGTATTTTGGTATTTCAATTTTCAACTTTATTTTTTGTTCTATATACGATGACTAGTTTCTGAACACGTGCATTGCATGTGTGTCCCATGCAATATTTTATAAATTCGTTAGGATGATTAAAATTCAATGAAAACATGCGTGTAATGAGGGATGGAAATGGGGAGGGGCGGGGCGGGTGCGGGGTAAATCCGCAAAAACTTGTCACCGCCCCACTCCACCCCGCATAGCACAATTTATTATTTTTGCCTCGCCCCGCTCCAGCCCGCTTGAACCCGCCCCACACTCAAATATTCTTTTGCATCTAACGTTTTATGTGGCGACAACCATTTTTATTTTTCATTCATATAAAAAAAAAGTGAATTGTGTCAATTTTATTAGAATAACAATATAATTTCATTAACGGGTATGTAAAATCTTTCTCTAGCTACTACCAAGTGTAACAATCGAACAATTTTTTATAATCAGAACTACAACTGGGATCAAATAATGAGAAAAACTACATACCAGAGACAATCAAGAATTTGAAGGATTGCCTAAAACTTAATAGGGTATGTAAAATTGGAGTTAAAAGATAGAAGAAATTTATCAAGAATTTTGTATCCGCCCTGCTCCGCTCCTCCGCCCCGCAAAATCTCTAACCCGCACTGCCCCGCAAATACTGTAAGCCGCCTTGGTCCATTATCATCCCTAGTAAAATATGATATGATGTTTGGGTATTTATGTTGAAAATTCAAATTTGTTTCATTGGTGCTTTCATCCAAAGATCTTCAATAGAGAACCAATATTGCAGAAAATCTCAAGTTATCTCTCCCTCATCCTATCTTGACGGGAAAGCTTTGCAATGATACCAATGGCTTTTCCAAAACAAACAATTGGCAGATTGAGAACATTTTACTGTGAAAGTATAGATTCGCTTTTGTAAACAACATCTCAAATTGCCAGAAGTTGGCTCGGCCAATCTCCAACAGTGGCGCAATCTAGCCAAATTCACCTTTGCTTCAAAATTTTGATGAAAAATCTGAAGACAAAAGCAAAATGGATGTGCACAAGGTGTTCGACAAAAGGTAACTAGTTGCTGCCCCATTGTATTTGCTGAGACGCAATCAGATACTCCAATTGAAATGGCTGGTGAACAAGCTACAAGTATCGAAAGTATGCAGTCCAATTGTTCGATGGACATCCCAAAGAGAACTGTCATAGAGGAGAAATTTGTGCGGATGAAATGATACCTGATGTGGAGGGTGGAAAATCTAATGGGGAAGAAGAACTTGACGAAGGTGATCTACTGGTGGAGAGTGTAACACAAATTACTTTTTCAATGAAATTATGTAGCCCTTGCAAGGATTGTTCAACCATAGTTGTGGACGAGTTAAAGGACATCCTTAAGACATCAACACGTCATATTTGCTAATACTGTCATTGATCAACGTCTTTTAACCCAATTTCAATTCAATTTTGGTGAGATTACCTTTGTTGTCTGTTTGTGGAATTGCATCAAATCTGTGTATGGGAATCCCGGAATTAGTTATGAGTTCCTGGTTCTAACAGATTCTAATAAGAACGTAGAGGCACATGCATTATTTGAAGAAATTAGAAAAAAAGAGTTGTTTACTTGTGAAGTTGTATGATTAGGAGCATGTAGGTGATGCTGAAATGGGTGTTATGAGCAGGGGTATTTTGATAACTTCTGGTGCGACGTACAGGCTATTGTGGAATCTTATATCAAAGTTTTATCTTTATGGCCTTTTTACTCACCTTGAGGAGCAATACATGATTTCTCAATTGAGTTGGCTTTATCTACTACTAATAAAGAAGGATGGAAGAGAAAGGTGGAAGCAAATTTCTTAAAGTTTGATCATGGGCTGCAGTATCTCAACTTAATAGAAGAGTCTAAGTTTGAAGATGAAAATCCATACTATGTGATCATTGTAGATATGCTTGGTCGATCAAGTCGAATTTTGAAAATTATCCTTGCTGCAAATCCGCATATATCTATATTGCTCTTATTAGTGGAAGATGAGGATTCTCATTGCTATATTTTTATGACTCAATAAATGCAAAGAAGTTGCTCTGAATTGCTGGCTTGCCATTGACAATGTCAAGCAGATACTATACTAGGATTTACGCTTTACCCGAACCTTGAGGACAAGGTTCTTTTTGAGGCAGGAATTATTGTTGTGAACCCGGTAAGGGCCTATGGTCTAGAAACACTAAATAAGACTGATACAGTTGGGAGTGTTGAGCTGAGTAAAATGTTGGAATGTCTTATTTGGAATCCGGGTCCATTTGACAACTGGTTAAAAAGGACTAGGAATTAGAAAGAATGATTATATGCGTACTGTGAAGAAACCATATGTTCCTCTCATCTTCTTTCTAGAGTCTAAACTTCTCATCCCATTCTTATCTGTATCCTTAGATACTTGTTAGTTTTCATTGTAATTCAAGAGTTCAAGTGTTGTTGTAATTTGACTATCTTATCATACAATGTTTGAGTATTTGTGTTGAGAATTCCAGTTTGTTTCAGTATATCAAAGAATTAGTCCCAAATGAGAATAGAGTAGAATTGTGAAGTTCTAGTATGATAATACCATACCATAGGCTCATTCTACAAAAGACTTGGTGATTGTGTATTTTTATTACAATAAGAAGGGGATCAATTGAGCATACCTAAAACGATTCACTTATCCAAGATTAGAAATACTCGCAGTAGGATAAGTTAGTCAACTCAAATTTTAGAATGATAATATAGCATGAATGAATGATAATGTGACATGTCACAACCTACTAAGCTTTCGAATCTCTCAAATGATTATCCAATTTATGATTATTTTTTTCCCAAAATCTTCCTTTATTTTTTAATCACTTACATGTTTAGTCAATAGTATTTACTCCATAAATATTTTCTTTAACCAAATAATATTTCTTTCTTCATAGCTAAAATATTCTCTCATTTACCCCCATAAAGTTACTCAATAACATATACTTGATAAAATACATTTTGAGAAATGTATTTTACAAAGCAAGAAGCAGATTACAAAGTCAATGAAGATTACAGGAACAAACGAAGAGTTGAAGAAAAGATCCGAAACGGACTTGGATGATGATAAAGAAGAAACACGATGACAGTCCCATAATACGATTACTATGGGATCAAGAAAGAAAATGCCGATGAACATGTCCTCCTGTAAAACTTTTTTCTGATTTTTCTTTCAAGAAGCAGCTTGAGGGACACAAGCAACTCAAGAAACAGTCACAAAGGTTTCAAGAAGATGGAGACTGACCGGATTCAACACAAAAAAAACTTGATAGTGACACAGAAAAGATGAATGTGGCCACCAAGCGTCTATAAGTTTCTCATCATAAAAAACTTCTTTCTAAGTGTTCACCACAGAAACATAGCTATGCACCAATACAAAATGAAACACAAAACATCAATGAAATGAAGAAATTTGAATCAAGCATGAGGAATGTTAAGCCATTAATCCTTGGTCAATGCCCCTTAATGCTGCAAGATAATTTATTTTGAGACATAATTGAGTTTTAGAAATCTACAAAACTCTTCACATTTTGGTCTAGGATTAACAAAAGAAAAGTTTGATGCTTCAATCTGTAGACGGTAAATACAGAGGCATTCCTGCTGGATCAAGCTCCCAGAAACCTCGCAAACTGCCACGTCTCTCTTTTGTCAGGCGAAAAGCAGGAATTCGATGAGAAAACCTGAGATGCTCGGATACACATATTTTCAATACTCCGTCAGTCTCTTCTTGTTCTTCCACTTGAGGCTTGTGGACAGACTTGAAGCCTTTTACCCACACCAAGAACTTCACGTCTACAGAATTATCAGAAACATTCACTATTTCAACAATCTCATATTCAAAATCTTCTAGATTATTACCATTCAGCTGAGGACTCCAGTTGTTGTATACTGCCCAAACTTCACCTTTTCCAGGGAAGATCTTGTATAGTCCCCTCTTCACAAGTTCTGCTGCTACTACATGTGAAAAGTTGTTGGTTACAGTATATTTGTTTAGCTTAGTGTTTCGAAACTTAAACAGTCCACAACCAATTGGCATTGTTTTATCATGCCACTGTATTGTACTTTTAGGGAGTGGACACGCATAAAACCATGCCACATGCAACACAAACTCAGGGAGAAGATCTATCTTCCTTATCTGCCCATAGTACCGGGGCAATTTATCTTCATCGCTGTATATCGCCCAACATTGACCAATTTGAAATTTCTCCGGTGATCTCTCAGCAGCAAATCTGTAAAATTCGGGTTCAGGAACCTGATTAGGTACTGATGTAACCAAGTTTTCAGCAGAATTTACAGAATCAATGAAATTAGCTGTCGCTCTTTGGTCTATGGATTCACCAGAAACGCCTACTTTTTCAGGAGGTAAGGAGGCAGGGTCTAGTTCAAAGGATCCTTCAAGAACATCATCCCTCTCCATCCCTGTCATCTTAAAAGAAGGAACTCTATGAGAGAATCTAAGCATCTCCATTGCAGGAACTGGAAATGGGTCTCCTGCTCGATGAAAAAGACAAGTGAAGCCTTTGGCTTTAACCAAGTATGCAACATGCACACCAATAGCATCAGCATAGTCTGACAAGACCTCAACAAACTCATAGTTGAACTTCTTCTTGCTCTCATGACGAGAACACCAGTTCATATCCCAATCTTTAAAGATGGCCCAAGTTTCTCCTTCCTGTGGAAATATCTTTATGGCACCATAGCTATTTCTATTTATTGCACATACCAAATGTGAGAAGATAGGATGATCTTCAACGTCTTCTAAGTTTCCCAGTCTGAACCTACCACAAGAAGCTGGAAGGCCCTCAGATAGCCATTTGGTTTCATCTTCATTCAATGGATCCGGCTCTAACCAAGTTATGCACAACTTAAATGCAGGAGATAAAATCTTCCTGATGATTACATAGAATCTAGGCATGGCATCCAGAGTATCATAAACAGCCCATACTTGCCCAACCTTAAAGCAAGATTCTTCCTTGTCCTTGTCCAAATCACTAAAATCTGGATCTGCACATTCAAATGTTTTTGGCTCAGTCATAGTAGAAGGCCCTACATCTGAGGGAAGATCAACACTTCTTTTTAAAGGTACATCCACTCTTTCATTTGCAGTCTCCGCTTCCTGCTCTGTGTTCTGCAAGCTCTCTTCAGAGGACAAACTGTCCTTCAATTTCTTCTCCTTCCCCTTGGGAGTTGCTGCATGAGACAAATGGTGAACCTCGGATTCCTTAGTAGGAGAGGGATATCCAACCCCCTTAAATCGCTTAGAAGGACCTACTTCTTCAAATTCATCACTTAGATTATCACTTCCTTTTGCAGTTTCAATCTCCATCGCTTAGATAATCTACTAGGCAATCTTATAAATGGAAATTCACCTTACCGAGTATCGATCTCCAACAACCACCAGAAAAAAACAATGAATCTGTGAATCAGGAACTCAGATTTAGAAAAAGAAAAATATCTAAGAGTGAAGAATGTTCTTGATATTCAAAGACTACTCAGTACAAAGAAAAGAGGTGCTATATATATCTCTTCCTCTTGTGTTAGTAACTAAATTCTTCTAACAAACTAACTGACAATTGGTTATAACTAACTTTATGATAACTCTAATCTACCCTTATCCCTTTTAACAGCTTTAACATTTTAACTAAACTGTATTGATCATAAATATTTTCTTACCACAAATATCTTTCGATCAAGTGTAGTAATTTTCAAACATTCTTCTCTCGAGTGAACCGTAGCAAATTAATCAATCTATTCACTTAGCTTGCGTCAAAACTTCATAGCGACACAGAAAAGAAGACAAAACAACACAGCCCTACTCAACGCAGGATGGGATCAACAACAAAAAAGCAGTGCCCCAGTGGTTTAACCAAGAGCATTCAGGCCACCGAGAGTGTACAACTTGCTCCTCATCAAATACAACTCCTTTCCGATTTACTACCACAGAAACAGAGCAACTGCAGTGTAATTAGAAGATCAATCTGTTGTAAATTTCACACAACAGTACTCTTTCTTTTTGTCTTATAAATTGTGGACAGTAGTATCATTCACATGACTACTATTTTTTACCAGATATAATATAGTTGCAAATTCCTAAATGATGTTGTATTCATTCTTTAAACTTCTGTTGTATATAACTCAGAATTTCATTGTTGTCTTTTATCATAGTAATTTGCCACGACCTAATTCACCAGGCCATGCAAACACCTACTCTAACACCTAGATAGGAAGATCCTTTTACCCCAAAATAAATTAGGTCATGCGGAAAAGAAAATAAATTACCATAAAAGCTCTCTAACACTTTAAACTTCATGAAAACAACAAATTTTAATAAAACCTTTCATTAGACCAAAAACACTCCCTAAGGAACTAGTCTAATTAGGTATAAGAGCTACTAAATGAGTACAATTTATACAAGAAAATAGAACACAACTCCCACCATAAGAGAGGAAAAATGAAAGTTGTTGGAGATCATCATCGTTTTCACCTATGAAGCATCACTGACCCTCCAACCAAACGATGCCAAGTGTCATAGCAAGAACAATATCAATACAAAACACACATACTGTATCTGGTACACATCATCGATCGATCGAACCTACCACATAATATAAAGTAGACATTCAAAAGAAACATGCAGTATGAAAGTTACCCCTCCCCAAGTCTCTATCCACATACTTTTACCCTCCCAGGTATAATGCCTATAAACTAATGCACCTCGATCCCATGCCTCCCTATTGTACCACAATAATATCAAGTCCTAGCCCAACCCTTCTACAACATAGAGATTCACGAATACAAGGCCACCACTAGCCCTATCTGCCAACCTACTACTCTCTCTCAAGTTCTCATGTCAACTCTGGCCCTTTCGAAATAGTACCTGAAACTGGCGCCTTAGATCAACACATCCATCTTGACTAACATCCTTATTATCATGTAAGTTCTAAAAACACTGACAACCATGATTGGTCCCAGCACTTAAGCCATGCACCAGAAGCCTAGCATAGTCCGGACTCCGACTTAATAGTAACCCGCAACATGTTCCACATGGTCAAATGCAAGCCATACCTAAGATGAACTCACCTTTCAGGTAACTCGAACCACTCAAGGATCCAACATACATACATCATATCATACAAGGTAAATCAGGTTCGCTCATGGAACCATAAATGCACATACACAGTTCTCTCAAGGAACCCACAGCACAATTCATTAGATAAAGAACCCCATATTTGTGTTGAAGTTATAAAACCCAATTCATTAGATAAATAACCCCACAAACAAACAAAAAACATAAATATCATCTTTGATGGAATCAAACAAGAACTTGACTTTATGTCTTTACAAAAAAATAAATAGAGAGTTGATGAATAAACTTACAGTGTAGTTGATAACTTGTTTGTTTGAGAATGCAAATGAAAGAGGAAAATTCTCAAGTGAAGAAAATTGTATATATAGGAAAATTTTCATGATTGTGGTAATACATTATTTCTTGATGAGTAGGATACAAGAGGATTAGTAGTTTCTATCATTCATTACAACATTTTAAATGATTTAATTTGATGAGTAGGAGTCTAAAAGGATAAATTTTAAATTTTGATTCTTCTAATATTTTTTAAGCATTTAATTTGGTGAGTAGGTGGTGTGAGAGTAAAATTGAAATTTTATTTAATTTAAAGGTGCTTAATAAAATATTATAAATATTAATATCACAATTATTGATATTTCAGGAGCAAAAAACAAATATATTATGTAACAACATAAAGTCAAAATGATCTAAAAAATATTTGAGTCTTATAAATACTTATTTTATAATGAATTCAAAACCAAAGATATGAAGGTCTAGATTTGAAAGTAAAATCACTTATACAAAAGTTCTAAACTGGAAATGTAATAAATTATTGTACATAAAAGGAAAATTAGAATGTGATTCTTAAATTTCATGATTGAAAACAAAAGAAGGGATCCAAAATATTCTACTACCATTAATGGCAAATTACTTATTGTGCACGAGTTCACTCTACCAAACAACATGATAATTGATCACTATAATTATACTCATGATATAAATATTCTACATCATATTTAAATTAAATTAAATTTAAATACACCCTCTACACTCCTACTCATCAAAGTAAATTAAATAAAATTCTAATTTTACTCTCTTAGCTCCTACTCATCAAATGAATGGTTAAAAAGTATCACAAGGACTTTTAAAATTTTGTTATAAAACTAAAGCAAAATAAGACAAGAAATATAGAAGATGAAAGCAATAGAAATAGGGAGACAAGAGAAAAAAAGTTTTTCTTATTCTTTCAAGTATTCAATTGTTAACCAAATCTTCAAGTGTATCCAATATGAACTCCAATGCCTCCATTTAAGTTATTACATAGAGGCATACAAAATGTTAGTTATAAACATGACATTAACCATGAAAGTTATGGAGACAGTAACCATGTAAGTTATTGTCACGTCCCAAGCCTACACCCTGGGCGAGACTGGCACACGAGAACCATTGTTGGCCCTAAGTGAACCCTTGGTTTGACTTACTTACTTAGCAGAAGACTTAGATATAAGAAAGAGAATCCAAATACAAGATAACTCAACATGTCTCAAACTGAACTCATAATGTTTTAAAAAAAACATTTAACTTAGCCAAAATGGCAACTCAAATCTGAACATAAGTTAATAACAAAATGATGACGAATGAACTAACATCTGACTGACTATCTATGAAACCTCTAAAACAACTGAGATGGATGTCGGGATAGGCCCACGACTTCCTAATGAACTAAAATGATAAAGTAATAAAAAGGGGAATCCTTCGAAATGGAAGGAGGCTCACCAACAACTCTAAAGCTCAACTGGATCAACGATGCGCTGGATGCTGATCCTGGTTACCTACGTCTGCATCATAATAAGATGCAAGCCAATTGGCATCAATACATTGAATGTACGAGTATGCGAATTGGCTAAACATAACTTAAGCTTGAAAAGGATCTGAAAGAAACACTTACCTTGGCTTTACTCAACTCCTGAATAACTTAACTCAACTTACTGAACTCATTTCAATATAAAGCAGTTTAAAAACAAGTGCAATATAAAGAAAACTGTTTAAAACAAGATGTCAACTCTGTCTGTATGCAAAGATACAAATAACTCTGAGATGTATGTAATAATACAATTAAACCGATGTATATAAAAATACAAAATACTGTTGTGGGAGTTTCTCTAATCGACAACCATCACTTAAGAGCTATAGTGATGATACAACGTTTCTTGGCCCCACGCTGCCAGGGCCATCCTATACCTTGCCGGAGGTATAAGACCTGAACTACTAAGTGGATCCACTAGTCTATGCTAAAAAACACTAAGGGTTCATCTAAAAAGTATGACCCTTTTCTACCCATGATGGCTACATGGTTTATGGGGGCTGGGGGTTCTCTGAACGCTCCCCCATATCGGTGCTCAATACTACTCCCAAAATATGATACTAGCTCTTTATGTTTAAAAAATATAACTTCCTGCTGTGGTTTGAGATAATTTCTCAAAACTTAACTCAAAGGCTATCTTGGAAATCAAAGTTTCCTCTCTTGTTTCATTTAGAAAGCGATTACTCTTTTCTGCAAACTAGCCCGAAGGCACTTTGGAAATCGAGGTTTTCTTTCTTGTATAATTGTGAAAATATTTTAAACCCTTTGGGAATACATAGTCCCCTAATACTTTTGAAGAAATGAACTTCAATCTTTACTCTTCACTCAACTTGAACTTTTAGTCTTAAAACAAAGTTAAAACCGTTTGCAAAAGACTTCTTGAAAAGACTCTAAGAACTTCCTAGACTTGGCTCTTGACTTTCCTTGAATTTGAATTTATGGATTCAAGGTTATGATTCATGTTTCTGGATGATTTCTATATGTTTAGAAGTCATTTAGAGTGGTTTGAATCAATGGAAAGTGTTAGTACACTTTAGAAGGACTTAAATAGGCTAAAAGACGAAAACTGGTGAAAATGACGATTTGGGCGCATCCTGGGCGCGCCGCGCCAGCCCCAACTTACTGGGGCTCAAATCTGGCACACTGTTGGCGCACCGTGATGAGTCCACAAATTGGACTCATTTAGGGCTTTATTTTGATAAGAATAGTGTCCTCGAATACTTATTTTGTCTCAATATCTGATGAAAACTCTTAAGTTTAAGGTATTTGAAATTTTATTGAAAGCATGGACACTTAGGCGCAAAAAAGAACAAAAACGCTAAAAAGAACGAAGAAGCTGAAGCCTGAGCATCGCTAAGCACACTTGGTGATTTGCAGAAGGGATTCACTCGGCCCTTTGTTCCAGTGCGCGAAGCCCTGAAGAAGAAGGATCAAAAGGCGATGAAAGGAGAAGTCGGCGCTTTGCCGAATATTTCTGCGAAGCAGTACTATACCGCCCAATGGTCCAGAACATGAAGATGCTGAAGGCAAGCACGGAACGACGATGAAACAGAAGAAGGGCGAGTCGCCGAGTCATTCGGCGACATCGACTAACCTCGCAGAAAGATCGGCCAACACTATTTTTTGAAGTCTATAAATACTAAACTTATTATTAATTTTAAGGAGTCGAACATTTATTTTAATTTCCATAATAGAATAGTACTTTTTGGGATATTTTCTCTCAAGTTTGGAGAGGGTTTTGTGGGAGACTTGAAGAGAGAAGGATTTCATCTTTCTCAAGTTGGAAGTGGGTCTTCTCCATTCTTCTTCCTTTGCTTAAATCAATGTTTAATTTCTTATACCCATTTGATTTTAGTATAATTTTAGGTGTATTTTGTTATTTCTTGATGTGTGGCTAAAAACCCTCATTCTTGGGGTGTGATTTAACAAATATGTGTTGATATTGTTGTTGGGTCTTGCTTGCTGATAGGTTAGATGTATTTTAATGGTGATTTCACCTAGTGGTTGTGGTTTAATTTAATGGGTTTGTAGTTGCAAATACAAAACCACCCATGTATTTTCGGCTTGCCCGAGAGGGAGGTCGTGAAACCAAGACCACTAGACTAATGGCCTAAGGAGTGGGTCGACATGAGGTTCGGCCCAAGAGGGTGAACCCTAGTCCCATATCCTAACACTCAGCTCGAGAGAGTGAGTGGGGTAAGGCGTAGGCTGGTCTTCATGCGGCAAGTGGGTGTCCGAGAGGAACCCATTTGAAACGGGGTAAGTTGTCCAAGAGGGAATTTATTTCCATCTAAAGCTTAGCCTAGTCACTATTATCTTGTAAATTTCCTATCGAAAGCATGTACCCAACGATTTATCTCAACTTGTATTGTGGTCACACCCCGAGAACTTTCTCCCATACTTGATTTTCTTGTTAATTTTTGCTGTCTTTACTACTTGTGACAAAACCCCCAATTGATATTTGACACTTTTGTGTCACCCCCTTTAATTTACAATGTTTATGTTCATTAATGTCTTTAGCTACGACTAATTAGAACTAAATTTTATTTTTCTATTAATTCTCAAAACCACTCCCTTGGGACACAACCCCAACCTTTAGTTGGGTTACTATATTATCGACGATCATAGACACTCGTACCGTAGGTTAGTGTCATTGGTCACGATAAGCATCACGCCGCCCCAGCCTTCCTAGCGCTATGGGGTGCGTCTCGCCAGCCTTCCCACAAACGCAATCTGACAAATTTTTGACCTCGTTCTCTGATCCTAAATCATTTTAATCCAATTCTTTCTCCCAAATTCACTTAAAATTCATGTACCCAAATCATATACACAAAATCTAACCCAAACAACTCAAGGAAACAACACTTAATCATCAAGAAACTCCTTAATCCCAACTCATATTCAAGAACGAAATCAATTCAAGAACAACTATCAAGAACATCAATTTCTCAATATTTTTAGGATGAAAATACGCTGAATTAAACATGGTTGGCGCGTGGGTGAACTAACCCAATGCTATGTGATATCACATACCTTGTAGGGATCACCCCTGACGAAATCCACGATCTAAGCTTGAAGAACTTGACGATTTCCTTCTCTTTCCCCTTCTCTTTTCTCCTCTTCTCTAAAACCCTAACTCTTTTCCAAAACCTAAAGCTGAACAAGTTCAGTTTAGACCCTTAATTAATTCACTAAAACAAATTTAATTAATTGGATAAGGAAAGGACTGAAATACCCTTCAAAAATCCGGATTGGACATTTTCTTATTTGAACAACCCAACTTCCAAAGGGCATAAATCACTCACAAACTCGAAATCGCGCAAACTCAGCGGAGTTGGAAAGTTTATTCCAAGATATTTCCAACCATATTTGGAAGTACACCTAACTCATTTTGATCTAGGAGTTATGGCTATTTGATGTTGACCAAAAACTCACTTTTCCTAACTTAAACAAATTTTCAAGTTTTCATTCTTTCCAAAAATGACTATTTCAAATTCTTAGATTTTTCCTAGCTAATTCAAATTGCGAGATGTTATAGTTATGGAGGAATATCAAGGGGGAAGGTTATGGAGGTTTGGGAGTTACTATACATTATGATGTAATTACACCTTGAAGTTATGGACATCCACATAAATATGTTACAACACTCTCTCTTGAATGTCTGATAATACGCCTCATTAAAAGGTTGCTAATAAGAGCCTTATCTTCAGTCACATTCCTAGTTTCGATCAGTTCGCTGACACTCTCACTAAGTCGCTTTCCAAGAGCTCCTTCCATCGCCATTTTTCCAAGCTAGGTATTGTTGCACCCCATCTAGCTTGAGGGAGGTGTATTAGAACATTATTATTATTACTGCACTCGGCACACATTGTTACTGCTTAGTGTTTTACTGCATAGATTGTTAGATATGTATCCACCAGTTTAGGAGTTTGTTTTATTAGTTTCCTAGTTTGTTGGTTAAGTTTCCATAGTAGGAAGGACTCTCTAATAGAGACTCTGTTAATAGAGTTCTTATTCGATTAATAATAGATCTTTTGCTTCATCTTGCTCAATTACTTATACTTTTTTTTTTTTTATCAATTTTGTTGCATAGGATCGGTCTTTGCCGGTCCTACTAACTCTTGAAATGCTGCCAGAACAGTTGCTGGGGTTTCAACATTTATGTAAGGCCTCAGAGCATTTGTTGCCTCCCTTATTCTTTGTTGCTGCCAATGTTTTCAAAATTGTTTATATCAACTCAAAATAGTTGAGAAATCATTGGATTTTTCTCCATTGATAAATTATCTTGATTATCCTGCTCTTGATACTGATGGTAAAATTTTTGAGATCGACTTGAAAGTAGAATTCACAACAAAATATATTTTCTTAATTATGAAAATAATACCGTACACTCTACACATGTATGGAATTGAAACATCCACAATTTCAACAATCTCTTAAATATGAATTAACAATACAAAATTTAATATTATACATGAATAATGAAATGATTTAATAATTAATAAATTTTAAAATTTGTGAAATTCTCACATGCAAAATATCACAAATGAGTATTTCAATTAATTAAAAATTAAAGGTTCTTAATAAAATATTATAAAGATTAATATCACAATTTATATATATTTCAGGAGCTAAGAACAAATATACTATGTAACAACATAAAGTCAAAATGATTTAAAAATAATTTTTGAGTCTTATAAATACTTATTTTACTGTGAATTCAAAACCAAAAATATGAAAGTCCAAATTTGAAAGTAAAATCACTTATACAAAGGTTCTAAACTGGAAATGTAATAAATTATTGTATATAAAAGGAAAATTAGACTATGATTCTTAAATTTCATAATTGAAAACAAATAAGAAGGGATCCAAAATATTCTACTACCATTAGTGGCAAAATACTTATTGTGCATGAGTTCACTCTAACAAACAACATGATAATTGATCACTATAATTATACTCATTGTATCAATATTCTACATCATATTTTCTTACATTCTCAATGTAGAAGTTTTGACATGGAAAAAAAGATCAAGGTCACTAACTCAGAAAGGATGCTAAAAACTCCCATTAAAAAATTGTAGAATGTTGATCTTCAACAATTGAGTGAGATCGTGAAGGCAAAACTGGATGAAGTTAAAAATGTGGCAAAGCAACAAATGGAGCGTGGCGTGGTGTTGCATTTCCATATCAAATCCTTGGAAATGCATTGGCTCCTTCTAAGGATGAGTAAAAATCTTCATCAAGTTTCGATGTTGGACTAACTAGGTCTGATTAAATTTACCATATTTATGATTTGAATTTTACATTTCAGTATGTTTATCCTAATATGAAATGAAATAAAACTTATGTCTTTCCAACTCAAGTTCCTCCATACAATTAAGAATCACTAATGAAAATCATAAATCTTGGCCATAGAGATTTCAAGAAACTAATTCAAGAATCTCAAGAAAGGTTTTCTTGATCGTTTACCTTCAAGCTAGGGTTTCAAGGCTTCTAATCAAGTTCTTCTTCAAGATCCTTTCAAGATTATTCAAGAACCTAGTTCTTCCAGGTATGTAAATCTATCATAGTGTTGGACTAGTTCGTCCTCACGCCCTACATCTACTTTCAAATCAGTAAAAGAGAAATCTAGGATTCTACCCCTAGATTTGAATATTCTTGAGATAAGTTGATTTGAGTCTTTAAGTTAAGTAGTTTATGCCCATAATTCCGCATGAACCCTCCGAGTCGAGCAAGTGAGTATGAGAGCGAGGAGAATATATTCACGAGTCTACTTTATCATCACGAGATCCTTCGTACCATGAACCATAACTCTTGAATTCATAATTCACATTCAAGAGAGAGTTAAGAGTAGAGTTCAAGAAAACTTTTGAGTTCAATTGTGAATCCTTTGGGATCAATTATCGATTTAAGCTATGTTTTGAGGAAGTAAGTATGACAATGAGAGGAGTTGTATACATGAGTTTCATATTATTATTTAGACCATTGAGTCGAGTCGTTGATGCCCATAAATTCCGCATGAACTCCATCAGTTGAGTATCTTCAAGTTCTAAGTCTTGAGTATTGAGTTCCTAATCCCTTTGAGATTGTATTTCTAATCATGGGACTATTACATGTCACCCATGAAGTCCTTGAGTTGAATTGTTCATGCCCATAATTCTGCATGGACCTTATAAGTCGAACAGTCTTGAGATGAGAAGTATCTTTGAGTCCTTGAGTTGAGTAGTTCATGCTCATAATTCAGCACGAACCCTCTGAGTTGAGAATTCTTGAAATGAGTAGTATCATTGAAGTTCTTGAGTTCCAAGTATTGAGTTCTATATATGATTATTAAAAACCTTTCATTGAGTCGTTCACGTCCATCATTCGGCATGAACCCCTTTTTGAGAAGTCTTTTACAACTTTTTCTAAACTTGTTTTAAGACTTGAGCACTTGAGTTGAGAAAGAGTAGAGTCGAGTTCATTTTCTTTAAAATGATATATGGGAACTAAGTATTCCTAAGAGTAAATGTTTTCACATTTAAGATGAGAGGAAATTGAGATTTCCAAAAGAGTTTTGAGCAGTTTGAGTACCATCTCTTTTAAGAGAAAGATTTTTGAGTAATTATCTCAAATCAAAGAAAAAGTTATGTTTTTAAACATATGAGCTGAGTATTTTGGGAGTAGTATTGAACACTGATATGGGGACGAGTTTGAGTTCAAATAACTCACATCTCCATCATGGATAAAAAAGATCATACTTTTTAGATGATTCCTTAGTGATTTTTAGCATAGACTAGTGGATCCACTTAGTTAAGGCGTCCTATATGACGGTAAAGTATAAGATAGTTCTGGCAACGTGGGCAAGACGCTGTATCATCACTTAGTCTCATAGTGGTGGTTGTCGGTTAGAGAAACTCCCATAGAGATATTATATTTTATTATATAAATTGAGTTGTTATTGTATTCTTCAATACACTGAGTTGATTTCTATTGTTTTAAAAGCTATCCATATATTGCATGTGTATTGTTGCTTTATATTGAGTTGAGTATCCAGAGTTGAGTATCCAAAGTTGAGTACCCAGAGTCGAGTATCATATCTTTGAGTTGAGTATCTAATCTCTGAGTTGAGTATCTTATCCTTGAGTGCTTTTGAGTTGAGTAAGTTGAGTAGTTTTGAGTATCCTTGAGTTGAGTAACTTTGAAAAGAAGTAAGTATGTTTCATTTTTTTTTATCAAGTTCAAGCTTATGTTATGCTTTAGAATTCCCCTTACATGCTCGTACATTCTACCTACTGAGCCATTTGGCCTGCATCATGAATGATGCATATACAAGTATTCAGGGTCAACAATAGGAGCTTCGTGATACCACATGCAATTCTAGTTAGTTATGGTGAGTCTCCTTGTTTCCAGAAGATTTCATTTAGCTTTTAGTTATATCTGTTGTTAGGAAGTCGTGAGTCTTGTCCCGACTTCCATATTTGTCATTTAGAGGCTTCATAGATAGAATGTAGAGTTTCAGAAGTCTATTCATTTATTTTATTAAATGTTTTAAAGACTTAAGTTGCCTATTTTACGGCGAGTTGAATAATTTATTTTTATGAAGAGTTTTTCCTTTGAGTTAAAGTTTTGTAATTGAGTTTCATGAATTTTTATTCTGTTTTAAGCTTTATATGCTTGGGTTAGTCTTCCTCTTGTAGTCAGCCAGGATGAGAGTTTGCTTGGGGACCAACAATGGTTCTTGAGTGCCGGCCACGTCTAGGGTGGAGGCTCGGGTCGTGACAATATTCTCCTCTACTTCCTTAAAGAGTTTTATGTTTGAAATTGGCTGGTCTATCACACTTTTGGTGTACCATAAATTCTATCCTTCAAAGACCATTTATTGAAACATTTGCAGCTTAATTACAATATTTGGTCAGGAAATATATCTAGCAAATTATTTGCAATATTTTGCAAATAAATTATTTCTTGAACTTCAAGTTCACATTTTTTAACGAGGATCTAGATAATTCACCCCACACATAATTTTTAGCTGCTAATTATATCTCCCCGTAATGTTAGAAAATCTAACATTTACCCCCAACCTCATTTGGGGATTCATCTTTGTGCATGGTAGAACAATAAAATCAGATGTGCACACATCAAATTTTTAGATGAAAATTATTTGGGTCCTAACCCTGAACCAATTGTGATGGGAGAACCTTGTTGGCTTGATGCATACATGTTAAATAAACTCATCTTTTACCAAATTTTATTTGTTAGATTTGTTCTCATAATCAATGGTCTAGTTATAATTGGAGGCATACAATTTCTACTAAACCAACCATCATTATTAACATAATTTTATACTTTGGAACTATGCTCTTAATTTAACAATTAGAGCAAACAACATTACAAAACCAATCTGTAAGTTGATAACAAATGCACATGTAACCATACCATAGATGCATCTATTAATTCATAATAATAAGTGGCCTACATTGCAGGTGAACGGGCCCATGTTCATATTTTTATATGANTTAGGGGGTGGCTTACCTACTGGTGGGTTATAGTAGGTGCCATCATGACTTGAGAAATCAGGTCGTGACACCATACCATAGATGCATCTATTAATTCATAATAATAAGTGGCCCACATTGCAGGTGAACGGGCCCATGTTCATATTTTTATATGATCCAAATAATTTCAGGGGATACAATCCCAACTTTAGCTGGTACAGTGATCATTTTACCATGAGAAAAATTTAGCACAAGAGAATTCTTGAAGAATCTTTATTTTTTCAACATAAGCCACGTGAATTCTCAATTTCTTTTGCGTCACATTTGAACTGGAATGACCAAACGGTTATGCCAACTCCTATGTATCTAGTAAACTTTTAGTTTACTTTTGAAGGTGATTCCATCATCATGCCTATATTTGTATACAACTATAATGACCTGTTCCTGACGTTATGGAAAAGCCAATGGGGAAGGAATTTGGGCCAGAAAACTTCTGAGTAGTAATTTGGAAATTTCTAGTCTAGGCCAGAATTGGATGAAATCTGATTCAGGTGGGGCCTAGGGAAATCTGGTAATTAATGTGGATCGAATTCGGGCGAGTAGAATCTCAAAACTGATCTTGGCATGAAAGGATAGTTTTAGAATGTCTCGGTTTGAAGGTGTGTTGTGAAATAGGAGTTTGGAACTCAAATTTTGTGCTTCTGTCTCCGTGCAAGTCGCTGGGGCGGGATTAATGCCGCTAGGGCGGGGCCGGTGTGATGGGATGGGTCCGCTGTGGCGGGCCAGTCGCGAATTAAATCGGGGAAAAACTCGAATTTCTTTATTTTCTGTAAAACTTCGTTCTTAAGAGCTAAGGGATGACCAAGGGTAATTCTTGATAGTTTTCCACGATTTTTAGCACTAAAGGTAAGGAAATTACTCCCCTAATCCGTATTTCTATTCCTAGAACTTAGAATCTTGGGTAATTATTGCTTGGGAGGGTTTTGGCCTGAAGTTGATGGTGGGAAAATCCCTATTTCAGTACTAGGATCTTAGGTTTAGCCTTGGATTGATAGTTTGATTATTATCTGGGTAAATTAGACCTTGTTTATTTATCCTTGTGTTAATTACTTGTTTATAGACCAATAACAAGCTGAAAGACTTTGGAAAGAGAAGGATCAAGTGTCTTTGGAGTATTCAGGCTTGATTTCAAGGTAGGTGATGGTTTGATTTCCTGTTTGTGTGATATATGCAGGTTAACTACTTCATTGTATGCATGCATGTATGTGAATAGTGAAATGTGAATTGAAGTTAATAAATGATTATGTGCGAACAACTACATGCCATGAACTGTTACTTGACCATGTGACTATATGTACTATTTATTCATTAAGGTGTGGTTGTGATTGTGGTTGTGCTTATTGGATCAGGTGTCATGTTCCGACACATATATTAGATTGGGTGTCAGGTTGCGACACATACATTGGATCGGATGTCACGTTCCGACTCACTAACAGTTTGGGTGTGGGTTCCATGAGAGGACCACTTGTGATTAATTACGTTCATATCTAATTGCCATTGATATTGGGAAATTGTATGTTGCTCCTAAAATGATAAATAAATTGTGCATTTGGTATATGTGTGTTTACTGTGTTGGAATTGCTTGTGTATATTGTGCTTACTGGAGTAGCGGTGTGATCCTACCAGTACACTGTGGTTGTGTAATGATACTACACTTGCTCATTCTTTGTTGAGTACAGGGCATCTTCAGGTGGCTACTGAAAGACCTCAGTTAGGAGATCACTGATCGAGACCGGATTCAAGGGTGAGCCAATTCTTTCAGGCTGCCATCGATCCTCTATTGTTTAGTCCATTCTTTTCGGACTCAAACTCTATGGTTAGATTTATTCGTATGTTTAGTTTCGGGGTTGCACCCCTTTTTTCTTAGACTTGTTGATTATTAGAGTTTTGGTACGATGACTTTCAGGTTCTAGGGGTTGACTTCCGCAATAGATTGTTTAATTGTTTATTTAAAACCTTTGGAGTTTATGGGAACTCCATTTTTATCCATCATTTAAACCTGCTTCCGTATCTTTAAATGTTTAGTTTTTCGGTAAGTTGCTTGGTTGGGTTGTAATAATGGTTCTCCCACCGGAGGGTTAGTGTGGGTGACAATCACGGCGGGCTGAGTCGTGACAACAACAAATAAATATTTATAATCCTTTTCGGTTGTAGTAATCTGAAGATATTAAATCTTCTCATAATTTATAGTCTTAATATAATAATTTTTTTCTTTTCAATTCCTTCAAAACTTAAAAAGTTTCTTCTGAGACTTACTATAGCCCCCATATTATGGACAATTTCATTCCTCCGGATAGTAGCAAATTAGCCTTTTCAAAATTCTCAATTGATTTTGTGTACTCCCACAAATTTTTCAACACCATTCTTATGGTGACCGTCTCCTTCAAGAGGGCAAATTATTACTATTGTCATAGTTAAAATTACCACGGGCAAGACTAGTTTCTTGACAACCAACGACAAATTTGTGTCGCCACACAACAATATTTATTTTGGTCATGGCCACAACCTTTATAGCAAAGAATTATTTCTTTATTTTTTCCTTTGGTAGTTCATAAAAAAATATACCACAATATTTGTGATGTACACAAAGTAGGTGACCAAATAACCATTTATGTCGAAGTATTTTTTATTTTTTTTTTATTCTCACAAATCTCAGGTAGAGATGAGATGTCACATTTATCCAACCATACATGAACATGTCCTTATCCATATGAACACAAGTCACATTTTCTTCAAGAAATGGACCATAACCATTTATACATTCTCCATAAGTTTTTATTAGAAACTCATTGTTATGCTTTGACATTACCAAATTTATGTGACTCGCCTCATCATCACTTTAAAAGGTCAAATGTACTACCATTTTGTATTCCTTTAATTTGATGGAGGAATTACAAAAAATTTCAAATTGGATTGCACCAACAACAATGTGCCCAATAACCTTTTATACCATTTTGACGACTAAAAAATACCATCACATTTGAAGGACCATCTTAAGAACCCATAATGTTCTTCCTTTTAATTACCTCAATGATGACCATTAACATTTGACCACACTAATATTCAAACATTCAATCACTTGTCATCTTTCAAACATATTATGCATTGCTACCACATTCACATAAGAGAATGAAGCAAATTTATTGGGCAGATTTCGTGACTTTTAGTCAAAAATATATTAGTTTGTGTTAGTCATCCCCATATCATCACTATGGTGCATTAGGACATAAAACCCAATGTCTTACCCTTATAAATAATTATTATGCCATAAATTAATGGGACATGAACTCAACATCTTGTTCTCATGGTATATCAAGACTTGAATCCAATCTTTTACCCCTTTTTAGTGCGATAAGATTTAAATCTATTGTCTTATCCTTAAACAATGATATAATAGGCCAAGTGTACTTGAACTCCCCTTCAAACCTTTAAAATATTACCCCACTTTGTAAATTATTTACAAAATTAAATTTCAATAACATATGAAATATAATCAAGGAATCGGAGGAGCAACAAACTATTTATAGTCTATTATTATCCTCCAATAAAAATAATATTCAACGCACCAAACTTTTTAAGTGAATCATCAACTTATTGACACACTAAGATGCTAAACAGTTTTCACCATAAATAATAAATAGATTAAATGTAGACAAACATACACAAAAAATAATTGATTGCATTTGTCAACTCCAAAATGAATTCACTAGTGATCAACTTTGTCATTTACTATATTCCTTTACAATTTATTCCTATTTTTTAACGAGTACCTCAAAAATGTATCACCATTATTTTATTTTGAAATTTAAATTTATAGTTTACAACAAATATTCATATCATCAATTGAAAGTTATAATTTATCCATAAATTTTAACATGAAACGGGATGACAAAAAAAATCATAAATCAACAAGAGGAAAATTGAAACATACTACATGATTTATGTCATGTAATTTGCACTGCACAACATCTTAAGCTTTGAGATACTATTCACAGCAGTACCCATGAGATGACAATAAATAGAGGTGTTCATGGTTCGGTTTGGATCAGTTATTAGTTAAAATCAAAACCAAACCAATTTAAATCGGTTTTTAATTTTCTAAAACCAAACCAAACCAAATAAAAAAAATAACCGTCGATTTGGTTATTGTCGGTTCAGTTCGGTTTGGTTAGGTTTTTTCGGTTTTTTTTGGTTTGAAAGTAATAAGTTTGTTGAGAACATACACATCTTGATAGAAACTAACACTTAGTACATGAATAATTCACAAATAAGTTATTACACGAGCAAAGTGATTCATCCAATGTACCAAGTTTCAAAAACTAAAAAAACTCATTGTCAATACCATAAAGTTGGTTCAATATTTTGGAGATCTCAACATCTTATAAATAGACTTTTCAATAAAATTACACCTTAAAATATTGAGAAATTACTTTTAAAAAAACCAATATTTCATAGTCAAAACTAATCAATTACCATCTTCTTTAGCTTGAGCTTTAAATTATTCAATGTTGTGTTAGAAAATTTTATAAAAAACAGAGAAAGTGTGTTCTTTAAAGGAATGAATATTGAGAGATTTGGACTTAAGGTTTTAATAGTTGGCTAAATTTTAAGTGTAAGGCTTCAGAATATAGTAAAATTAAAGACTTAAGTTAACTAAAATTTATCAAAATACTTATATTTTATTTATAAATAATTATAAAATTTATATATGTAACTTCTTGGTTTGGTTTGGTTATTTTTGCGGTTAATTTTTAGTAAAATCAAAACCAAACCAAATAATATCGGTTTTTCAAAATTTAAAACCCAACCTAACCAAATCATACTAAATATCGGTCTTTTTAATCGGTTTGGTTCGGATTGCGGTTCGGTTTGGTTTTATAACCATAACCATGACCAACCCTAATAGTAAATATTATATTTTCTTCTTTTACGAGAAGAACTTAAAAGTAATCACGAAAATAATATTAGAGACTTATGCTGATAACGTGTTGCAAAACTAAAGCAAAATAAGACAAGAAATATAGAAGTTGAAAGCGATAGAAATTGGGAGACAAGAGATGAAAGCTTTTCTTATTCTATTCAAGTGTTCATCAAATCTTCAAATGTATCCAATATGAACTCTAATGCCTCTATTTATATATATTACATAGAGGCATACAAAAGGTTTGTCATAAACATGATATTAACCATGAATGTAATGGAGACATTAACCATGTAAGTTATAAAGGAATATCAAGGGGGAATGTTATGGAGGTTTGAGAGTTACTATATATTACAATGTCATTACATGTTGAAGTTATGGACATCCACATAAAGATTTTTACAACAAATTTATCATTTTTGACTCCTATTCATCAAATTAAATCAAATAAAATTTTGTGAAGAAAGAGGAAGATTATTAATCCTCTCGGATCCTACTTATCAAGACATAATGTATTACCATAATCTTGAGAATTTTCCTATACATACAAATTTCTTTACTCTCCCTTTGCCTCCAATCCTCTTTCATTTCTATTCTCAAATGAACAAGTTATCAACTTCACTGTAAGTTATTGCATCAAATCTCTAGTTTTTTTTGTAAAGAAATAAAAGTCAAGTTCTTGTTTGTTTCAATCATTCTAAGAGTCATCTTTTTATGTTTTTGTTTGTTTTGGGGTTCTTTTTATGTTAATCTGTTTATTTCCATTAAAATTTATACTCTTAGATCAATTTTTTAATGGGAGTTTTCAACATCTTTTCTATGTTAGTGATCTTGATCTGTTTCTCCATGACAAAATTTCTACTTTGAGAATTCAAGAAAGTATGATGTATGTAGAATATTGATACCACGAGTATATTTATAGTGATCAATTACCATATTGTTTGGTAAGAATGAACTCATGTTTAATAAGTAATTTTTCATAAATGGTAGTAGAATATTTTGGATATCTTCTTATTAGTTTTTCATAAATGGTAGTAGAATATTTTGGATCTCTTCTTAGATATCCTTTGTATAAGTGGGTTGACTTTCAAATTTGGCCCTCCATATTTTGGTCAAACTTCTTGAATTTATAGTAAAATAAGTATTTAGAAGAGTCAAAAATATTTTTTAAATCATTTTGACTTTATGTTATTACGTAATACATACTATATTTGTTTTTACCTCCTTTAATATAAAAAAATAGTGATACTAATCCCTATAATATTTTATGAAGAACCTTCAATTTTTAATTAATTGAAATAGTCATTCTTTATATTTTGAATTTGAAGATTTCACAAATTTAATATTTATTAATTATTAAATCATTTAATTATTCATGTATTATATTAAATTTGTATTGATAATCCATATTTAAGAATAATCTCATTTTTAAGAACAATCTAGATGTAAATTACTTTCTATATGAAATGATTAAGAAAATACCACAAGAATTAAAATTTGAAATTTACTTGGTTTCTATTTAATAAATTAACTTAAATTAAATTTAAATGCACCCTCTACGCTCCTACTCATCAAAGTAAATTAAATAAAATTCTAATTTTACTCTCTTAGCTCCTACTCATCAAATAAATGGTTTAAAAGTATCACACGGACTAAAATTTAAAATTTTGTTATAAAACTAAAGCAAAATAAGACAAGAAATATAGAAGATGAAAGCAATAGAAATAGGGAGACAAGAGAAGAAAGCTTTTCTTATTCTTCCAAATATTCAATTGATAACCAAATATTCAAGTGTATCGAATATGAACTCTGATGCCTCTATTTATAGTATTACATAGAGGCATACAAAATGTTAGTTATAAACATGACATTAACCATGAAAGTTATGGAGACAGTAACCATGTAAGTTATGGAGGAATATCAAGGGGGAAGGTTATGGAGGTTTGAGAGTTACTACACATTATGATGTAATTACACCTTGAAGTTATGGACATCCTCATAAATATATTACAACACTCTCTCTCTTGAATGTCTGATAATATGCCTCATTAAAACCTTATAAGGAAAAACCATGTGGGAAAAATTCTAGTGAAGGAAAAAGAGTACGTATATCTTGTAATACGCCTTGGTTGTTGCCTCATTAAAAAAGAGTGCAACATGTATTTACTCCCTCTGATGAAAAAATTACTTGATATCTCAGAAACAATGCATTACAATCTTATATCTCAACTTCTCAAATATTGATGTTGACAAGCCTTAGTGAATAATTTTACAATATTATAGCTTGAACGGGTCTTTGAACGTCTATCTCACCATTTTGTTGAAGATCATGTGTGAAAAAAATTTGAAATATATTTTGTCCGGTCTCCTTTTTTTGTATCATTCCATCAATCGAGCTATACATTATTTTTGTAAATGGCGGTTGGAATATCCCTTTCCAAAGGAAAATCACATATTTCCTTAATATGGCAAGTCATGAATCCAGCCAAACACACTCCCGACTTACTTCATAGATCAATATTATTTCTGCATGATTTTGAAGAAGTGGTTACTAGTGTTTGATTCTTTGACTACCAAGATATTGTTGTGCTTCCACATGTAAACAAATATCTCATTTACGATCAAGCTTTGTGTGGATCAAATAAATATTCTGCATTTACATAATTAAAAAAATTGACTCAGAGATTGATCATTTCAATTTTATTGAAACTCGTCCTTTGTTCTCAAATAAAATCATGCATCTTCTATGTGTTGAGTCACTTGCTTTGTTAGTTTCTTGGCATAACTTGAATGATAATATGCTGATCTCTTCACATAATTTTTGTTATATTGATCAAATAATCTTCTAGCATTTGCATAACCAACAATCTTTAAGTGCACCAATTGCACTAATACATGATATTTTCTAATCATTCTTATGAGATCGAAAAGATTTTTTCTATGTGTTAAGCAATCTCAGAACCAATGGGTACTTGATGGAATTTCTTTGAAACCTTTTAAATCCTTCAAATATTTTCATATAACCTTCATCATCTAGTTAGACATAATAATCATTCATTATAGATATTTAAGTATTTCATCTATTGCCAGACTGAAACAATTCTCATTGCATCCACCACTGGAGAATATATCTCTATTTAATAATGTAAGAACTTTTGCGAAAAATCTTTATGCCCCGAGGCAGATACCATATTTTATATTTTACGGTTATACTTTCACACAATGATTCATTTGTACCCAACTAACATTATATTTTTATCTATGAACTATAAGTTCAAAAGCATCACTTTTTCAAAAAACATCACCTTTCTCAGTGAAACAAAGTATACTTGAATAGTGCACTTTATTTGGCCAATCATTTATCTGTCCATATTATATGACAAATTTGAATTCAAGATCCTAGTCACCATTTATAGCATTAAGTGCTACATCTTAATAAAGATACCGTCGACGGTCATTTGACTCTACTCTAATATGACATAACTTACCGAGATCTCTTCATTTTTTGTTGAAATCTTCCTCATGAGCCGTTAATTTATGTTGAGTTGGCATGATGACAAGACTGCTGATGTGTTTTCTGTTTTCAGGAGAAATATATCTTTTGTTTTAGTTTTTCAGTTATGAGTATCCTAGTCTTTAGGCATGTATTTGTTGGTAGACTTAGTTCCTAGTTATTAGGAAGATTATGTTTTGCAGTTACTGCATTATTTACTGCAAATTGTTAGGAGTTTCTTCTATTTAAATATTTCTTCCTTCAGCTTAATAAATTTTTCTCTCTTTTTTCTTCTTTTGGCATATGTTTTTCTTTAGCTTCTAACACTAACATTTTTCATTATTTTCAGGTACCTAAAACTTTTTTCAAGGTATTATGAAGTGTTATGTCATTATTGTGCTTTTTAAAAACAATTGCCTCCTTTTAATGATCATTTTGATAATTTGCAACTCTACTTCCTTAAAGAGTTTTATGTTTGGAATTGGTTGGTCTATCACACTTTTGGTGTACCATAGACTCTATCCTTCAAAGACCATTTATTGAAACACTTGCAGCTTAATTACAATATTTGGTCAGTAAATACCTCTGGTAAATTATTTGCAATATTTTGCAAATAAATTATTTCTTGAACTTCAAGTTTACATTTTTAACAAGGATCTAGATAATTCACCCCACGCATAATTTTCAGCTGCTAATTATATCTCCCGCTAATGTTAAGAAATCTGACATTTACCCCCAAACTCATTTTGGGGATTCATCTTTGTGCATGGTAGAGCAATAAAATCAGATGTGCACACATCAAATTTTTAGATGAAATTATTTGGGTCCTGACCCTGAACCAATTGTGATGGGAGAACCTTGTTGGCTTGATGCATACATGTTAAATAAACTCATCTTTTACCAAATTTTATTTGTTAGATTTGTTCTCATAATCAATGGGCTATTTATAATTGGAGGAATACAGTTTTTGCTAAACCAACCAGCAT
Organism: Solanum stenotomum; assembly: GCF_019186545.1. Taxonomy (NCBI): domain Eukaryota; kingdom Viridiplantae; phylum Streptophyta; class Magnoliopsida; order Solanales; family Solanaceae; genus Solanum; species Solanum stenotomum. The sequence continues at coordinate 28,008,660 of NC_064282.1, forward strand.
TATCAACATAATTTTATACTTTGAAACTATGCTCTTAATTTAACAACTCGACCAAACAACCTTACAAAACCAATCTGTAAGTTGATAACAAACGCACATGTGACCATACCATAGATGTATCTATTAAATCATAATAGTAAGTGGTCCACATGGCAGGTGAACGGGCCCATGCTCATATTTTTATATGATCCAAATAATTTCAAAGGATACAATCCCAACCTTTGTTGGTACAGTGATCATTTTACCATGAGAAGAAGCAGCACAAGAGAATTCTTGAAGAATATTTATTTCTTCAACATATGCCACGTGAATTCTCAATTTCTTTTACATCATATTTTAACCGAAATGACCAACCGGTTGTGCGAACCGACATGTATTCTAGTAAACTTTTAGTTTACTTTTGTAGGTGATTCCATCATCATGCCTATATTTGTATACAACTGTAACGACTTGTTCCGGATGTTATGGAAAAGCCAATGGGAAGGAATTTGGGCTAGAATAACTTGGAAATTTCTAGCCTAGGCCATACTTGGACGAAATCTGAGTCAGGTGGGGTCTAGGGAAATTTGGTAATGAATGTGGATCTAATTGTGATTTTGAGCACATGAGTGGATAGCCAAGACGTTAAGGAGCCCGTACGGCTTTGCAGAATCAAATTCGGGCGTGTAGAACCCTCGAAACTGATCTTGGTGTTAAAAGATAGTATTAGAAAGTCTCGGTTTGAAGGTGTGCTGTGAAATATGAGCTTGGAACTCAAATTTCGAGCTTCTATCTCCGTGAAAGACGCTGGGGCAAGATAAATGACGCCAGGGCGGGGCCACTGTGGCGGGATGGGGTCCGCCGTGGCGGGCCAGTCACGAATTAAGTCAGGGACAAACTCCAATTTTGTTATTTTATGCAAAACTTTGTTCTTAAGAGCTAAGGGACGACCCAGGACGATTCTTGACAGTTTTCCATGATTTCTAGAGCTAAAGGTAAAGAAATTACTCCCCTAATCCGTATTTCAATTCCTAGAACTTAGAACCTTGGGTAATTATCGTTACTGAGGGTTTTGACCTGAAGTTGATGATAGGAAAAGCCCTAGTTGAGTACTAGGATTTTGGGTTTGGCGTTGGATTGATAGTTTGATTATAATCCGGGTAAATTAGGCCTTGTTTATTGATCCTTGTGTTAATTACTTGTTTATAGAACAAGAACAAACTGAAAGACTTCCAAAAGGAAAGGCTCAAATGTCTTAGGAATATTCAGGCTTTATTTCGAGGTAGGTGATGACTTGATTTCCTGTTTGTGTGACATATGTCGGTTAATTGCTTCATTGTATGCATGCATGTATGTGAATAGTGAAATGTGAATCGAATTTAATGAAATGATTATGTGCGAACAACTACATGTCATGAACTATTACTTGAAGTCACGACTAAGACCGTCGTGATTGGCACCCACACTAACCCTCCGGTGGGAGAACCATTACTACAACCCATACTAAATAACTTAATGAAAACAAAAGCATTTAAAGACACAGAAGCATGTTTAAATGACTAAAAGAAATATGGAGTTCCCATAAACTCCCTAAGTTTTAAACAAATAACTTAAACAAACTAATGCGGAAGAACAACCTCTAGAACCTGAAAGTCATTGTACCAAAAACTCTACTAACGACAAGTCTAAGAACAAGGGGCACAACCCTAAAACTAAACAAACACCTTAAACAAATAGTCTGAGTCCGAAAAGAATGGACTTAAACAAAAGAGATCTATGGCAGCCTGAAAGAACTGGCTCACCCTTGAATCCGATCACGCTCAATAGTCACCTAACTGAGGTCTATCAATAACCACCTCAAGATGCCCTGTACTCAACAAAGAATAAGCAGGTGCAGTATCAGTACACAACCACAGTGTACTAGTAGGATCACGCGGCTATCCCTATAAGTGAAACACATGAAAGAAACCACAACATTATAAAACTGACATATACCGAACATACACAATATTAGTCATCTTTTCAGGATCAATGTAGCATCACACATTCTCAATAATACACATTGGTTATCAATTTAGAGCAACATTCAGTCTTCCAATATCAATCATCATTAGATATGAACGTAATTATCACAAGTAGATACACAACACAATTCAATAGTCCTCTCACGAAACCCAATTAAATGGTCCTCTCATAGAACCCACACCCATATTGTTAGCACACCGGAATGTGGTACCCGATCCAATGTTTATGTTGGAACGTGGCAACCGATCCCATATTTATGCCAGAACGTGGCAACCGATTCCATGTTTATGCCGAAACGTTGCAATCGATCTATGTTTATGCCGGAATGTGGCAACCGATCCATTCAACAAACCACAATCACAATCCTAATGTATATTCTCACAATCATACAACAAGAGATAATTCATGACATACAATTATTCAATTATCCTCATTTACGATTAAGTGTGATCAATAGATTTCATTCACATACATACATGCATTACAATGAAGGAATTACAAACATATATCACACCAACATGAAATCACAACCATAACCTACCTCGAAGCAAGCTTGAAACCCTAAGAAACTTGATCCTTTCCTTTTCGGATTCGTTCCGCTTGTTCTTGGTCTACAAACAATCAACATAATACGAGAATCAATAAACAATCACTAATTACCCGAATTACTAACAATTCTATTAACCCTAGATCAAACCCATGATCTCAATTATCCAAATTATAGTTGTTTCCACCATACAATCTATAACAAAACTCTCCCCCATCAATATTCACCATTCTATTACGTTCTACGGATCGAAAAACGGATTCGGGGAGTGAAAAACTTACCTTTAGCCTCAAGAATGGTGAAAAATGAGTAGGAGTCACTTGGGGTTTGTTCCTTAGCTCTAAAAATAGAAAAGTACCAAATAAGGTCGTTTAGGGGTTTATTGACGACCTTAAGTCGCTTTGAACCCACCACATCGGCCCTCACCCCACTGCAGCGGCCTCGCCCTGGCAGCAGAAATCCTGCTCCAGCGGCTTGCATGAAACCAGTGATCTATTTAAAGAATTTCAACACCCCCATTTCACAACACGCCTTCAGCCAACAACACTAAAAAATAACATTCACGCTAAGATCGATTCCAGGAGTTCTACTCACCCGAATTGAATTTCGTAAAGTCGTACGGATTCCTTAACGACCTATCTAACTACTCATGTAATCAAAATCATAATTATATCACCCAATTGCTACTAGATTTCCCTAGACCTCACAAACTCCAATTTCGTCCAAATCTGAACTGCTAGAAAATCTCAAGTTACTACGAAAAAGTTTTCTGGCCCCAATTCTTTCCCCATTGTCCTTTCTCTTATGACAGAAATCAAGTCGTTACAATAGATACCAATTTACCCATCACTCATCCCCGAGTGATCAACTAAGGAAGACTGACTAAAGCAAGAGTAGAGTAGTACTTGAATCGCTAAACAACAGGGGATACTTGTCTCGCATGTCCTTAGCTTCCGGACATCGCAATCACGAATTTCAACCGGTTCTTCTTCATGCAGAAGGTCTTGTCTAACACAACTAAGTCTCACTTTATGATATAGTTTTCATCCCCAAACCAACCAGTTGAATACCTACATATCCATCCACACAATGCCTCAATGAAGTCATCACAATACTCGAGTGATAATTATTGTTGTATGTAAACTTAACTACAACTAAAGCGATTCCCAACAACCACCGAAGTTGATCGTACACACGTTTATAACATGTTATCAAGGACCTTGACATAATCATCCAGACGAATCCTTTAGCACTTAAGCATGATAAAATTCTAAGTCAATACTCACTACAAATAGAAGTGAACCTGAATCAACCAACACACACTTATAATACCCAAATAATCATAGTTCTTAACAATATCTCCATCCCACAACATAAATTCCCGTGAGCTTAAATTGTAACAAATTTAATCTTTAGAAATCAGATACTCATCGAGGGATATGCCCAAGCATACAACCCCTCCAACAACACTATCGAAATGCTAGATTTAGTAATTGTATATTACCTCTTAAGAACAGTAGAATTGGACCCAAAGATTCCCACATTCAACCACAATTCTAAAGGAAAATTAAGATTGCCGGATAACCACAAATATGCATGGTAGCTCTTTTATAAATTCTCCTAAGCAAAGTGGTACATGTAGAATCACTAAAATACTTTAACAACTCCAAGACAACACCAATTATGTCATTCAAAATAAACAAATCTTCTCAATCTTCCCACTCAACCAAGAGAACATCGCAGGATTTGGTACCCTGATCCACCACTAGGGAACCACCCACAAAAGTGAAAACACGCTAGAGCATAGCTAGTGAATCACACTCACAACACTAGCAACCATCATAAACACTCCGACCATTTATCTCACTCTAAACCAACACTTTTACATGAAAACCTTTCTTAGGTACTTAACAATCAATAGTAATAAAATTTATGACTCAACCCAGGTGTAAGTCCTTTCAAAGGTTCAATACCTGATACAATTGATCATTTCTCACCTTGCCAATTCATACCTTGACAAAATTTATTACCATGAATGGAGATTTAGAATGAAAACTCTGAATTGTAAACTCAACAGTATAACACAATCCCCTTATCTATCAACATTAGCTTATACCTTGAAGATTTTTATGAATTCATGAATCTTCGCTTATCATTGATCGCCTCTCCATCGATCTTACAATACCTTTCGCTAAAAATTCAATCGTACTCATTACTAAACTCAAGAAAAACAAATACTTATCATCACGCTCAAGCTAATGTCTGCATAATCCTTTCTCAAGCCTTTTTCAATAGTTTTTAACCCATCTGATGAACTTGTAACACTATTACTATAGCAACAACAAAATGAATGAAATCGCGTCTCTGAACCCAATTATATACCCCTCTAAAGATATGTCTTTAGCCTTTGAAATCAAATAATATATTCCTGCTCTACCCTCTCTCTAAAGTCTGTACTACATCCCACTATATTTTCCTTTATTATAACTCTAGCTCTTTAACATTCTATTCGAGTGGTGTCCTACAATTTCTTAAACTTTCCATACAACCACGTTACTCACCCAATATTAGAAAACCACGACCTTAGATACTCGCAAGTCATAATTACTATACAAGAATTCGCTTAACCAATAATCTTATTATATAGTTGCATCCCATCACAATCCATCACGAAGTCTTATTACCATTACGCCTAGTCAGCCTTGACTATCACTACGAAGTCCACCTTTCATCAACACGACACCTCAAACTCAGGTATACTCATCAAATTTAAAGGACTAACCCAATCTTGGTTCGTACTTTCTTACTAAAATCTTCAATTTCCATCACCCAAATATACTCAATGGAACTTTCTTATCCATAAGTTGGTCATTCCGGTATCAATCCACTCCTTTATGGATTATGACAAAATCACCATTCCTCATACTATCCTCATTCTTCTTAACAAACAAGACAGGAGCGCCCCACGGGGAAACACTAGGACGGATGAAACCTTTATCAAGAAGTCCTTGGAGTTTAGCTTTAAGCTCTCTTAATTCTACTTGAGTCATACGATACGGATGGATGGAAATGGAGCAAATGTCAGTTTCCAAGTTAATGCAGAAATCTATATCTCTATATGGAGGCATACCAGACAAATCCGTAGGAACACTTCCTTAAACTCAAGCACCATAGGAACAAACTCAATTGAGGGAGACTCAACCTCAACATCCCGAATATGAGCCAATTACGCCAAACAATCCTACCCCACCCCACCAATCTCCTAGCCTGAATGAAGGATATGATCTTAGCTAGCTTAGGCTTGCACACCCTTACCCACTCTGTTCTTTCCCCACTAGGGATCTATAGAGTTACCGACTTAGTATGACAATTAAGCCCGATATAATAGGGGGACAACCAAGTCATGCCTAAGATTATATCAAGTAAGTCATATCCAGCATAACAAAATCAACCCAAATCTGAAAATCCATAACCACAATGGGACAACACGATACACATGGGTGACTATGACTGACTATTCAATTGGGTAGAAACATAGATGGGGGCATCAAGTATATCAAACACTACATCAAATCCCAATGAAATTGAAGTGACACATACGAATAAGTAGAACCCAGATCAAACAAAACAATAGCCATCTGGGCACAGACAAGAGTAGCACTTGTGACCACTGCATCACACCATAAACTCGGTCTTACTCAGAAAAACATAGAAACTGATCCCTGTCATCTTGACGGGCAACCTCCTTGCCTGGTTGCACTACTCCTCTACTTGTATTACCATTTCCCCGGCCTCCATGGCCTCGCTGATTTTCTCCTCATATGCCAAGGTTCTCCACAATTTTAACACACATTATAACTTATATTCAATTGTTGAACAGTGAATTAGATCGCGGGGGTTAGTTCGAGTACGATTTGAGGTCCATAATTGTGACTAGGGAAAATATGGGAGATCAGGCTGAGGTTCTATCTCGCCTTGTCCCGCTTTGGTGGGAGGAATCCTGCACTGGCGGCCTCGCTTTGGCGGGGAAAATCCCTCTCCAGCGGTCTTGACGGAAACAGAACCCCTGCCAACAATTTTTAGGGTTCCTCTCTTTTCTATATTTCCCCTAGATTTCCCGGCTATAACTAGGCTTTTAAGAAAATCTCTTTAGCTAGGACAATCGTTGTCTACCCCCCGATCAACCCAACAAAGTACACACTTTAGAATCATTTTACATCATTTCAACACTACCACACACATATCCCAGGGTATACCCATACTCTCACATGGTTATCAGTTGGTCGCAACGCACGTCCATATTTCTCACTTACGAACCACATCGTAATCTATCTAGACCCTTGCATCTAATCTCGTGATGATTTTCTTTTCACAACAAGTTTCACAACACTCAAGCAGTTACAACTTGCAGACAAGTCCAAATTCTTTTATTAGTTCGTTCCATAGACGACTGTTACTGATCATCTATGCCTTTTACGACTCCTAAGGTCAGATACCAATTGGAACCTTCTCAATTCCAATTAATTTGCTTGTGTTCCTTCAGCCGGTACTACGACATCTAGTTCATTTCGTTGAGATACTAATTGGAATCGGGAGATACCAATTGGATTCTACTCATACCACAAACGACAATAATAGCTAGCGAGCCTCACAAGCTGCTATTTTCAATCATAGAACTTGGTCGAACCCAATTCTTAACCGTCTCAATCTTTAACTGATGGTAACCAGACCTTAAATCAATCTTAGAGAAAATTGATGCACCTTGCAATTGGTCAAAAAGGTCATCTATCCGAGCGAACGGATACTTGTTCTGAATGGTGACCCTATTCAACTATCGGTAGTCTATACACATCCTCTCTTGCTAGTGATGGTGTTACCGCTGTTGTTGCTCTAGCTCCGACCATAGAGTGAAGGAGGAAAGATACCAATTTGTATCACCTAGATACTAATTGGATTCAAGTCATAGCACGAAAGAGTAAAAAGAAGTGAGTTTTTCCTAGAGTCCCATAGCATCTCGAAGAAAAGTACAGACATAATCATACCGTTTCTCAAGACTCTACTAGACTCATTTTGGTACAACAAGATCAACAAACCTAGGGCTCTGATACCAACTTTGTCACGACCTAGATCGCCGTAATTGGCACCTACACTAACCCTCCGGTGGGAGAACCATTACTATAACCCAGACTAACAACTTATTAAAAACTAAAGCATTTAAAGATATGAAAACAAGTTTAAATGACTAAAAAAAATACAGAGTTCCCATAAACTACCCAATTTTTAAACAAATAACTTAACCAAACTAATGCGGAAGAACAACCCCTAGAACCTAAAAGTCGTTGTACCAAACTCAACTAACAACAAGTCTAAGAACAAGGGGCACAACCCTAAAACTAAGCAAACACCTTAAATAAATAGTCTGAGTCCGAAAAGAATGGACTTAAACAAGAGAGATCCATGGCAGCCTGAAAGAACTGGCTCACCCTTTAATCCGGTCACGGTCAATGGTCACCTAACTGAGGTCTATCAATAGCCGCCTCAAGATGCCCTACACTCAACAAAGAACAAACAGGTGCAATATCAGTACACAACCACAGTGTACTGGTAGGATCACGCGGCTATCCCAATAAGTGAAACACATACAAGTAACCACAAAATTATAAAACTGGCATATACCGAACATATACAATATTAGTCATCTTTTCAGGATGAATGTAACATTACACATTCTCAATAATACACATTGGTTATCAATTTAGAGCAACATACAGTCTTCCAATACAATTATCATTAGATATGAACGTAATAATCACAAGTAGATACACAACCCAATTCAATGGTCCTCTCATGGAACCCACACCCAAACTGTTAGCATATTGGAACGTGGTACTCGATACAATGTTTATGCCGAAACGTGGCAATCGATATCATATTTATGCTAGAACGTGGCAAGCGATCCCATGTTTATGCCGAAACATCGCAACCGATCCGTGTTTATGCCGGAACGTGGCAACCGATCCATTCAACAAACCACAATCACAATCACAATATATATTCTCAGAATCATACAACAAGAGGTGATTCATGGCATTCAATTATTCAATTATGCTCATTTACGATTAGGTGTGATCAATAGATTTCATTCACATACATACATGCATCACAATGAAGCAATTACAAACGTATATCACACCAATATGAAATCACAACAATCACCTACCTCGAAACAAGCTTGAAATCCTAAGAAACTTGATCCTTGCCTTTCTAGATTCGTTCCTCTTGTTCTTGGTCTACAAACAAGCAATATAATACGGGAATCAATAAACAATCACTAATTACCCGAATTACTAAAAATTCTATGAACTCTAGGTCAAACCCATGATCCCAAATATTCGAATTAGGGTTGTGTCCACCTTAGATTCTATATAAAAAACCTCCCCCATCAATATTCACCCATTCTATTACATTTTACGAATCAAAAAATGGATTTGGGGAGTGAAAAACTTATATTTAGCCTCAAGACTGGTGAAAAACGAATAGGCGACGCCTGAGGTTCGTTCCTGTCACACCTCGAGCCTACACCTTGGGCGAGACTGGCACTCGAAGACCATTTCTGGCCCCAAGCGAACCCTTGGCCTGACTTACTTAATTTAGCGGAAGGCTTAAACTCAACAAAGATAAGTTCATATAATAAACTGGAATGTTATAAAGTAACATTCAACTGGCCATTAAGGCAAACTCAAGTCTCAACATGGAATAATGACAATAAAAAGACTAAAGAACTAACATCTGACTGTCTATGAAACCTCTAATAACAACTGAGATGGATGTTGGGACAAACCCCACCACATCCTAATGAACTAAACTAGAAAACAATGAAATGGATCCTCCGAAATCCAAGGAGGGTCACCAACAGACTCTGAGCTACTCACTGGATCAACGATGCACAGGAATGCCGATCCTAGGTACATGTGTTTGCATCATAAGACAATGCAAGCCAATTGACATCAGTATATTGAATGTACGAGTATGCGAGTTGGAATGCTAAAACAACATAGGCTTGAAAGGGAATCTAAAAGAAACACTTACCTTGGCTCTTCTCAACTCATGAATACTTAACTGAACTCATTTCAATATAAAGCAGTTTAAAACAAGTGCAATATAAAGAAAAGCTATTTAAAAACATGATGTCAACTATGTGTATATACAAGGATGCTACATAACTCTGAAATGTATGTAAAAATACAATAACTGGTGTATATAAAATACAATAACTTCTGGGGGAGTTTCTCTAACCGACAACCATCACATAAGAGCTATAGTGATGATACAATGATCTACCTCACGCTGCCAGCGCATCCTATACCCGGCCAAAGGTATTGGACCTGAACTACTAAGTGGATCTACTAGTCTATTGTGAAAAGGGTTCATCTAAATAGTATGATCCTTTTCTACCCATGGTGGCTACATGGTTTATTGGGGCTGTGAGTTGTCTGAACTCTCTCCCATATCGGTGCTCAATACTACTCCCAATATATATTAGCTCTTTATGTTTAAAAGCATACTTCTTCTGTAATTTGAGATTAGTGCTCAAAAACTTAGCTCAAAGGCTATCTTGGAAATCTCAGTTTCCCTGCTTGCTTCATTTAGAAAGCTATTACTCTTTTCTGAAAACTAGCTCGGAGACTCTTTGGAAATCTCAGTTTCCGCTCTTATTTAAATGTGAAAACAATTTAAATCTCTTTGGGAATACATAGTCTCCATATACTTCTTTGAAGATAAGAACTTCAGCTTTACATCCTTACTGAACTCAAAGCTTAAGTGTTAAAACAAAGTAAAAACATTTGTGAAAGACTTTTGAAAACTTTAAGAACTCATCTTAACTTGACTCTTGCCTTCTCTTGACCTTGACCTTAACTTCTCTTGACTTGACTCTTAACGGATCCTTGAATTGAATTATGGATTCAAGAATTAAGATTTATGTAACATCCGACAATTTGAAATAACTATGAAAAGGCTTAGAATTGGAAATTTTCATGTTTGGAAAGAATTAAAAATCTGGAAAATTTGGCTAAGTATGGAAAATAATGAATTTTTGGCCAACATTTAACCAGTTATAACTCCTAGCTCAGGATGATCTAGGTGTAGTTCCAGTTATGGTTGCAAAGTTTGTGGATTTTTCTTTCCAACGCTATCGAGTTTGCTCGTTTCTGAGTTTGTGAGTTATGCCCTTTGAAAGTTGNNGGGGGTGATCCCTATTAAGGTATGTGAGTTCATAGTGTTAGGTTGGTTCTTTCCCCCACACGCCAAGCTCATTTAATTTCGAGAAAAGATTGATTATGTTTGATTGAAGTTGTTGGTTGGAATTGTTGAAGTTGTAGTTGTGTTGTGTTGTAGTTCTTGTTGGTTTGGTGTATGTTTCCGGTGGTGTTTTTGAGTTGAATCTAATGTATGGTAAGGGTTTTGATGATTCTAAGTGTTTGGGGGATAAAGCTTTGAAGTTTAGAAGGTTTAGAGTTGGAGAAAAGGAAGAGAAAAGTTGAGTGTTCGGGGAAAAGGGCTGGGGCGTCGCGCCAGCCAGTGCGCCCCAAAAGGGACTTTGAGGTCCAGCCCTTGGGGCGCCGCCCCTACCAGAGCCCCAACCAGACCTCTCTGAAGTTTGAGGTCTGGCGCTCCGCGCCTCTCGGAGTGCCAAGAGCGCCAAGTCTTCCCATTCTTTCCCCACTTTCTCATGCATGTTCCTAGGTATTGTACCTATGTTCCCTAGTTGTTTCCAACACTCCAAGGTACGTTTAAATGTCAAGAACTCGTCCATAACACGTGATCAAACACCTTGAATTCATGTTCCAATTCAAGGAGAGTTAGTTTCCAAGTCAAGTGAAGTTAAGAGTTGAGTTTAGAAGTTAAAGAAGTGAGTCAAGCTAAGTCTTTAAAGTTGTTCAATAGTCTTTATTGAATGTTTTTACTTCATGTTAAGGCTCAAGTTTCAAGTCAAGTAAAGAGTAAGAGTCAACAGTTTCAAGTTGAGTAAAGAGTTTAAAGTTGAGTTCATTTCTCAAAGATTATTAGGGAACTATGTATTCCCAAAGAAGTTTCTAAATGTTTTTACATTTGAGTAAGAAAGGGGCTATGATTCCAAAAGAGCCTTTGGGCTAGTTTTCAAGAAAAAGGAACATCGATTCCAAGTGAGCCTTCGGGCAAAGTTTTGAGTAATTATCTCAAATAAAGAAAGATGTGTTTAAAACACTTATGATCTAAGTATTTTTGGGAGTAGTCTTGAGCACCGAATTGGGGACACGAGTTCATATTAACTCAACTCTCCGTAAGAACCATGCGCCAACATGGGAGTTAACGGGTCATACTTTTTAGATGAACTCGTAAGATTAAGCTAGTGAATCCACTTAGTAAAGTTAGCTTACTATATCATGGCAAGGTATAGGATGGTCCTTGGGAAACGTGAGGTAAAACATTGTATCACCACTAGGGCTCAAAGTGGTGATTGTCGGTTAAAGAATCTCCCACTAAAGTTATATTACTTTTATATAAGTAAAGTTGAGTTTGTTATCATTTTATCCTTAACGAACTAAGTTGTTTACACTATTTTACAGGCTTTATATATTGCATGTGTCTTATTGCTTTATATATTGAGTTCAGTGATTCATGAGTTGAACAAAGCCAAGGTAAGAGTTCCTTTGTACTCCTTTCAAGCTTAAGTTGTGGTTTAGCTTTCCAGCTTGCATACTTGTACATTAAATGTACTGATGCCAGTTGGCCTGCATTTATGATGATGCAGACACAGGTACCCAGGGTCAGCATTCAGTATGTCGTGGATCTAGTTGAGCACTCCAGAGTCAGTGGTGAGCCTCTTTGTGTTCTGGAGGACTCGGTTATGTTTTTCTTTTAGTTTTGTTTTATTAGGATGTTGCGGGGTCTGTCCCAACATCCATCTCAGTATTATAGAGGCTTCATAGACAGTCAGTCAGTTGGTTTTGAGTCTCTCATCTATGTATATATGTAAATATTCTATTTTGGGACTCGAGTTGCCTTTAGGGCCAGATTTTATCAGTTAGGTTGTTTCATAACCATGCATTGCATTGAGTTGTGTTGTCGAGTTAAGTTTCCGCTGAGTTAAGAAAGCCAGGCCAAGGGTTTGCTTGGGGGCCAGCAATATCCTTCGAGTGTCGGCCACGTCCAGGGTGTAGGCTCGGGGCGTGACAATTTATGGTTGGAAAGATCTCATGATGTTTAGGAATGATTCTAGATAGTTAAACATTAGAAAATACCAAAAATCAATATTTGAAGGTGGGTCCGCGATGCAGATGCATAATTTAATTTTGGTTCCGAAAATGTCTTTTGAGGCATAACACCTCGTGTCAGCTCCGCAACGCGAAGCTGAAATGATCAAATCTGGGAACTAGGCGCGCGACGCACGGCCACCCCTTAATTTAGTCTGACGAAATTTCTTCTTCGTTTTCCAACCCTAATTCACCCAAACTGGGTTCTTTTTCTCAAATTACTTTTAGATACAAATACCCAACAAATGTACCGATGAACCTAACTCAAAATGACCCTATAATGCAACGTAACGAACTCAGGAACTTCCCAACTCAGTCTAATTCAAGAACAATATATGAATTCAAGAATATGTATCAAGATCATCAATATTCAAATGCTTTTAGGATGAATCCAAACTGTAATAAATATGCTTGGCACGTGGGAGAATGATCCCAATGTTATGAGAGCCTCACATACCTGATAGAAGTAAATCGTTGGCGAAACACCAAGTTCCTTGATCGATCTTGATGAATTTCCCTTTTCTCCTTCTTTTTTTCTCTTTTCTTTTCTCCTTAGCCCTAGCGTGAAATCCCAAGTTCTAAAACTGACTATGTTTTGAATTGGCCCATATTAAACTCGTAAAATCAGATTAGTATACTAGGGCAGCGAAAAGACTAAAATTCCCCTTATATTTCTGGATTGGACATTTTCTTAATCTAACAACCCAACTTCCAAAGGGAATAACTTGCTCATACGAACTTAGAATCGTGCATACTTGGTGGTATTGGAAAATCATTCCAAGAGCTTCCCAACCATATCTGGAACTACACCTAACTCATCCTAATTTAGTAGTTATGGCCATCTGAAGTTTACCAAAACTCAACTTTAACTTACTTGCAATTTTCCAGATTTCCTTATACTTTCCAAATTTTTTTTAAAACTATTTCCAAATTTTAAACTTCCTTTTAGTTTTTCTAGTTGCGAGATGTTACAATATCTCCCCCTTGGGAACATTTGTCCTTGAATGAGATTTACTCTTACTAAGCTAAGGGTAGTAACATCAAGTTCAAACACCCAACAAGAAAATGCAAACAAACAACATTCTTACTCATAATCTAGATAGTACTAAGAAGAAAATTAGTACCTTGGTCTGCATTTTTCTTCGGATTCAAAGAAATGTGGATATCTCTTCTTCATATCCTCTTCAGCTTTCCAAGTAGTTTCCTCAATAAATTGGTTCCTCCAAAGGACTTTGGCTGACGCAACCTCCTTTGTTCTCAACTTGCGAACTTGGCGTCTAGAATCTGAATCGGAATCTCCTCATAAGATAAGCTATCTTTGATCTCAATATTTTCAGTTGATATGATCAATGAAGGATTGCCCAAGCATTTCTTCAACATAGAGATGTGAAATACCGGATGAACCGTTGCCAACTCTTGTGGTAGGCCTAACTCATAAGCTACATTGCCAATCCTTTTGGATATTCGATAAGGTCCAATATCGGGGACTAAGCTTTCCCTTCTTACCAAACCTCATAACACCTTTCATGGGTGAAAATTTCAAATATACCCAATTATCTACTTCGAACTCTAATGCCCTTCTCCTACCATCAGTGTAGGATTTTTGACAACTCTGTGCCGTTATCAACCTTCCTTGAATCACTTTCACCTTCTCCATAGCTTGGTGAACTAAATCTGGTCCTATCAACCCTGCTTTACCAACTTCAAACCATCCAATAGGAGATCTGCATCTTCTCCCATAAAGAGCTTCATAAGGAGCCATTTGGATGCTAGAGTGATAACTATTGTTGTAAGCAAACTCAATGAGAGGTAGGTGATCATCCCAATCCCCTTTGAAATCAATCACACAAGCCCTTAACATATCCTCTAAGGTCTGAATAGTGCACTCTGCTTGCCCATCAGTCTGAGGATGAAGGGCATTACTTAAGTTCACTTTCGAACCCAAACCTTTTTGAAAAGATTTCCAGAACTGTGCAGTAAATTGTGCACATCTATATGAAATAATGGAGACTGGGACTCCATGAAGTCTTACCACTTCTTGAATATAAACCTAGCATAATCTTCTGCTGAATGGGTAGTGTTTACTGGCAAAAAATGGGCTGATTTTTTCATTCTATCGACAATAACCCAAATAGAATCGTACTGTCTGCGAGACCTTGGTATACCTGTGATGAAGTCCATATTAATCACCTCCCACTTCCATTCTGGAAGTTCTATATTCTGTGCCAAACCACCGGGCCTAAGGTGCTCAACTTTCACTTGTTGGCAATTTGGACACTTAGCAACAAACTCTGCAATGCCCTTCTTCATGTCATTCCATCAATACACTTCTTTCAAATCGCGATACATATTTGTGGAACTCGGATGAATGGAATATCTGGAGCTATGATCCACCTCCATGATCCTCTCTTGAAGTCCATCCACCATAGGTACGCACAATCTACCTTGATATCTCAATACACCATCTCCCCCTTGTTTAAAAGCTAATACTCTTTGCTTATGAACATTTGCCTTTAAGTATAGCAAAACGGGATCTTGGTCTTGCTTTTCTTTCACTTTTGACACTAGTGACGATTCAGCCCTATTCGTCACCACTATTCCTCCTTCTGTGGAATCCACAAGTCAGACTCCTAAGAGTGCAAGCCTATGCACATCGTTTGCTAACTCTCTCTTCTCTTTCTCAACATGGGCGGTACTACCCATAGACAACTTGCTTAAGGCATCAACAACAATATTAGCCTTACCTGGGTGATAAAGAATACTCATGTCATAGTCCTTGAGTAACTCTAACCACCTCCTTTGTCTGAAATTAAGCTCTTTCTGAGTGAACACATATTGAAGACTCTTGTGATCAGTGAATACATCAACATGAACACCATACAAATAATGATGTCATATCTTCAAAGTGAATACTACAACAGTCAACTCTAAGTCATGAGTTGGGTAGTTCTTTTCATGAACTTTTAACTGTCTAGAGGCATAAGCTATAACTTTGCCATTCTGCATTAAGACACGACCGAAACCAAGTCTAGATGCATCACAATACACCACAAAACCTTGAGTACCTTCTGGAAAGGTCAAAACTGGGGCAGTAGTCAACCTCTTCTTCAATTCCTAAAAGCTTTTCTCATAAGCTTCAGACCATTGAAATTTCACTGTCTTCTGAGTTAACTTCGTTAAAGGGGATGAAATAGATGAGAACCCCTCTACAAACCTTCTTTAATAGCCAGCCAAACCCAAGAAACTCCTAATATCAGTTGGAGATGTGGGTCTAGGCCAATTCTGCACTGCTTCAATTTTCTGAGTATCAACTTTAATTCCATCACCAGAAACTATGTGGCCCAAGATACCACAGACTCAAGACAAAACTCACACTTAGAGAACTTGGTGTACAACTCCTTATCTTTCAAAGTCTGAAGAACTATTCTGAGATGGCTAGTATGATCCTCTTCA
Source organism: Solanum stenotomum (assembly GCF_019186545.1). NCBI lineage: Eukaryota > Viridiplantae > Streptophyta > Magnoliopsida > Solanales > Solanaceae > Solanum > Solanum stenotomum. The sequence continues at coordinate 28,024,959 of NC_064282.1, forward strand.
TTCTTTGAATAGATTAGTATGTCATCAATGGAGACAATAACAAACATATCTAAATAAGGTTTGAAGACTTTATTCATAAGGTCCATGAACGCTGCTGGTGCATTAGTTAAACCGAACGACATGACCAAAAACTCATAATGACCATAACGGGTCCTAAATGCTGTCTTTGGAATGTCACATTCTCTTACTTTCAACTGATGGTAACCTGATCTGAGGTCAATTTTTGAGAAACAGGAAGCACCCTGATGCTGATCAAATAGATCATCAATCCTCGAAATAGGATACTTATTCTTGATGGTAACCTTGTTCAACTGACGGTAATCTATACACATCCTAAGGGAACCATCCTTCTTCCTCACAAACAAGACAGAGCTCCCAAGGTGAGACACTTGGTCGAATGAAACCCTTATCTAGCAAATCTTTCAACTGCTCTTTAAGCTCTTTCAACTCTGCTGGTGCCATTTTATATGGCGAAATAGATATCGGATGAGTATCTGGAATAAGATTTATACCGAAGTCTATCTCTCTCTCAGGAGGGACTCTGGGAAGATCATCTGGAAACTTTTTTACTACTGGAACTGACTGAATATGAGGTACCTCAACACTTGAGTCATTAACTCGGACTAAGTGATAGACACACCCCATAGAAACTAACTTTCTTGCCTTAAGTTACGAAATGAAATGACCCTTAGGCGCTGTTGAACTGCTTTTCCACTCTAAGACTGGCTCATTTGGAAACTGAAACTTGACTACTCGAGTTCTACAATCAACTGAGGCATAAAAGGCATGAAGCCAGTCCATACAAAGGATTACACCAAAATCTACCATGTCTAACTCAATTAAATCAGCCATGGTACTCTTGTGATTGACGAAAATAGGACAATCACGATATACTCTCTTTGCTAGAATAGACTCACCAACAGGTGTAGAAACGCTGAATAGTTCACTAAGTTGCTTAGGAATAACATCAAAGTTCATAGCAACATAAGGAGTTATAAAAGATAATCTCACTCCTGGGTCTAGCAAAGCATAAATAGTAAAGTCAAAGACTTGAATCATACCAGTGACAACATCTAGTGAATCCTCTTGCTCTTGGCGACTATTGATGGTATACAAGCGATTTATTCCTCCACCAGTATCGAAAATAGCCCTTCTAGGTGCAACTCTGTCTGGTGGAGCAACTGAAGAAAATTGGGCTCTATTGCCCCCATTACCATTTCCCTGCTTGTTCTTTGGACACTCTCACATGAAATGCGCAGTCTGACCACACTTGAAACAACCAATGGAGCCCTTACGACAAATACCTGAGTGGTTCCTACCAAACTTGGCACAGGCAGAAGGCTTACTACCCCCTTGCGCCACACTTCCCTGGGAATAGGTAGGCTTAGCTCTAGAATTCTGACCATAGTACTCACCTTTGTTCTTAGGTGCAGGTGCACTAGCAGATGATGGAGCATCTCCCTTCTGTTTCTGTTGGAAAGATGACCGGTTGGCATTACTCTTTTACTGCTCGGACTCGTTCCCTGTCTTAGCCCTCTTGCTCTTGAACTCCTTTCTATATCTCAGCTTCTCTTTCTCTACCTGCTGCACATAGACCATCAACCTTGAAATGTCCATGTCTCCAATAAGCATTGCTGCGCGGCCCTCTTTGCTTGATAGACGGCCCAACCCATCAACAAACAAGCTCATTCTACTCCTCATGTCCTTAACTATCTCCGGAGCATATCGGGATAGTTGGGTGAACTTCAACCCATATTCATGAACGCTGAGAGAATCCTACTTAAGTGTTAGAAATTCCCGTACCTTAGCCTCTTTCAATTCTCGGGGAAAGAAATACCCCAAGAAAGCCTCATCAAAACTTGCCCAACTCGCAGGTGGTGCATCTTCAGCCCTACCCCCTTTCCATTGATCAAACCAAGTCCTAGAAACATTCTTCAATTGATATGCAACTAGCTCAACTCGTTCAGTGTCAGCAACATGCATCACCTCGAAAACCTTGTTCCGTTCCTCAGTGAAGGTCTCTGGATCCTCAGTAGTGCTCGAACTAATGAAACTTGGAGGATTCATCCTCAAGAACTCACAAATCCTCAAAGTGTCAACCTCTTCTTGTCGAGCTCCTCTTTGCTGACCAACCTTGTTAGTCATAGCTTGACTCAACATTCGGATAGCCTCACGAAACTTAGCATTAGTGACTTCACCTTGCGGTTGCACTTTAGGTGCATTGGGTAACTCTTGTTCCTCAACATTCCTCCAAGCTGGATGACCTCTGACTACTTTTCGTGGAGGCATGATTATCTGAAAACACGCGCAAGCACGAATTAGGTGCACTAGTAGATGATGGAGCATCTCCCTTCTGTTTCTGTTGGAAAGATGACCGGTTGGCATTACTCTTTTGTTGCCCGGACTCGTTCCCTGTCTTAGACCTTTTGCTCTTGAACTCCTTTCTATATCTCAGCTTCTCTTTCTCTACCTGTTGCACATAGACCATCAACCTTGAAATGTCCATGTCTCTAATAAGCATTGCTGTGTGGCCCTCTTTGCTTGATAGACAGCCCAACCCATCAACAAACAAGCTCATTCTACTCCTCATGTCCTTAACTATCTCCGGAACATATCGGGATAGTTGGGTGAACTTCAACCCATATTCATGAACGCTGAGAGAATCCTGCTTAAGTGTTAGAAATTCCCGTACCTTAGCCTCTTTCAATTCTCGGGTAAAGAAATACCCCAAGAAAGCCTCTTCAAAACTTGCCCAACTCGCAGGTGGTGAATCCTCAGCCCTACCCCCTTTCCATTGATCAAACCAAGTCCTAGAAACATTCTTCAATTGATATGTAGCTAGCTCAACTCGTTCAGTGTCAGCAACATGCATCACCTCGAAAACCTTCTTCCGTTCCTCAGTAAAGGTCTCTGGATCCTCAGTAGTGCTCGAACCAATGAAACTTGGAGGATTCATCCTCAAGAACTCACAAATCCTCGAAGTGTCAACCTCTTCTTGTCGAGCTCCTCTTTGCTGACCAACCTGGTTAGTCACAGCTTGACTCAACATTCGGATAGCCTCACGAAACTTAGCATTGGTGACTTCACTTTGCGGTTGCACTTCAGGTGCATTGGGTAACTCTTGTTCCTCAACATTCCTCCAAGCTGGATGAACTCTGACTGCTCTTCGTGGAGGCATGATTATCTGAAAACACGCACAAGCATGAATTAGAGGAAAACTTTTTAGAGATAAACTCTAACGCACGAAATGAGTGTGAAAGAAGTGAAGGAATTCATAAATGTTGCAGCCTCTTAATTATAGATGTGGCGCTCTTCACACCGATAACTAGGACTCTAAAGACACGACTTCATAGACTCCCTAGGACTCTTGAACTCTATGATTTGATACCAAGTTTGTCACGCCCCGAGCCTACACCCTGGGTGGGACTTGCACTCGAAAACCATTGCTGGGCCCAAGCGAACCCTTAGCCTAGTTTACTTAACTCAGCAGAATACTTAAACTCAACAAAGATAAGTTCATATAATAAACTGGAATATTATAAAAGAACATTCAATTGGCCATTAAGGCAAACTCAAGTCTCAACATGGAATAATGACAATGAAAAGACAAAAGAACTAACATCTTACTGTCTATGAAGCCTCTAATAAAAATAGAGATGGATGTTGGGACAAACCCCACAACATCCTAATGAACTAAGCTAGAAAATAATGAAATGGATCCTCCGGAATGCAAGGAGGCTCACCAATAGACTCTGAACTGCTCACTGGATCAACGATGCGCCGAAATGCCGATCCTAGGTACATGTGTCGGCATCATAAAACGATGCAGGCCAACTGGCATCAGTACATTGAATGTACGAGTATATGAGTTGGAATATTAAAACAACATAGGCTTGAAAGGGAATCTGAAAGAAACACTTACCTTGGCTCTTTTCAACTTATGAATACTTAACTAAACTCATTTTAATATAAAGCAGTTTAAAACAAGTGCAATATAAAGAAAAGCTATTTAAAAACATGATGTCAACTTTGTGTATATACAAGGATACAACATAACTCTGAAATATATGTAAAAATACAATAACTAATGTATATAAAATACAATAACTTCTGTGGGAGTTTCTCTAACCGACAACCATTACATAAGAGCTATAGTGATGATACATTGATCTACCTCACGCTGCCAACATATCCTATACCTGGCCAAAGGTATAGGACCTGAACTACTAAGCGGATCCACTAGTCTATTATGAAAAGGGTTCATCTAAAAAGTATGACCCTATTCTACCCATGGTGACTACATGGTTTATGGGGGCTGAGTTGTCTGAACTCTCCCCTATATCGGTGCTCAATACTACTCTAAAAATATATTAGCTCTATATGTTTTAAAAATATACTTCTTCTGTGATTTGAGATTAGTGCTCAAAAATTTAGCTCAAAGGCTATCTTGGAAATCTCAGTTTCCCTGCTTGCTTCATTTAGAAAGCTATTACTCTTTTCTGAAAACTAGCCCGGAGGCCCTTTGGAAATCTCAGTTTCCGCTCTTATTTAAATGTGAAAACATTTTAAATCTCTTTGGGAATACATTGCCTCCATATACTTCTTTGAAGAAAAGAACTTCAACTTTACATCCTTACTGAACTCGAAGCTTAAGTCTTTAAACAAAGTAAAAATATTTGTGAAAGACTTTTGAAAACTTTAAGAACTCATCTTAACTTGACTCTTGACTTTGACCTTAACTGCTCTTGACTTGACTCTTAGCTGATCCTTGAATTGAATTATGGATTCAAGGATTAAGATTTATGGCTGGAAAGATCTCATGACGTTTAATAATGATTCTAGATAGTTAAACATGAGAAAAGACCAAAAATAAATATTTGAAGGTGGGTCTACGACGCGGAGGCATAATTTAATTTTGGTTTCGAAAATGTCTTTTGTGGCAGAACACCTCGTGTCAGCTCCGCGATGCGAAGCTAAAATGATCAAATATGGGCACTAAGCGCGCGACGTGCAACCACTCCTTAAATTCATCCGATGAAATTTCTTCTTCGTTTTCCAACCCCAATTCACCCAAACTCAGTTCTTTTTCTCAAATTACTTTTAGATACAGATACCCAATAAATATACTTAAGAACCTAACTCGAAACAACCCTATAATGCGACGTAACGAAATCAAGAACTTCCCAACTCAGTCAAATTCAAGAACAATATATGAATTTAAGAATAGATATCAAGATCATCAATATTCAAATGTTTTTAGAACGAATCCAACCTGAAATAAATATGCTTGGCACGTGGGAGAACGATCCCAACGTTATGAGAGCATCACATACCTGATAGAAGTAAATCCTTGGCGAAACACCAAGTTCCTTGATCGATCTTGATGAATTTACCCTTTCTTCTTCTTCTTTTCTCTTCTCCTTTCTCCTTAGCCCTAGCATGAAATCCCAAGTTCTAAAACTGACTAAGTTCTGAATTGATCCATATTAAACTACTAAAATCGGATTAAAATAATAAGGCAATGAAAAGACTAAAATACCCCTTATATTTTCGGATTGGACATTTCCTTAATCTAACAACCCAACTTCCAAAGGGCATAACTTACTCATATGAACTCTGAATCGCACGTGTTGGAAAAATCATTCCAAGATCTTCCAAACTATATCTGGAAATACACCTAACTCATCCTGAGCTAGTAGTTATGGCTGTCTGAAGTTGACCAAAACTCAACTTTAACTTACTAGCAATTTTCCAGATTTCCTTATACTTTCAAAAAAAATAAATAACTATTTCCAGATTTTAAACTTCCTTCTAGTTCTTTCTAGTTGTGAGATGTTACAGTTCCTTAGCTCTAAAAGTCAAAAAGTGCCAAATAAGGTCGTTTAGGGGTTTATTTACGGCCTTAAGTCGCGTCGAACCCGCCACAACGGCCCTCACCCCGCTGCAGCGGCCCCCCTGGCAGCAGAAATCCGCCCCAACGGCTTGCACGAAACCAGTGAGCTATTTAAAGAATTCCAAAAGACCCATTTCACAACACGCCTTCAGCCAACGACACTCGAGAAAATATCGTTCACGCTAAGATCGATTTTGAGAGTTCTACTCACCCGAATTCAATTTCGTAAGTTGTACAGATTTCTTAACGACTTATCTAACTACTTATATAATCAAATAATTAGATCACCCAATTGCTACCAGATTTCCCTAGACCTCACAGACTCCGATTTCGTTCAAATCTGGACTAGGCTAGGAAATCTCAAGTTACTACGAAAAAGTTTTCTGGCCTCAATTCTTTCCCTATTGAGTTTTTTCGTACGACAAAAATTAGGTCGTTACACTTGACCATGTGACTAGATGTACTATTCATTACGATGTGGTTGTGCTTATTAGATCGGGTGTCACATTCCGACACATATGTTGCATTAGGTGTCATGTTCTGACACATACATTGGATCGGATGTCATGTTTCGACAGATTAACAATTCGGGTGTGGGTTCCATAAGAGGACCACTTGTGATTAATTACGTTCATATCTAATTACCATTGATATTGGGAAATTGTATGTTGCTCCTAAAATGATAACTGAATTGTGCATTCGGTATATGTGTGTTTATTGTGTTGGAATTGCTTGTATATATTCTGCTTACTGGAGTAGCCGTGTGAAAGTACACTGTGGTTGCGTACTGATACTACACTTGCTAGTTCTTTGTTGAGTACATGGCATCTTCAGGCGGCTACTGACAGACCTCAGTTAGGAGACCACTGATCGAGACCGAATTCAAGGGTGAGCCAGTTCTTCCTGGCTGCCATGGATCCTCTATTGTTTAGTCCATTATTTTCAGACTCAGACTCTATGGTTAGATTTATTCGTATGTTTATTTTCGGGGACTTCCACAATAGTTTGTTTAATTGTTTATTTAAAACTTTTGGAGTTTATGAGAACTTCATTTTTATCCATCATTTAAACCTACTTCCGTATCTTTAAATGTTTAGTTTTTCGGTAAGTTGCTTAGTTGGGTTGTAGTAATGGTTCTCCCACCGGAGGGTTAGTGTGGGTGTCAATCACGGCGGGCTTGATTGTGACAACAACAAATAAATATTTATAATCCTCTTTGGTTGTAGTAATATGAAGATATTAAATCTTCTCATAATTTTTAGTCTCAATATAATAATTGTTTTCTTTTCAATTCCTTCAAAACTTGAAAAGTTTCTTTTGAGACTTACTATAACCCCCATACTATGGACAATTTCATTCTTCCGGATAGTAACAAATTAGCCTTTTCAAAATTCTCAATTGATTTTGTGTACTCTCACAAATTTTACAACACCATTCTTATGGTGACCGTTTCCTTCAAGAGGGGAAATTATTACTATTGTTATAGTTAAAATTACTGCGAGCAAGACTTGTTTCTTGACAACCAACGACAAATTTGTGTCGCCACACAACAATATTTATTTTGGTCATGGCTACAACCTTTATAGCAAATAATTATTTCCTTATTTTGTCCTTTGGTAGTTCATAATAAAATATACCACAATATTTGTGATGTACACAAAGTACGTGACCAAATAACCATTTATGTCGAAGTATTTTTTATTTTCTTTTTATTCGCTCAAATCTCATGTAGATGTGGGATGTGACATTTATCCANACAATATTTGTGATGTACACAAAGTACGTGACCAAATAACCATTTATGTCGAAGTATTTTTTATTTTCTTTTTATTCGCTCAAATCTCACGTAGATGTGGGATGTGACATGTATCCAACCATACATGAACATGTCCTTATCCATACGAACACAAGTCACATTTTCTTCAAGAAATGGACCATAACCATTTGTACATTCTCCATAAGTTATATTAGAAACTCATTGTTAGGCTTTGACATTACCAAATTTATGTGACTCGCCTCAACATCACTTTAAAAGGTCAAATGTACTAAATGTACTACCATTTTTTATTGCATTATTTTGATGGAGGAATTACAAAAATTTTCAAATTGGATTGCACCAACAACAATGTGCCCCATAACCTTTTATACCACTTTGACGACTAAATATTACCTTTACATTTGAAGGACCATCTTGAGAACCCAAATGTTCTTCCTTTTAATTACCACAATGATGACCATTAACTTTTGACCACACTAATATTCAAACATTCAATCACTTGTCATCTTTCAAACATATTATGCACTGCTACCACATTCACCTAAGAGAATGAAGCAAATTTATTGGGCAGGTTTCATGACTTTTAGTCAAAAATATATTAGTTTGTGTTAGTCATCCCCATATCATCACTATGGTGCATTAGGACATAAAACTCAATGGATTACCCATATAAAGAATTCATATGCCATAAATTAATGGGAAATGAACCCAACATCTTGTTCTCATGGTATAACAAGACTTGAATCTGATCTTTTACCCCTTTTTAGTGCGATAAGATTTAAATCTACCGTCTTATCCTTAAACAATGATATAATAGGCCAAGTGTACTTGAACTCGCCTTCAAACCTTTAAAATATTACCCCAGTTTGTAAATATTTGCACAATTAAGTTTCAATAACATATGAAATATAATCAAGGAATCAGAGGAGCAACAAACTATTTATATTCTATTTTTATCCTCCAATAAAAATAATATTCAATGCACCAAACCTTTTTAGTGATTCATCAACTTATTGACACGCTAAGATGCTAAACATTTTTCACCATAAATAATAAATAGATTAAATGTAGACAAACATACACACAAAATAATTGATTACATTTGTCAACTCCAAAATGAATTCACTAGTGATCAACTTTGTCATTTACTATATTCATTTACAATTTATTCCTATTTTTGAATGAGTACCTCAAAAATTTATCACCATTATTTTATGTTGAAATTTAAATTGATAGTTTACAACAAATATTCATATCATCAATTGAAAGTTATAATTTATCCATAAATTTTAACATGAAACGGGATGACAAAAAAAAAAAACATAAATCAACAAGAGGAAAATTAAAACATACTAAATGATTTATGTCACGTAATTTGCACTTCACAACATCTTAAGCCTTGAGATACTATTCACAGCAGTACCCAGGAGATGATAGTAAATATTATGTTTTGTTCTTCTACGAGAAGAACTTAAAAGTAATCACAAAAATAATATTAGAGACTCATGCTGATAATGTGTTATAAAACAAAAGCAAAATAAGACAAGAAATATAGAAGTTGAAAGCGATAGAAATTGGCAGACGAGATGAAACCTTTTCTTATTCTTCCAAGGATTCAAGTGTTCATCAAATCTTCAAATGTATCCAATATGAACTCTGATGCCTCTATTTATATATTATATAGAGGCTAACTGAAAAACATAATTTTTTAGATTTAGACTGTGTAGTAGATATAAATAAAACAATCCAATTATGGTTGGGATATATATCAAAATAATTAATAAATAACAAAATAGGAATGACAGAAATACCAGGATATATAGAAAGAACACTTATAGGAACAGTAAAATTATGGCTACAAAATTTATCAGATGAAAGTTTGAAAACTCTAAGAAGTAATAAAAAATTTGATGGTGAAATAACTACTACAACTATGGAAATATTATATAAATACGAAGTAGCTATAAGAAACGAATTTAGTAGTATGACAACATAAGTAGAAGGACAAAATAAAGAAAAAATCAGAAACCGGAATATAATGACAAAATTAGCAATATGTAACATGTGAATATACATGTGCATTTAGAGAATACTATTATAAAGGAACATATAGCATAGAAGAAAGTAAAGAAATAAGAAAATTATATTTTACAAAATTACTAGAACCTTTCAATACAAAAGTAATAAAAACTTGGAATGAAGCAAGATTAACAGATACCTTAGGAACTAGAATGAAATTCTTACAACGATGGTTTATAGAACTATGTGAAAAACATAAAGAAGGAATAAAAATGGAAAAAATATTGGTAAAAAACTTAGCGCAAAAATAAAACAACACCCCAATTTGGTGGTACAGACAGATACTATAAAAAGAAATATAATAAAAAATACAGATCAAAATATAAATATAAAAAACCAAGAAAAAGATACTATGTAAAAAACTATAAAACTAAAAAACCATATAGACCAAAGAAAAAATTAATAGAATGTACTTGTTACAATTGTGGAAAATTAGGACATATAGCAAAAAATTGTACATTACCTAAAAATCCAAAGAAAAAACAAATATCAGAAATACTGGTAGACAATGAAAAATATTCACAAATAGAGTACGTAGATTATGAATTAGAAAGTGAAGATAATATATATGAATTATCAGAAAACGAAACAGACGAAATGGAAAATAATTCAGTAATAGAATCAGATAATGAATACTATATCAATGAATGAAACATATATACAAATAATAACTAAAGAAAAATATCAAGATGAAGAATCGGCAGAACAAAAAATAATATTTGATAATAATATATTTGAACAAATAAAAGGAAAAGAATTAAGATATTAAGGCTAAAAATCTAATTAAATATGTACATTTAGGAGGAACATAGATATTAATAAAAGCATGTTTTAGAGAAGGAATAAATACACCCATAGAAATATGATTAGCAGATGATAAGATCATACAACCTATAGAAAAAAGTATGATAAGTGCAGTAAAAGGTAACCTCATATACCAAAAATTTAAATTCATAATAAGTGCTAACTACTCAGTAGCAGTAAATGACAGGAATATAGATAAATCACTAGTATTATATTGGAAAATGTCAGGGATAGAACTAGCCCCAGGAAATAAAATAATTACAGCTAGATGTAAAAACTTGTATGTTTTAACAATAAAACACAAGATAACAACAAAAATAAATAAATAAAATAAAAATAGAAAATCGTTTTGAGAGAATAGTTACAGTCATAAATAATAATGACTATAGTTATAATGAGATTGACATAGAAGAAGATTTAGAAATAGTAAAAGAAAGATTAAGCACATAAAAAAAAATAAACTATGAAATACCCCAAATATCATAAAAAATGAGTACCTCAAGAAGAATAGATAAAACTCCACAAAAATCAATAGAAGAAGAGATAAAACCATATCACTATTACATAACAGGAGTAATGGAGCAACGAAAATATCTAATATTAATAAATACAGGACAAGAAGAAAACTATATTACAAGAGAATTAGTAACAGAAGATGAAATAATTACTACTGAACAATTATGCCCTGAACTACCAAAGGCATTAATATATACCGAAGAAACTACAGAAAAGGAAATAATCATTGGAGGAGTACCAATAGTAATAAAGTTTAAAGTATATCAAGGAGATAAAAATATCACTTTAGGAATAAAATGGTTAGAACAAGTAAAACCATATAATTTAGAAGACAAACAGTTAACAATAAATTATAATAATAAGAA